>NC_133781.1:11400541-11554217 GCF_003597395.2 Chelonoidis abingdonii
TCCACAAGAGTACCTGGGTATCACCAGCAGGCACGACAGAAAATCAGATTGACCATGTCTGCATTAGCAAGAAGTTCAGAAGATCCTTGCAGGACGTTAGAGTTAGAAGAGGAGCAGATGCGGCGTCCGACCATCACTTAGTGGTGGCTAGATTGAAGCTGAAGCTGAAGCAGAACTGGATAGATACGTCAGACAGAAGAGTGAAGTACAACGTCAGGCTTCTGAAGGACCATAAGACCAAGGAAGATTTTGGACCGATGCCGAAGAATAAGTTTTTGAAGGACCCACCTTTCTCCAATGTCAAGAGCTCTGGCCTTTTTTGTCCCTCAGATGATGGATGCCAAAATGACCTTGTTTCTGCTTATATTTCCCAATGTCCATTTGATTAGCTTCCAGAGCCAGGAAAGCTTCCTGGCAGTACAGCCTCCTTCCCCCGTTGTGATTGTTAAGTGATCCCCACTTGCTAGCTTGATGCCTTTGTTTATCTTTTATGTAAATGAATTTCCATTGTTTCTGTCCTTGGCTTGCTCAATTTACATTGGAGACACAGTTAAGCAGGGAAAACTAGCATAGGCTGGGCTTATGCACAGCTGGGCAAACACATTTTAGGAGCAGATTTCCAGCACACATCTATAATTCTTTATACTCCCCCTGTACATACATCATACAATAATAGTAATGACCAGTGTGTTATCAGTTTGCATGTGATGCCTTACTTGAGACCTTTTAGATACAGATTATGCCAATAGTGAGTTGGGGCAATGATGTGAGTTATGATATAGTGTGTCTTCCCTCTGCCAGCTGGCGTTGAGGGGATCTCTGGCTCACACCAGAAAACATACACGATGCCAGAAATCACAACACTGCTTGGATGGGTAGTGGGAATTCATCACATCCTCCTACTGTACCCACTCCTGCTAGCAACAGAAGAACTATTGCAGGAAGAAAGCTACGGAGTGGCTGCCCCATACTTTGACCCAGAATTGGTTCATTTCAAATAAAAATACAATCAGCCCTCCATTGCCAGAAGTGTCTAGAACTAGTAAACAGCACAGAAACCTAGGCATGCATATGTGATTTGCAAATGGATCCTGGGACAGGAGATGAAACAGCTATGGAGAACAGTGTCCTCTTGTTACAGTCTTGCTGAGACCCAGTTAGTGCATCCAATAGTCTACTTGCTTTTAGAAACTTGAAAGTTAGTGGCAGAGGGGAAAACTCTTCAGACCATTACTCTTACTGAAGAGCATGCTTCCTGCCTGTATGAAAATACTGGTGTATGATGCTTGCAAACCAAGTACCAGCTCTGGCCAAGACCTAAACATCAGCTGAGAACTGACAAACTCACTGCTGGAAGCCAGGCCAATTCACTTGTGTATTAGTATAGATCAAAGTGATTGTTAACTGTATAAGAATGTATTTGGTGTTTAAACTTCATGAAAAGTAACAGGATGCTGTATGCGTTGTTTTCACTTCTCTGTCTCCTGTTAGAATATAATAGCAAACATTTGCGTTGTACAGACCCCTGTAACTAAGTAACTCATCAAATGAAAAAGAAGCCTTGTGTAATGCAAATGAAGAACTCTAACAGGAAAGAGCAAATTCTTGTGCATTGGGAAGGCAAATGGTTGTTGGGTGTGATGATCAGAGATCAGAAAGTCTAAATGCGCTCCTCTCTCTCTCTGCCCTCAAAGAAAGAGCCTATGTAGGTAGTTACCCTGTCAAATTGTTTACTGTGAGAAGAAGCTATAAGTATGGACACAAGTCAAAATTCTTCATCTCTGGACTGTTGGGATTCTACAGTCAGAAAAACTGAACGAGAATAACTAAATCCAAAGGGCAGAATAACTGAATGAGAAGACAGAGATCCCCAGAGTTATTTTGGGTAGTCCTGAGAGACTTTTGGGAAACTGGCAGATTACTACATCTCTGTTACCTTTTGAAATTATAGACAATGACTCACCAGTACATATGCTTTTATCTGCTTTAATCTCTCAGCAATTCTTACTCCTTTTTCTTAGCTAATAAACCTTTAGTTAGTTTACAAGAAAATTGGCTACCAGCATTGTCTTTGGCATGAGATCTAGGATGAGAATCGACCAGGGTGACTGACAGCTCTGTTAGGACTGAGTGTAACCTGGAATATTTGTGATATTTGATGTAAACGACCATTTATCTCATAGTCCAACTTGCCGGGGTGGTAAGCTAGATTGGAATGTCTAAGGGGCCTGTCTGTGACTCCATGGTAAGACAAGTTATAGTGTTCAGGAGTGCACATTTGGTACTGGCTTGGTGAAATCTAATTATAGAAAATACCATCAGTTTGGGATGTCTGCCCTGCTTTTGACAGTCTGCCTTGAGGTAGGCACTCATGGCTATGAGCCACTCCAGACAGCGTGACAATTTATGGCACTCACAGTTGCCTCCATAGCTTTCAGGAGCAGGTCAGCATTCCAGAAAGTGACAGGCAGGTAGGCCCTTCTGAATAAGCGTGCAGTGGGGGGATAAAGTTGATCTGATTATGAATATAATGCTCAGGGGATAAGCCTATCACATGCCTCTTTAATTTTTCTGTCAGACAAAGCCCGAATCACTTAGATAGGAAAAAGGATAACACTACAAATAAAAATGGGATTTCCATTTTCATGGCCTAGCCAATAGTCTCACTAAGGCTGTAAGGACATTTAAATGGTAGTGGTTGTGGTGGTGGTGGGGTGCGTGTGTGCAAGTCTTTAGTAGGAGGAGTTTATTTAAGATGAGTTTGGCCTGGTATTGAAAAGAAAAACTGCCTGTGTTCTAAGAGGAACATAGGGATTGCCAGGCTGGATTGGACCAGGGCATCAATATAGGCCAATAACCTGCCTCCAATAGTGACTTGTACCAGCTGCTTCAGGGGAAGGTTTGAAACCACTGTAGTAGTAAGTTATGGGATAATTTGCCCCCAGGGGAAGTTTCTTCCTAGTACCAATTAGTTAGATGTTGCCTTGTCCCTTGAAACATGAGGAGAGTGACATGAATAATAGCATGACCAGTCCTGGAGAAGATACCAGGTCATGAAACAAAATGCAGCACAGATAGCCAAAGATTCCCTGGAGATTCTCCAAGGCGTATTTGTCATAGCTTTCATTGATTCAGTGGTTTGTGGACATGCAATTTCACCTGAGCTTTGAGGCACTAGTTGAGCAGAGGAGACCTGACTGCACTGTTCCAGGTCACCAAGAGACTCTTCACAGAGAGACAACAATTCTAGCTCTATTACCCATTGTTTCCAGGGCACTATAATCCTTTGTGAGGAACAGAATGACCCTTCTTAAGGAAGGGGGATGAGAGGAATGGGGAGCAGGCCAGCCAGTGAGGAAGTGACCCAGATGGAGATTTCTGAAACTCACCAGTTTCACCTACACTCTCCCTTCCTTGCAACTTTCCCTGTCTCTGCACCTTGATGTCTCCTGGAGGAGCAGCTGCCTGAAAGCCTGCAGTTCACCCACTCACTCTAATCCTCTTTCCAGGGAAACCACAAATCCTTCCCCCTCTGCTTGGGATCTTTGTGGGTCTAATGCACCCAAACATTCAAAGAGGCCCTCTGGTGTAGCTGCTACACCTTCCCAGCCTTAGTTCACTGACAATCTTGTTATGGGGGAGAAGGGAAGCTGGGGGCTACTTACCCGTTCCACCACACCTGGCCCAGTGGGGTAGGAAATGGTCCTGCTTTTATGGCAGCTGCCAGCTGAGAAGTAGGTCCAAAGCATATTGAAGTCAATGGGTCTCTTTCCCTTGACCTCAGTAGACTTTGAGTCAGGCTTTGAATGAGCTCAGGGGCCTGAGATGCCCCCCAATCTTTTCATGATAGAAGAATTCCCTAGCTTGTCTGTAGACAGGATACAGGGGAAGGAAAGATCTGACCTTCCTCAGAGCCAAGGCAAAAGAGAAGAGGAGTTCCTCCCTCTTCCCTGGAAAGGTCATTGTAGCATTACTTAGTAGTGGTAGAGCTTAGCATCCAAGCATCTCCAGTCACTTTGCATCATACAAATGGGGAAACTGAGAGGCAGAAATGTAAAATTCCTTGCCCGAGGCTGCACAGTGAGTGTGTCAGTGATGGATGCCGGAAGACAAACTCTTCATGCGAAATGTTTCTGAAGGCCGAAGATTTCTTAAGGACTGAAGAATGAAGATTCCTTAGACTGTAAGTTCTTTTGAGCAGAGACTGTCTTTTTGTCCTGTGTTTGTACAGTGCCTAGCACAATGTGGTCCTGGTCCATCGCTGGGCCTTGTAGATAATACCACAATAGAAATAATAAATAACATGAAGAGAAGAATAAGTTTATGGGCATCTTGTCTACGATACGTCAGAAGCAGGCCAGACCTGACCTGCTTTCCACCCACCTACCTAAATAGATACATACGCTGGGAACATGCTGCTTCCATTCATACCGATGTGATGCTATTGATTTCAGTGGGGAGGCACCACTTTAAGGGAAGTCTGAATGGGCCCTAATGAACAATCAAGGAAGTGAAATGATACATGATAGTCTGTAATGGCTGGAAGAGTGGGAGGCCATTAGGGTATGCTGTGCCAGTTATTATGAGGAGACATGGTGATAGATTGGACCGATATGTAAAATAAAGTAAACCAGAAATTCAGATTTATAACAGGAATCCCAGCTTGACACGCCAGTCTTTACTCTCCTGGGTCCTTTGATTTTTTTCCCTCAGCACTGTGAATTAGGGATGAAATATGAGTCGTAATTTTTTGCTTAAATTTCCCTATCCGTCTATGATTTTAAGTCGGGTCCTTAATATGACCTTAATGTATTGTTTGATGGTTTAATACATGGCACAGCTACTGGTCAATGATTAACAGTGGTTTGCTATGACAGTACAGGAGGTGTCTTTAATCTTTGCAGACTTGGCTTTCAGATGGGAGGTGAGCTGGTAACAGATCCCTTAGTATAGGGATTGGAATCTCACAATTCACCTGGGGCGTGGTCTCTGAGCCAGCCATAGAAATTACAGAGACAGTCAGGGATTGACAATGAAAACATGCCCTACCATTTGATACCATTGATGCCAGACGTTAGATTCACTGCGATTACCCATTCGCCTCCAGAACTGCTCTTACACAAGCCCCTGACACATTCCTCTCCTGCGCTACAGGAGTATTAGATTTCTGAGGGTTAACAGGAGGTGAAGCCTATAACTGAACAATTTGTAGTTCTCATTAAAGTCATTGACTGAGTTTGGGTTCAGGCTGGAAATAGTGGATTATGTGGGGCCCTGGGCCAGAGCAAGTGGGAGTCCCTCCCCATCCCTTCTGCCTGCAGTCCTCACCTTGCCCCCTCCTTGGCATTCCTGTTGGGTAAATGGGGTCAGGGAGTGCTGGGCGGAGCGGGGCAAGCCCCTGCCCCCCAACCTCGCTCTCTGGCAGGAGTGCCGAGTGGAGCAGGGCATGGCACAGGGGAGCCCATTTTTCCAGGCCCCCCCAGTCGACCGGAACCCTTGGGCATGGCCCCCATTGGTCCAGTGGCTAATCTCCTACTAGATGAAAAGACTCCTTCCCTGAATCTAGAGGGGAAAGTTGCTTGGGATGATCTCTCTTGTCGATTTTCTTTTGTCCAGAGTTTCACTATCTATTTAGGTATTCTTGTGGTTCCCCTTCTACTATCTGAGTGCCTCACACTCTTTGACATATTCATCCTCACGGCATCCCTATGCCGTCGGGGAGTGCCATCATCTCCGTTGTACGGATGGGGAACTGAGGCACAGAGACTAAGGGACTTGCACAGGAAGTTTGTAGCAGAGCAGGGATTTGAATTGGGATCTCCCAGTCTAGCACTGTAACCACTGCACTATCCTTCCTCCTTGTAATGGCTGGAAGAGAAGATGGTTATTAGGCGCTACTGTGACAACTGTTATATGGAGAGACAGTGATAGATTGGACAGATACGTCCAAATAAAGTAAACCAGGAATTCAGGACTACTACCCCCGAGTTGGTGGCAGATGTGTGGACAGAACAAGGATCTAAACCAGGGTTAGGCAACCTATGGCACGTGTACCAAAAGTGGCACGCAAGCTGATTTTCAGCAGCACTCACACTGCCCGGGTCCTGGCCACCAGTCTGAGGGGCTCTGCATTTTAATTTCATTTTAAATGAAGCTTCTTAAACATTTCAAAAACCTTATTTACTTTACATACAACAGTAGTTTAGTTATATATTGTAGACTTATAGAAAGAGACCTAAAAACATTAAAATGTATTACCGGCACACGAAATCTTAAATTAGAGTGAATAAATGAAGACTCAGCGCAGCACTTCTGAAAGGTTGCCGACCCCTGATCTAAACCCTCAATAAGCCTCTGCTAGCACTGCTTTTTAAGGTGTATTTATTTTTCAGTTGTAGTAAATATTTCACGTGACAGTAGCCCAGATTCAGTATTTGGAAAATACTGGAACCCAGTTTCCATAGAGAAGAACGCAGCTCATAGACACTGCACTGAACTTTTCTGTTAGACTGGCTCTACGTGCCCCATTGGAGAAACTGGCATGCAAACTGCTCTCTGGGGAGATTTCTTTGCCTGCTTGGAGCCCCTCTGAAGTCAGCGGGAGTCTGCCCAAGGGCAGCAGTTTGCAGACGTGAGTCACTAGAACTCTGATAAAAAATGATCCCTGTTTGCCAGTGACTAGAAAATGCCATTTATTAGTTGTTATCTGTGCCCAATGGCACCCAGAATATATGAGGTGCTCTACAAACATAACAGGGAGACATGATAGTTATAAACATCTCCCCGCTTTCTCTTTTACAAATCTCCTTGACCGGAATCCAGGCCTCATTTTGATGGTCCATTTGTCTAACTGGAAAGTGAGGGAGTTTGTTTTCAGTCCAGACTTTCGAGACCAACAATCCATAAAACTCCACACAGCTGACCTAATGTTTACCTGCTGATGCCAAGGCGGCTGGCCCAGCGTGGGGTGGCGGCAGCTTCTGTGCTGTCCTACAGAATACTCAGCTGTGCACCAGATATGGTCAAACCCAGCACAGCTTCCAGCCAGTGCTAGTGCAGCGTTTGGAGCTATTGCCATATGCTTTAGGATTTGATTTAAGAACTGGGCTTTGGTCCTGCAGGGACCCTGGGCTGGGGAGATGGGGAGAAGAGGAGAAAGCAGAGGCTTAAATGAGTTTGTTTCTTTCACTCCACGCCCTGACAGCAGATTTATGGAACACCGGGCAGCATGGTATAATGGTTAGGGCATTAGACTAGATGTTTGCTGTGCCCTGGGCTCACTCTGCAACACTGGGGAAATCACTTAGCCTTTCCATGCCTCTGTTTCCCCATCTGTGAAATGGGGGCAATAATTCATACCCAGCTTTGTGAAACACCTTGATCTCTATGTATGAAAAGTGCTACATAAATGCTAAGCTTTAATTTATATTGATTGCTGTTATTATTATTTCCAGCATCCCAGGATAGCATCCCTGCCTCTACTGCTGGAAAAAAAGTGTCAACATGATGACTTACTCCATTTACCTTCCCTTTCTGTACATCCAGACAGGCAAGAGGGTCTGAAACTTTTTTCTCTTGGGACACGGGGTGACGTGGAGAAGGTAAGAACCGCAGGTCTATTGTATAAGAAATGAGGAAAGATGGTTCAGTGGTTAGAGCACTCACGTGTGCTGTGGGAGACCCAAGTTCTATTCCTGTTCTGTCACAGACATCCTGTGTGACCTTAGGCAAGTCACTTCAGCCCAGAACCTCAAAGGTATTTAGGCACCAAATTCCAATTGAAATCAATGCCAGTGTGAGTTCAGTGTTTGTAATCAATGGGAGTTTGATATCTAAATACCATTGAGGATCCGTGCCTCAGTTTCCTGATCTGTTAAGTGGGGGTAATAGCACTGCCTTACCTCATAAGAATGGCTATATGGTCAGACCAATGGTCCATCTAGCCCAGTATCCTGTCTTCCAACATTGGCCAATGCCAGGTGCCCCAGCGGGAATGAACAGAGCAGGTGTAATCATCAAGTGATCCATCCCCGGTTGTCCATTCCCATCATCTGGCAGGCAGAGGCTAGGGGTATTCAGATCATGGGGTTGCGTCTCTGACCATCTTGGCAAACAGCCATTGATGGACCTCACAGGGGTGTTGTGAGGATAAATATGTTAAAGCCTGTGAGGCTCTCACATACTGTGGCAATGGAGGGCCAGATAAGCACCTAATAAGACAGGAATTGTGTAAGCACGAAAACAGAAGCTCCAGAATGAAGGGTGAGGATGAGTCGATGCTGGCGATTGCAGGAGGCAGCAGCAAAACCAGAAAGCCCGAGATGCCAAGGACTTGACCAAAAACATGGATTTCCCAAGAGCATGGCTGGCAAAGGGGAGGGGAACAGAAAGCTGGCTTTGATTGTTTTCCACCTGCGGTTAAACAGACGAAAGATGGCAGCCTTTACTATTAATCTCCTGCCCTTTGTGAATCTTTAGATGAAGCCTTTGAGTAAATGAAGAAGGATCAGGAAAGGTCTTCATCACTCTTTCTTTCATTGTGATGGGCTCTTGGTTCCTGGAGTAAATGAAAACCATCCCAAACCACAATCAGCTCCGCTTTGGAACCAGAGCGTAAGGCAGCACAACATAAATTATAAACCCGTTTTACCATGAGTCTGTCTTCTTATCTTAACTCATGCAAAGCTGGCTGGATCACAATCTTGGTTGTATTAATCTCATCCTAAATGTCTTAAACGTGTTCTCTCTCTTTATACATATATATACATACATATAAATAATTTCAAACCCCCTCCTCTTATTTGGGATAATATGGTAATAACTTTTTTTTTTGATGCATAGAGCTTTGAAGTTTGTATTTAAAAACTCCAGTGCTGTTAGCAAGGGAGAAAACACACACTATCCTGAGAGAAAATTTAAGGAGAGGAAACACACACTATCCTGAGAGAAAATTTAAGGAGAGGAAACACAGATAACACAATGCCTGGCTTAGCATCTGACTACTATTATTTCAATTGCAATAGCACCTGAAAGGTGTAGGTCCAGATCCTCAAACATATTTATGTTTCTAACTTCTATTAATTTCAGTGGAAGTTAGGAGGCTAAATACTTTTTGAGGATTTGGGCCCCAGAACCCCAAAGTGCTAGGTGCTATACAAACACAGACCAAAAAGACTGTCCTGTCCCAAATAGATTACAACTGAAATATAAAGATGAGAGACAACATCAGGATACAGACATAGATGGGGGAGGAAAGGAAGTAATGAGACTGATACCGTGGTGATGATGGGTTCTTGCTAGAGCTTTTGGAGAGGCTGACTGTGTTGTAGCCCTAGCTGATAACACCAAGGATACAGACGTAGTGACACAGTACTCCCTGGTTTACATTTAGCTTTATTAAAATGCATATTTTTATTAGTGCCCAATTTACCAAGTGATGCAGATCATTCTGAATCCGTGACCTGTGGTCTTAATTATTTACCACATTCCCAATTGTTGTATCAGCTGTGAATTTTATCTGTGATGATTTTATGTTTTCTTCCAGGTGACTGATACAAACATTAACTAGCATAAGGCCAAGAGCCAATCCCTGGGAGACCCCACTGGGAAACATCCCCGATTAATGCCTGTTCCTCATTTACAGTTACATTTTGTGACCTATCATTTAGCCAGCTTTTGATCCTTTTAATGTGTGCAATGTTAATTTTATATCTTTCTGTTTTTTAATCAAAACCTTGTGCAGTGCCAAGTCAAATATCTTACAGCAGTCTAACTATACACCTCTACCCTGATATAACGCGGTCCTCGGGAGACAAAAAATCTCACCGTTATAGGTGAGACCGCGTTATTTCAAACTTGCTTTGCCCCTCCCCCCTGTTCCTTGTTCCCTGACTGCCCTCTCCAGAGACCCCCGTCCCTAATCACCCCCAGGACCCCACCCCCTACCCAACACCCCAGCTCCCTTTCCCCTGACTGCTCAGACCCCTATCCACACACCCTGCCCCCTGACAGGGACTCACTAGCAGCGGTGAGAAGTGGAGCAATGTGGCCCCAGCCCGCTCCACCCTGCCACCTCCCAGCCGCGGTGCTCTGCTTCCCGCCGCTGGTGAGTGTGAGGAGGTTGGGGAAAGGACACCTCCCAAACCCCCCATACTCACCGGCGGCGGGAAGTGGAGCACAGTGGCTGGGAGCTGGCGGAGTGGAGCAGGCTGGGGCCTGGTTGCTCCGCTTCTGCTACTGTCGGTGAGTGCGAGGGGATCCCTTCCCCCAAGCCCCCTCCCCTGAGCAACATGGCGAGGGAAGCGGAGTGGGCTGCTCACAGCCCCCCACTAATCCCCCAGGCCACTCTGGGACTGAAGGGCCCTCAAATGTGCCCCCCCACAGCTCCCGCCTTCCAGACTCTGGGGAGGAGCCCCTGACCACTCCTGAGATCCTCTGCCCCTTATCCAACCCCTTGCTCAGAGCTTTATAGCGTTGTATGTGAATCCGCATTATATCGGGTCGCGTTATGTCGGGGTAGAGGTGTATTAGACATCATTACTTTTACTAACCAAATTTGTAATCTCCTCCAGAAAAGATATCAATTTAGTTTGACAGGGTCTATTTTCCATAAATGTTGATTTGCATTGATTACATGACCCTCTTTTAATTGTTTATTGAGTCCTGTATCAGCCGCTCCATTATCTTGCCCAGGATCAATGTCAGGTTGACAGACCAATGATTACCTGGGTCATCCCACTTACCCTTTTGAAAAATTAGCACAACTTTATCTTTCTTTCAGTCTCCTGGAACTTCCCCAGAGCTCCAAGATTTATTGAGAATCAACATTAACAGTCCAGCAAGCTCCTCAGCCAGTTCTTCTAAAATTCTTGGATGCAAGTTATTTGGACCTGCTGATTTAAAATGTCTAAGTTTAGTAGCTTCTGTTTAACATTCTCTAGAGAAAGATGATATATGATATGATATGATGAGACTCTATCACCTGTTTTTGCCCAAATACAGAACAGAAATATTTATTAACATTTCTGCCTTTTCTATGTAATTATCAATAACTCTACCATTTCCATCTAGTAATGGACCAATACCACTGTCAGGACTACCTTTTTGTTCTTAATATATTAAAAACGCTCCTTATTGTCCTTAACTCGGCTGGCCATAGATTGTTTCTTGTGTTCCTTGGCTTGCCTTATCAATTTTCTACAATTCCTAACTTCTGATTTATATTCATTACTATCAACTTCCCCTTTCTTCCATTTGTCATATATTATTTTTATAGCTGCCTTCACTTCCCTTCTAACCCTGGTCAGTTTTTTGACCAGTACAGTCTTGATTGTGGGATTATGGCTTTTGGGACATCTGATAAGGTGTTCTTAAATGATTCCTAATTACCACTCACATTTTTTGGATTATATTCTTCCTCCCAGCTGATTAGACACAATGTTGTTTTCAGCTTTGTGAAACTGGTTCTATTAAAGCACCAGCTGTATATATTAATGGTCTGGACTTTATTCTGCTTTCACATTATAAATTTGATCAAGTGGTGATCACTTGTACCTGAGCTACCATTAATTTTTAGTTCAGTGATCTGTTCCTCTTTATCTGTTAAGACGAAGTCTAGTAAAAACTTTTCCCATCTCAGGCTCAGTCCCACTCCTAATCTCTGGCTCCTTCTTCCTTCAGCGGAGCATTCTTTCCTGTGCTATGCACAGTCTCTGTTTCTGAAACCCTTCCCGGTTCCATAAACTGGAGTCCTCAGCTCTCCTGTCTGGGAGTACGTCTACACTACGGGATTATTCCAATTTTACATAAACCGGTTTTATAAAACAGATTGTATAAAGTCGAGTGCATGTGGCCACACTAGGCACATTAATTCGGCGGTGTGTGTCCATGGTCCGAGGCTAGCGTCGATTTCCGGAGCGTTGCACTGTGGGTAGCTATTCCATAGCTATCTCATAGTTCCCGCAGTTCCCTGCAATCTCAACCCTGCCCTTAGAATTCTGGGTTGAGAAGCCCAGTGGCTGATGGGGGCAAAAATCATTCTCGCGGGTGTTCTGGTAAATGTCGTCAGTCATTCTCTTCCTCCGTGGAGCAAAGGCAGACAATCTATTTTCGCACCCTTTTTCCCTGGATTGCCCTGGCAGACGCCATAGCACGCAACCATGGAAGCCCGTTCAGCTTTTTTTTTACAGTGCACCGTAGTGTACTGGATGCGCGGGACAGAGGTGATACTCCAGCAACTATACAGAAGCATTCATTGCTTTTGGCATGATAGCAGAGACGTTACCAGTCGTTTCTGTACTGTCGGCTGCTGGGGTAAATTGGGCAATGAGATTAACGGTCAATGCTGTTTCCTCTGTACTGTCTGCTGCTATCATGGTGCCCCTGGCTGAGATCGGCCGGGGTTGCAAAAAGCAACTGGGAATGACTCCCCGAAGTCAAACCTCCGTTAGGTTTCTAAAAATAGAGTCAGTCCGCTAGAATATGGGGCAAGTGTACTAGATTAAAAAGAACGCAAGTTGTAATCAGAGAGCCACAGCTGCTCCATGTCAGATGCCGCAGAATGACGAGCTACATGCCATTGAACGGGGGGTGCCCATGCAACCCCCACCGTTGCTTCCACCTACTCCAACCTTCCTGGGCTATCCATTGCAGTGTCCCCCATTTGTGTCATGAAGTTATAAAGAATGCAGGAATAAGAAACACTGATTTTTTTAAGTGACCATAAAAGAGGGAGCAAGCTCCCGGTGCTATGATAGTCCGACAGGACATTAAGCGGTGTGGGGGAGAGGACCCAGCATCCCACTGCTTGATAGGTCCAGGCAGTACAAAAATCTTTTCTTACACATGAAAGGGAGGGGTGATTGAAGCTCAGCCCCCAGTTGCTATGATGAAGAGGTTTACAGCCGTTCTGTCCATCTTCTGGAATGGACCAGGAATCATTCTATTTTTACCAGGCACCCCCCCTGCCGGCCTCACCTCAGGCAGCCAGGGGTATTCAACAGTTATCAAGCATTAGAGAAACTCACAGGTTGATAAGGACAGTTGAGTCCTACTCACACCCCCTGCCACCAGGAGGGAAAGGAGCGAATCTGCGCTTATGCTGCAAGCCAATAGTCTACAGAGCATTCATAGAACAGAGTGACATTGAAAGAAGTCAGAAAACAAATTTCTTTCCCTTTTTTTCATGTGGTGGTGGGGGGGAGTAATTGAGAGCTATTCCCTGAAACCACACGAACAATGTTTGAACCTACAGGCATTGAGCTCAGCCAGAATGCAAATACTTTCGGAGGACGTGCTGGTGGACTGTGGGATAGGCTGAAGTCTCAGTACCTCCCTCCCTCATGAGGTCCATTAGTCTCTGGCTCCCATTACACTTGTCACGCAGCACTGTGTAGCCTGGAGATTTTTTTTCAAACACTTTGGCATTTCTGTCTTCTGTAACGGAAGCTTTGATAAGAAACAGATTTGTTGTCCCTATACAGCATCAGATCACAGTATCTTCCCGTACGTCCCATGCTGGAGCTCTTTTTGGATTGGGACTGCATCGCCAACCCGTGCTGTATCAGAGCTCCACGCTGGGCAAACAGGAAATAAAAATCTAAATTTCGCGGGGCTTTTCCTGTTTACTTGGCCACAGCATCCAGTTCAGATTGCTGTCCCAGAGCTGGTTCACAGTGGTGCACTGTGGGATACCGCCCAGAGGCCAATACCGTCGATTTGCGGCCACACTAACCCTAATCCAATATGGTAGTACCGATTTTAGCGCTACTCCTCTCTTTGAGGAGAAGTACAGAAACCGATTTAAAGAGCCCTTTATATCGATATAAAGGGCCTTGTAGTGTGGACGGGTTAAATCCGATTAACGCTGCTAAAATCGGTTCAAACGCGTAGTGTAGACCAGGCCTGGAGCTGAGCTTATGTGTTAGTCCCTCACTCGCTCCTTAACCAGGAGTCTCTCCAGCTCCCACCTCTGGAGGTGGGTTCTGCTAATCAGATTCACTGGTCCTTAAGCAGAAGCCCTCAACTCTCCTCCCTTAACCTGCTGTAGGGCCTTTGCCAGCTTCTCCTTCAGCTGGGCCCTTTCCCTTAATTAACACCCAGGTTTCAGGGTCCCCAGCAGGCCAGCCTTTCCCTGCTCTTGTTTCCTGGTGCCTTGCAACAAGAGAAGACACAGTCTTTAAGACAGTCCCCTACTCCCAGTTCTTCCCCAGTTGGTTGGGGAAGTGGAGTGACTCTCCACAAGGCTCCTTGGCCAGGCCTTTAAAGATACAGGGACAGGATTTCCTCCCAAGTACCATTTGTTCCTGGGATTTCTTTCTCTCTATCCATATCTCCCTGATGTTCTTATCTCTTTAGGGTCTTTCAAACCCTCACCCTGTCATGTGATGGGTGGGCTAACCACTAGACCCTGCTACAATTAAGGGCAGAGTACACTGTTACAGAATGTCAAAGCACACTTGTAATACCCAGTAGCAGGGTCTACATGGCCACTTAGTGCACGGTAGCCTACAGCACAATGATTATACACCCTGGCTTGCTGCATACTAGCTCTCCGTATTGACAAGCCCTTGTGCTCTGCTAGCAGTAGGCTTCTGTTCATCCCCAGTGAGGTAGGGATGGATGACCTAGTGGATAGAGCTCTGGAATGGAACTCAGGGCTGCTTGGGTTTTGTTTCTGGCTCTGCCACTGGCCTGCTGGGGGTGACCCTGGGCAAGTCACTTTGCCTCTACTTGCCTCAGTTTCCCCATCTGTAAAATAGGGATAATGATTCTGACCTTTTTAAAGGGCTTTGAGCTCTACTGATAAGAGCTTAGTGATGAATACAGATGGGGAACTGAGTCACAGGGTAGATTATAGATAAAACTTCTAAAAGCACCCAGCGTAGGTCATTTAGACAGTTTTAAACTATTGCCCTTATGCTCCTGACTGCCTAAGTCACTTTTGAAAATGGGATGTTGGCTCCTAAATCACTTAGGTGCTTTTGAAACTTTTACCTCCAGGGTAGATCCACGCTGCAATCAGGAAGTGTGTGCAGCTCACGTAGACATACCTGAGCTAGCTTTAAGCTGGTTGGCGTGGGTCCTGGAGCAGTGACTCTGGGAAGTGCATGCTTCAATGCAGGCTGTCCAGGCCTGTCTAGAACCCTGGATAATTACTTGCAGGGTTAGTCCATGCTGAAGCCTATGCTGCCATGGCTTCACTTTCCCAGGACTCAAGCTAGCTTGGGTGTGGTTATGTGTGCTGCAATCACACCCCATGAGTGCAGTATAGACATTCCCTATGTGACTTGTCTAGGGTCCCACAGGGGAGTCTGTGACAAAGTCACATAGGGAAAATGTGAATGGAGATGTCCTGAACCCATTGTCCCATGCAGGACAGCACCTTTCCTATCCATTCCCTCCTTGGCCTCTCTGAGACGACCTTTGGTGTGCTGTGGACTCCTGTTTCGAGGGACAGGACAGTGATCGCCACCTCATGCCCAAAAGCCATTGCATGTTGATAAATTTTGCTTACTGCTGCCCTGGGCTGAGCTTATCTTGGCTTCCTGGAGGTGAAAGTCTCTTTACCCCATTTTCACTCCAAATGACCATTCAGCCTCCCTTCCTCACTGTATATTACTTTTTAAACAGCATGATTAATTGTCATTTTTCCTGGGAATGAGACCAGGTGGTTCCATCAAGGCAGATAGAGTGGCAATTGGTTTATAGTCCCACAAAAGTGCTTTTATGTTCTGTATTTGCAGTTGTAATTAATGGTTATCTTGTCAAAAAGGTTTCTACTGTATTAAGAAAGCATTCTACCTAGCCCGTTGTGATCCTGCTTGCAAAAGTCTCGTTACTGTGCCAGCAATAATAGTGTCTAATTAAGCAGAATAAAGAGAGATGGAACATAATGGTTAGTGGATAGAGAAGTTATTTGTCAGACGGCGGCAATAAATTACCCTGAGCCCTCCATCCCGGGATGCTGTGAAAGATGCAATGTAAGAGCCGACACCGGAAACTGCTTTTTCTTTTTGACAAATCGACCAGCTCTAGATTTTTTTTTTTTCATGGAGCTTTTTCTTTCCTTTAATGAGCAGAGTAAAGCCAGTGAAGCTGGAGAAGAGAGAATAATGGAGGGTTCAACCGGTCGTTATAATGGGCTGAATTGTGTATTGCTATGTGGCCAGAGAGCCAGAATGGCCCATAGAAGATCTCTACATGGCTCGGTGCCCTGGTAGGCTTAGCTTCTCTTCAGCATACTTTAGCTCTTGAATTATTGCCGGGCTGTTACCCCTTCCCTGGAATGGAACTCTGCAAACAGCTACCCATGTATAGCACAGTGGGAGAAAGATGCAAGAATGTCATTAAGGTCACTCCGCGAGTCCCATGCTGTGGATAAAGAACAATTCCTGACAAAATGAGGTGGTTGGAGTAGTGCAGAGATAAAAACCTGCCTGTCATTCTGTTGCATGAACCTATATTCCAATTTTATCTGCTGAATGCGATTCTCTTTTATCCGGTTTGCTGTTTGAAGGGATTTGGAGCAGAATAGATAATCCTAACTTTGAACATAAATCACTGGGCTGCATGGCTGATAGATGCTTTGCACTTTCTTATGATAATGTCTGATTAGAGACTTGGAGGGAAAATGCCAGTAGCTTATCTCTGTAAAGCAGCATTCAGAGGGGGTGCGGCTGGGCTCAGACAAGGGGGCGCGATGTGAGGTGGAGTTTTCCACTATTGATTGATTTTTTTTTCAAATCTCAACTTGAGCAGAGATGCTCTGGGACACACTCTTGGGAATGCCGGGTCTCATGGTCTGGTGACGTCAGGGAAAAAGGGACCGAGTTATCACGGCCAGCGCAGATATGACTTTGTGGGAGCCTTCCCAATAATGGGGTCTGTTCACTCTGAGGCCATGAGGGTAGCACATAATGCACTGTTTGAAACTTTGAATAGTTTGGCACAGCCTTGGCTTCTCCGTTTGCTGTAGGCTCAGGGGAGAGTTGATGGTGGGGATGTTTCCTGGATAGAGAGTCTAGATGGGTTAAGCATGACACAATACCCATAATACTGGGGATCATGGATTGTTATTGTTCTGCTAAAACCAGCTTTTTAAGAACACAACTCCTGCTTTTTCATCATCTGCAGGGTAATGGACAGAGCCCAGAAAGTGTGGGATTGTCCTTCCAAGGGACTATGTGATGGGTAAACTTCCTAAGTGACTTAGGAGTCCCATTTTCAAAAGTGACTCAGGCATGGTCATAAGCCTCATTGAAAGTCAATGGGATTTGGGCTCCTAGGTACCTAAGTCACTTTGAAAAATGGGGCTCAGGGTGTGTCTACACAGCAATTAAAAACCCACAGCTGGCTGTGGGGCTGTAAAATTGCAGTGTACGCATTTGGGGTTGGGCTGAAGCCCGGGCTCTGGGACCCTCCCCCTTCACATTGTCCCTGAGCCAGGGCTCCAGCCCAACCCCAAATGTCTACAGCACAAGTTTACAGCCCTGCAAGCACAAGTCAGCTGATCCGGACCAGCCATGGGCGTTTAATTGCAGTGTAGAGACATCCTCAGGCTCCTAACTCACTTAGGCACTTTTGAAACTCTTACCCGATGGATTCTTTATCTTCTCCCGATATTATTACGATGGCAACCTCTTGAAGCCCCACTGGACTAGGCACTGCGAGCATAACTATCAAGAGAAAGGCCCTTACAGTCTGAGAGACCAAGGTGGTGTGTGGAGTAGAGGAGAACCACCATCACAGGGAGGTGATGTGGACAGACTGACTCAGTAAGTCAATGGCAGAGGCCAGACTAAAACACAGGTCTCCTGTGTCACAGGCTGGTTTGCAACCTACAGGAGCCCACTGCCTCCCAACAAAGCAGCTACATTATGAGTCATATGGCGTCTGGGCCCTGCACAGGTTCACAGTCCTGGGAAAGGTGCAAGTAGCTTTCCCCTTGTGCCATCTAAACTGGGGCCAGCTGCAGATATCAGAGCAAAGTTCAGAGGGGGTGAGGTGAAGGTCAAGTCTCTGGCCCCATATCAATGGGTTGAGCTGGCCAGTGATAAAGGATGGGACATGATGCTGCAAACTCCGAAGACAAGGTGCTTTGGACATGGTCCCCCGGCACAATATTCTGCCTGATGCTTCTGCTGTGGTGCATTCTGCCACGATCAGCTGCCTCAGTCTGGTCTATAGAGTATTTTCTGACCTCAGGACAGAATGCTTGGAAAGGTGTGAACTGCCCTATTCATCTCAAAGAGGGGCTAACTCACATGCCCACTGATGATGATGATTTAGATGTCAGCATTACTAACTATTTCAATTCTTAGGCAAAAAAAAAAAGGAGAGGGAGAGGCACAGATCTGAACAGCTTACTACTGTGATGTCTCATTTTGGTGCCACAAGTGGGTGACATATTAAAGATGCCACTGTTTGTTTATTTCAATATTTAAGAAGAAGCCAAGCCCAAGAAGCCAAAAATCATTTTTTTTCCACAGAAGGTGGGTACTTTTTCTTTAAAAAAACAAACATCTTGTCAAAAACCCAATTTTCCAATTTAAAAAAAAAACAGTTTTGACAGAAATGTTTTGACTGGCCCTTCTGGTAATTCTATTGCTATTTTGAGTGGGGAGCTGAGAGGCTATGACTACCTCTATTCTGCGAGCTAGGACTATGAGTGCCAGCTCATGTACATACTCATGTTAGCTTAATGAGAGCTAGCACAGGTTTAAATAGTAGTGTAGCTGCAGTAGCACAAACAGCAGCAGGGCTTTGGTGTGCCAAAATACATACCCATGAGGTTCAGGCAGTCATAGCTTGTAGAGCAGATGAAGCCTAAATTGTAAAACAGTAAAGTATCTCTCTGAAAACACTGAAACTGATGAATGTCCTATAAGGGACAGTTTGACTGAGGAAATTTGCTATCGTAATTAATTTTTACATATGTGATAGAATGTATATTGAGCTCGAACAGAGCAACATTTTCTCATTTTGAGTTAACTAGAAAAATTAAATTTCTTCTTTGTAAGTTTTTCAGTGGCTTGCACATTCTTTTAGAAACCGAGTTCCTAAGCTAGTTTTACCTGCAAGCCCTGTCAAAATGCCACATCTGAACATGACAATCTGTATATCTCGACAGTGCAGGAAGAAAATCCAAACAAATTTCGGGATGTTCCTCCAAAGAGCTGTTTTCACATAAATGAATCACAGTGGGAGCTTGTGAAAGAATCATAGTATTGGCTGCTCATTTTAAACCTTTAAATGGGGCAGTTCTGAAAGAAAAGGTTGTGAAAATTCCATAGCTCCGCACATCAGAATGCCATCTGAGTCATTTTCTAACCGCTGCTGGCTTTGGTGGAATTGGCAAAGTTGATAACTTTACAGTATCTTTATTATTCCACTGCCATCCCTCAGGCTAATGAAACCGATCTCCTCAAGCTTATACATAAAAAAAAATGGGACTGCAATTTTTTCTGGTGTTACCAACCAGGAGAACTGTGGATAAATCTTTAAAATCTTTAAATCTCAGTCGCTGCCGGGATTCATAGGGCTCTGGGCAGTCTGCAGCCGCGGGGAGACCAGAGCCCTTTAAATCTCAGGCGCAGCCGGGAATCAAAGGGAATCTGGGCAGCCCAGAGCCCTATGAATTCCGGCAGTGGCTGAGATTTAAAGAACTCTGGGCTCCCCGCCGCTGCGGGCAGCTCAGAGCCCTATGAATCCCGGCCGCGGCTGGGATTTAAAGGGCTCTGTTTTGCCCGCAGTGGCGGGGAGCCCAGAGTTCTTTAAATCTCAGCCGCCGCCAGAATTCATAGGGCTCTGGGCTGCCTGCGGCTGCGGGCAGCCCAGAGCCCTTTGGTTTCCTGCCGCGGGCTCCACAGTGAGCCTCCGCAGGCCGCATGTTGTGCAGGCCTGGTTTATAGGTTTACATTTGGGAGACGAGACTTTCCTGCACCAGGTGCCTAAATGCTTTTAAGTCTCCTCAAGTCAGGTGCTAGAAAAACAGAACTAGTTGAAATAGTCTGTGGATTTTTGTCCTTTGTTTTTTTTACCAGGCTGGCTAAATATATGGCTTCTAATACTAAAAATGCAACTCGATTAAAAACCAAACCCATCTCCACCTAGGTTTACCCCAGTTATTGACGCCGTAGGTATACAAGTGTGATCCTGTTAGTAAAGGGGCGTTAGCCCAGATTACAGCTAAAACAACAGTGGAGCTTTGCCATTTCTGGTGACATGTGGCCTCACACTAAAATGGCCGGGCCCTCCCATCAGACTGGACAGCTGCTCCCGGTCGCCCTCAGACTGGCTGGCGTCCAGGGGACGGCCTGCTGGAATGTAGTATGGGGCACCTGCTGCAAATCTCACCAAAACAGCAGGGAAGTGAACTACTAATACAAGCCTCCCTAATCCTAGGTGCTGCCCTGCCTGCTCCGAGTGATCTACCATTACTGGAAAGGAAAACAATGTGCCCCGGGAGACAGGCTTTGCTGAGAAGTATGACTGCAAACCAATATGACCTGTGGAGTCTACTGTAGATAACAGAATAAAGATGAATATCGACCATTGTGCTCCCCTTCTGAAGTTCCTTTTGAAGGGAGAAGTTACCCAGCCCCTCCTCTGAAAGATTCCAACTGTTATGATGTTTGGGGGGTAGCCTAGCACTGATACAGATCAAACCAAAGTCTGGAATTCCACAACGGAGAAAGCGCTCACCACAGATTGCTGGAGCAATGCGTCTCTCTCTGAAGCCTGTGAGGATACACTGTGCAGAGAAAGAATCACTTTTATCCCATAGAGTTTGCCATACTGGATCAGATTATCGGAAGTACAAATGACATCGGATGCTACAGACCCTCCCCATCATCCTCTTTCCCCTGCAAATGCTAGCTATGGGGAGGAGGGAGTTCCTTCCAGACCAGTCATTAGAGGGAAGTAAATAAAGGGCAGGAGCTGCCTGGCTTTGTAAGCTGTTGTCATGGATCTCCATGCGGCGATGCGGCGTGGCATCATCGTGCAGTGGTGAGATGCAAGAGGAAGGAGATAGTGACAAACAGTGGATCTGAAAGGAGATCATGTCCCCAAGCAGGCCCACAGCCAGCCAAAGACAACGCATGTGTGTGGTGGGGCGATGGGAGGGACAATGTGTGGATCTCAGAGGCAGAGTGTGATGGGGTTGCTCATTGCCCCATTCCTTTAAATATTATTGTTTAGATTTGACCACACTGCAGAGTCTGCAACTGGTATGAAAATCGTGTTAAAACGGGAGGTGGGGAGAGACCTGATGGCTCTTCCCCTGACCATTCTGAAATGTCTGACACGATTTCCTGCATTTTAGAAGGGTTCACACCCCACAAGAGATTTTGCAGAGTATCTATTGTACATTATGTGGAGGGGAAGGAGAGCCAGCATGGGCAGAAAGGCCTGGTCTGCACTCAAAGGTGTACCACTTTAGGAAAAGGTATGATTTTATACAGATTTAGTTACACTGGTGCAACTTTGTGTGTGGATGCTCTTATATCAGTTTAAACCCAGTTTATATCAGGATTACAGGCATCAGTAAATTTACAGGTGCAAGCTAAACTGATATAAGCGAGTCCACGCACAAAAGTTGCACGAGCTTAACCAAATCAATTTAAATGAAACCAGTGCAACCTCTCTGGGGGTATCTACACTGCAACTGGAGTCATGCTTTCCAATTTGGGTAGACAGAAATGTGCCAGCTCTGTTCATAGAATCATAGAATCATAGAATCAAAAGGTTGGAAGGGACCTCACGAGGTCATCTAGTCCAACCCCCTGCTAAAGGCAGGACCATTTTCCCTAAATAATCCCAGCCAGGGTGCGGTCTAGCCGGACTTTAAATAGCTCTAAAGATGGAGATTCTATCACCTCCCTAGGTAGCCAAGTTCCCTTTTTGTTAGTTGTGGCGCCCAAAACTGGACACAATTTCCAGATGCGGCCACCAGTGCTGAATAGAGGACGGAATAATCAATCCCCCGGATTGTCGGCAACACTTCCTACTTAAACAGCCTCAGTATGCCTATAGCCTTTGGCTACAAGAGCACCCTGTAGGCTCTGTTCAACTTTCAATCTACCGTAACCCAAGATCTTTTCTTAAGCACTGCTACTTAGCAAACAGTCCCCAGGCCTGTAGCAGTGCATGGTGTTGTTTTTTGTCCTAGTGCAGGACTTTGCACTTCGTCCTTGTTGGAACTTCATGAGGTTTCTTGTGGGGCCACTTCCTCCAATTGTCTAGTCTCCCTGAATCCTAATCCTCGCCCTTTCCGTTACGCGTGGCCCACCACCCCCCCAACTGGTGCATCGCAAATTTACTTAATGTGCAAGCTATCCCATCATCAAGATCATTAATGAAGACATTGAATAGAACGGGCCCTAAGACAGACCCCTGGGGCACACCACTTGTTACTGGTTGCCAACTAGAGAGTGTGCCATTGATACCTACCCGCTGAGCCCGTTGATTCAACCAATTTTCTATCCACTTCACAGTCCATTCCTCCAACCCCTACTTCCTTAGTTTGCTGATGAGAATGCTGTGGGAAACCGTGTCAAAAGCCTTACTAAAGTCAAGGTATACAACATGTTCGAGCGACTATGCTACAAATAGCAGCATTGCTGGGGTAGCATGGGCTTTGGGCTAGCTGCCTGAGTAGCGACCCAGGGGGTTCAGCTGGTTTGCACTCACATGATTCCAGGGGAGAGATGGTTCAGTGGTTTGAGCATTGACCTGCTAAACCCAGAGTTTTTGAGTTAAACCCTTGAGGGGGCCATTCAGGGATCTGAGGCAAAAAAAAAATAATAAAAAAATCTGTTTGGGATTGTGCTTAGTCCTGCTGTGAAGGCAGGGGACTGGACTCAATGACCTTTCAAGGTCTCTTCTAGTTCGATGAGATGGGTATATCTCCATATTAAACTCTACAGTCCCTCTCTGGTGGCTAAAAACTGGAGGAAAGGCCTGGAAAGAGTCTCAAATGATGAGGTAGAAATGCCTGGGAAGAACGACTATTGAGTTTGGAGCCAGGCCTGCAGGGAGAAAGCTCAGGGCGGTGTCACACCCAACAAGAGTGGGTCAATAACTCTACAAAGCCAAGGAGTGGGGAGGAGTTAGGTTTATCTGAGTTTAGTGTATTGCACTGTCTGTTTTCCAGAGAATGGGCGGCACTAAATGTGACCCAGGCTGAAGACTGAATTATGGAGAATAAGCAGACTGCAGACCACCATAGGCCTGGAACAGCTGTCTGCAGGGGTGCTAGAGTAGGAAAGGCTGCTATGCCACACACAGCCACTAGGGGTCGCACCAGTTGTGAGTCCACTTTTCTACATTTTTGTTTTGATAAGATAAATGTTTTGTTTTGACTTTTATATTACATAATTGTAATATAATAGCTCAAACAAAATATTTTGACCATATCAAAAAGAAACATTTGAATAATTTCTCAGTGAAAATGTTGATGAAAATATTATCTTCCTATGAAATGTATTGATTTTGTTGAATCAACATTTTCTGCTGGAAAAACATTCCATGGGAAAAGTTTTCAACCAGCTCCAGTGAAAATGACTATAACCAAAGTGCTCTCAAATATTGAAGCAAACAAAAAGAGGGAAAATATATATATATATTTTTCCCATTCCATTTCTGGCATCTTAGGTATTTCTTGTGACAACTGCAAGTAAAAACATTTCAGACAGAAGTCTGGTGTTGTAAGATGACTGTGTCGCTTGAAATAAAAAGAAAACCTTCAAAACAGGAAAGTAACTGATTGTTCTGTACAAGCTCTGAAGCCTTTGACTGAAGATGTAGTTGTAAGTGTGTTTTTGGTCTATGTACTAAAGAGATCCTATGGGTTTTGATTAACATAGTCTTGGGTTCTAGAGGTGACATTCTCCCTTTCTGTTTTATGACATCAGTGACAATCAGAGCCAGAATGTCTGTATATATAAATGGTGTCTTCCCCCCCACCACGTATGATTAATGCACCATTTGATCTCAAAGATAGAAGCTGTAATTGACTTCATTTAAAGATTAACTGACTGTAATGCCTTCTGAAAAGAAAAAAGTTATTATTAAAGTTGTCAATCAAAGAATTGAAGCTTGTTTAAAGAAAAAATACACAGGCTGGAAGTGTTCTAATTTTAATACCCCAAAGGCCAAAGTAAATTATAAAGCTGAAATTGGAGATTAGCAATTTCTAGTTTCTGTTGCATATCTTACCTTTCATCTTTCACCTTCTGCCAGGAAAAATCACTCTTTAGCATGGAAGGGAGAAACAGTTGCCAATATATATTTATATACTGCCTTTCTAGCTAGAGGTGCTGCATTTGCGATCTCAAGTAGGGAGAAGACTAAGAGGCATGATCAAGTTTTTGATTGATTTCTGGTGGCTTGAAAAGATACTACTATGTTATTTTCTAGAGAACAGAGATTGATGCATGCTTCCAGGCTCCAATTCAGCCAAGCGTTTAGGCATACGCCTACGTCGATCTATAGTCAGGAAATCACTTAAGTAGGTCTCAACTTTAAGCACACATTTAAGTGCTGTTGAACTCAGGGAGGGCTTAAGCATGTGCTTTAAATTAAGCATGTGCTTAACATTTTCAGAAATGCCTAAGTGACTTAGCATCCTAATGGGATTTAGAGTATGTCTACTCCGTAGTCAGAGGTATGATTGCAGCACGTGTAGACGTACTCAAGCTAGCTTGAATCTACCTATTGTGAGCACCAATAGCAGTGAAGCCATGGCAGCATGGGCTGTACAAGTCTGCTTGGGACCCTGGGTACTTGGGCAGCCAGCTTGCACTGAAGTCCGTGCTCATGTGGCTTTGCTGCTATTGGCATTCAGGCTTTAATCCATCTTGCTATTTTAGGCATGTGTATTTGCACTGAAATCACTCCTCCAGTTGTGCTGTTAGAAGCACCCTTAGGTTCCTCAAAAGTATTTTAGTGCCTACAGATGCAGATAAGCATCTAGTGAGAGAGGCACGTAACTCATATGAGCATTTTTGTCAGACTGCCATTGACTGACTTGCAAAGGCTGTTGTAATTCCCACTAGGCACCTATCTGCATCTTAAACCACCTAAACACCTTGGTAAGTATGGGCCTTAATGATATGTGGGTGCTCTTGAGCATGGGACTTGGAGGCACATATGTGGTTTTGAAAATGTTACGCTAAATGCTTTCCTGAATTGTGATCCCAAGAGAGTGGTTCTGTCAGTGAATGATGTTGGCTCCTACTTCCTGTACGGCCTTGTATTTCCTGTATATGTGAGAAGCCAGGGCTGCCTCGGGGATGGGGGGCAAGTGAGGCAATTTGCCCCAGGCCCCGGGTCCTGCAGGGGCCCCCATGAGAATATAGTATTCTATAGTATTGCAACTTTTTCTTAGGGAAGGGACCCCCCCAAATTGCCTTGCCCCAGGCCCCCTGAATCCTCTAGGCAGCCCTGGGAGGAGCTGTACATTTCTTTGTTCAGAGTTATGCAGAGTAATTGGCATATTGAGGGTATTCCCTTAATGATACTGGGTGTGAGAGCGTTTCTGTAATAATTACACTATTCCCCCACCATCATCTACTAATTCATCTTTCATTTCCCCTGGGTAGGAAGGCTCTTTCCTCTTATTGGGCTTAGTTTTCCAGTCAGAGCTCCCAAGCCCTCATCTGATGAACTGCAGTTGTCTGCTGCTCTTCTAATAAATGCTTCACAAAAGCTGTTATTTGGCATGGAGGTCAATCAGAAACTTGAATGCGAGTGTTGGGTGGTGCGTGGCATTTATTGCCTTTGTGCCTGGAACCAGATTATAATCCGTAGAAGTTATTTGATCATTCCCCTGACGGAAGTGGTTTATACTATTGTACATAAGGCCTGCAGCGACCCAGCCCCAACATATCCTTGGGAGTACTGATGTCTCGTGGTGGAAGTGGACGTTTCAGATAATGTACGGTGCCTATCTCAGGATAGCGGTAATCCTTAAACAACAGGCCATGAGTGCATTTTGCCTTGCGTTGGGGTGTTAACGTTTTACCAGGCCCATTTTACTGTAACAATGACTGCTCTTCAGCCAATACAGGCAGCGTTTCCATTCCAGCTCCACTATTTCAAGGGTTCTAGATGTAAAAAGGGTCCAGATGTAAAAAGTCACATTGCTTCTATATAAGCACACCCACATCTTGAATATTGAGTGCAGAAGTGGTCGCCCCATCTCCAAAAAGATATACTGGAATTGGAAAAGGTTCCAAAAAGGGCAACAAAAATGATTTGGGATATGGGACAGCTTCCATATGAGAAGAGATTAATAAGACTGGGACTTTTCAGCTTGGAAGAGAGACGACTAAAGGTGGATATGATAGAGGTCTATAAAATCATGACTGATGTGGAGAAAGTAAATAAGGAAGTGTTATTTACTCCTTCTCATAACACAATGACTAGGGGTCACCAAATGAAATTAATAGGCAAACAAACAAACAAAAGGAAGTATTTCTTCATACAACATCTAGTCAACCTATGGAACTCTTTGCCAGAGGATGTTGTGAAGGTCAAGACTATAACAGGGTTCAAAAAAGAACTAGATAAATTCATGGAGGATAGGTACATCAATGGCTATTAGCCAGGGTGACTGGGGATGGTGTCCCTATCCTCTGATTGTCAGAAGCTGGGAGTGGGCAACAGGGAATGGATCACTTGATGATTACCCATTCTGTTCATTCCCTCTGGGGCACCTGGCATTGGCCAGTGTCTGAAGACAGGATACTGGGCTAGATGGACCTTTGGTCTGACCCAGTGTGGCCACTTTTATGTTCTAAGTGTGACTCAGACTGAAGATGTTTTTTTTTTTAATGTGCTTGGTTTAAAGCAGTTCAGCTCTTTTAAATTAGTCATAATGCAAAACTAAATATGCCATAAGACATAGCAGCAACTCCACTGTCACTTAGGACCATGATCATTAGCAGCATCATACCATGCTGTACCACTGTGGGCACTTAGAATTAGCACATCTGAACACAGATCTTCCTGCTTTACTACTCTAGAACCCTACCACTTGGGCTGAAGGAGACTCTCCATTATGGCAGTATGAGACACAGCTGCTGTGTTCTGATTCTATCTAGTAAAAAGCAGTAGTATCTCACGCATGCTAGCCTGCTCTTACAGTGCATATCTTTTGTGGTTCAAGAGGCTTTTGGGGTGATTTGATTTTAAATATCCTTGTAAACCATGTCATATTCACAGCCTAGGCATCTGGAGCCTTCACTTGTCCGCAGAAAAAGCACAGTCCTGCAGCAGCTATGCAGCCTCTCTCCACATTGCCCTGCTAATAGATCTACCTACATTATACATGTCCTACCATTCTACCAGCAGTGCAGTTCTGTTAGTGGAAGCACTAACATAGACTAACCCTCAGCATCTCTACCACCATGGCCTCCATGCTCAGAGGAAACTGAGATGAGACAGTAGTTACAGCCGCTAGCATCAGGATAAGGCTGCCACTGCTGCCATCTACACTAGAGATAGCAATAGTGAGAAGGTTGAGGAGAAAAGTCCCATAGACAAGGCCAATGTAACTCAAACCTGCCCTTCCCCTAATTGCATCTTTGCGAGAAGTTTGGGGAGCAGAAGTAGCTTGTTGGTATACACAGTGGTTTGTGCTGAGAAGATCCCTGCTTTGTTTGCAGGTAGACACGTATCCTGGCTAATCTCTCATGGCAGTGACCAAAGTTCTCCAGTCTTTAGGAGAGGAAGGAGGATCCAGTGGTTAGGGGACCCAGGAGAACTGAGTTCAATTTCCCACTCTGCCACAAACTCCCTGTGTGTCCTTGGCCAAGTCATCCAATCCTTGTGTGCCTCATTTCCCCTTCTACATCATGGAGATAGTTGCTCTGCCCTACTTCACAGGGCTGCAGTACAAATACATACATTTAAAAATTGTGAGGTGCTCACATGCTGTGGTCATGAGAGCCATATAAGTAGCTAAGGCAGACAGAGCCCAAAGAGGAATACATGGAATTTTTCGACTAGACATTTTCCCATAGAAATATGTTGATTAGTTGAAACTGAAACTGTTGGCAGGAAAGGGTTGGTTGTGATGAATGGCTTAACTGGAAGAAATGTTGGGAGACAGTTTTGACATTGTCAAAATGGAAAATTTTGGTTTCCCAGTTCAAAATGACTTTTCATTTAGAAATTTAAGCTCATTATGGTAAAAAAAAATTAAAATTAAAAATGGTTGAAATTCCGTGGAAAAGTTTTGAAATGATTGAAACAAAACATTTCAATTCAGCCAAACACGATTTTGGGGGGAGGAGGGGCAGGCGCTTGTCAGTTTATAGAAATGTTCAAGGCTTTGACTTGTTGTCCTGCTTCAGGATAGGAAATCCTTTAGAAGACCTCAAATATTTTCTTGGCATGGTAAAATGGTTTCTAGGAATAACAGTAACCGTGCCCCACTACCCTTGTCCTCCTGTCTCTCCTTTTCCTTTCCATGCTTCATCCCTCATGCTCTAGCCATGGTGCTGAATTTGGAAGATGTACCACTTTGTCCCACCTGTTAGGGTGATGTCTAATATTTTTGGTTTCTGTTCCTCACCCTCTTCCAGCAGGTATGAGCTGGATTGCATTTCCTGGTGAGCCATTGGTCAAGCTAACCTCCAGTGGTTATTTTGTTTTTGTAATGGGAAAATGGACTTTGTTTGCACTGTTGCCATCTTACAGTTAGAAGTAAAAATAAATATTAAATAGGCCAGATCCTCAGCTAAAGTAAATGGACATAGATCCAGGACTGCAATGGGGTGACACTGATTAACACTAGTTGAGGATCAGGCCTGTTAAGTACAACAGAGAACAGATGATGCTGTATAATGCCCATGTACAGAAACAGAACAATCAACTCTGTACGGGCAGGTGGATGGTTCCGAGGATCAGTAATAGGTTATAGAGTCACTCACCTCTAGGCTGCTGTTTTGAATCCCATCAGAGCCATCTAAGAGCTGCTCACTGGCTTACGTAAAATGAGCAATGTATTTTTTCCCAGTCCCCAGTGGACTGATGACCACACTGCTACACAGTCTAATGAACATAGCTGTGGGCAGTGTCAGCAGATTGGTCCTGGAGACTGAATTGCCTCCTGTCTCCTAGAGGTGGTCCAATCAGGTCAGGGGATAGGGACAGTGTGGGGATGCCTATACTGCTGCTGCCCTATCTCTGCTGTGGATAAAAAGAAGCCTTCAGCTTCCAGGGTTTTCAAGCTGGTATCTTTCACTAACACTCAAGCATCAAACGGAGGGAAACAACACAAAACAAAAGATGCATTTCTGTGAGGCATGGTAGCCTCTACCCAGCCAGCTGGATAGTGTGTGGCTGTGGTCTAACTGCTTCTCTTAAATAACAGGGTCAATGGGTGTGTGGATAGATATGCGGGAGACAGAAAATAGAGGTCTCACTGCCAGTATGCACGTGGGGCTGCGTGTCAGTGAATGAGTTTGATTATTACTTTGGCTGGACAGCTTTTGTGTGTGTGTATTCTGGAGGAGTTCTGAAACACTCAAGCCATCCCAGGCTTTTGTCAATGAAGAAGATTATGTGCATAGGAGGCTAACGTGAATTTGAGACAGTATTGTGCAACCCAGAAAGGACTGCGGTGTAAAATGCGCAGTGATATATTTGTTATGCATGAAAGAACCTTGTTTGGTTGTGGCTGTGAATAAATTGTGTTCTGGCTTATGCAGCAATATGGCCAGTGGAACAGGAAACTGCTGCTTATCCTTCTTATAGATTGGAATGCCCTACAATGGAGCAGCAGACGAACGCTGGGGCTTTTTATACCTGAACAGTGTGACCTTTACCCTTATGCCCCCTCTCCTTCTGGGAAACGTAGTTTATTAAATGGGTGACCACTTTGTTGCAGATATTGTTTGTGATGAGTTTGATGAACGAACGTGGTTTGATTGTGGGAATTTGGGGCTATTTAAAGGGTGGCAATGAGTATGTTTATTAAATGTACAACAGCAGTGGTTCTCAACCTTGTTCCGTACAATGATCCTTTTTTCCATGCTGCCCTCTCCCTCAAACTCTATCCCATGTAGCTGGGATCTGGCCTGGATCCTCCTTCATTTAGGAATATGGACAGGGCACTATGGTTGTGACACTGTTTGCAATCCCATTAACAAATACGTTATTGTTAGTCAGCAGACATTAAAAAATGAAGTCAATTTTTTCAAATGCTGGAGCCTAACAATAGGTACCTACTCTACCATCAATCCATATTCAATCGCTGCAATAAGTGGCCTATTTCTTGGAGACACTGAGCACCCGCAGCTCCCATGGATTTTGGTGGAAGCTATGGGTGCTCAGCACCTCTGAAAAATCAGGCCACTTATTTCAGCTCAGAATATGTCCAGTCTGGGATCCTTTAACAGCTAGCATAGCTTCAGTGTCTCTCAGGCAGATGTAGTATTTGATTTTCTGGATTGGGTTATCTGGAAAGTCTGGTGTCCACCTCTTCTCTGGAAATAGCAGTGAACTGTTGTAAATTCCACATACATTTTCCATTGGGACCATTCACACTGTTCTCTTCGTCCTGGGGAAATGCCAGGCTTCTGCCCCACTTGGCATCCTCTCCTCTCTCTCCTGTGTGACCTTGAGGCAGCCAAACGGATATCTTTTTGCTCAGAAAGAAAGGGGGGGGGGCGGAAAACCCTGCAGGCACAGCAGGGGATTTTTAATGCTGTTTGAGGAATCATTTCGCTGGAAGTAATGCGATTAGAGTTACAAGCATTCATTCATACACTCCATGGGAGTGTTCATATCAGGCACCCCCACAGTCACCACATGATTTAATGGTCTTCTGTTTGCACACTTAGTTTCCTGTGGGTCTTTCTGAGACCTGATTAACCTACCGTCCCCTCAGAGTACAGGACAGGATACAGGAATCAACATAGTACTAGCAAGTGGGGGAGAGGTTATTGTTTAGTGGTGCATTCATATTCCTCATGTGTTTGCGCTACAGCAGGAGGGAGGAAAGCTATGTAGATTCTGACGTGGTTGGGCGAAGCTAGTGGCAAAGGAGAAAAGGGGCTTCACAAAATCAGTAGGCCTTCTCAAGAAGTTTTATGAAATATTGTAGACCAGTTTTAGGACTATGGGACACTGTTTTCCCAAGAGGAAATGACTTGGGGATACTTCCTGTGCATGGAGATCTCTGTCCCACTGACCTAATACTTGGGAGCAGAACTGAGCCCTCACACTGAATGCAAACAAAAGGCAATTTCTTTCTAATGAAGTAAACCGTTTTGCACCTTGCAGCAGAATATCAAAATCATGGAGTGTGGATGGGGAAAGACTCAGGGCTACATTCTTTGTCCTGCAAAAGCTCCTTTGCAAACGCGCCATAAAGCCAGCTTGACCAACCCATGGGGCCAAAGCTGGAATAGCCATCCTGTTCATGGCCTGCAGAACAGGAAGCATGCCATGGTGTGTAGAAAGGATTATAGTCTCTTAGAAGTGAGTAGAATAGTTGCCTAGTCCTGAATCATCTAGGAAATTGCTCCTATATCATCAGTGTTGTTTGCTAACTGGTGGTACCATCTAATCAGCTGAGCTTCATCCTGTTTGTAACCATGGCAGAGACTCATCTGGGTCCCACTTGATAATCAGCCGTGGGACAGAAGGAACATGTGAGCTGTGCAAAGAAATGGCTACCTCCTGGAACAAACTCAGCTATGGCCCCTCACGACTCATTGCTTCCATTGGGTGCAAATGGCAGAGCAAAGTGCCCAGAATTAACTACGTCATTCTCTTCTCCGTCTGCACTGGAACTAAAATTAAGCCTACACTTTAATCTGGCTTTTGCAAAGTGCAGACGGCAGTCCATTCCAGCAGATGCTCACAATACTGCCAGCTATTGCATAGAAGAGAAAACTTAATTGGGAGACATGAGGTCAAATTGCTGCCCTGCCACAGACTTCCTGTGACACCTTGGGCTAGTCACTTACCCACTCTGTGGCTCAGGTCCCATCTGCGCTGTGGAGATCCTAGCACGGCCCTGCCTTGCAGTTGTGGGGATAAATACATTAAAGATTGTAAAGTGCTTTGAGATCTGCTGATGAAAAGGGTGAGGCAGATATTATTATTGTTACAAGGGAAACTGAAGCCTTCATCAGCATGTTTATCATCAACATTTGAAAATGTGGTGAAAAATTGTCTTTGAAAAATCAAGCTGGAAAATTTCAACTTTCTCCATTCATGAAAAAATGTACTAATCATGGCCCGGATTGTAGAACTGTTCATATTAAGTAATATTTCACTCAGTGAGACTATTTGTGATGTTAGATGCTATACAACATCATTAAGGGTAACATGATCTGTCCACGGACTATTTACTATTCATCCACCTCTGCATCTCACAGAGGCCTCCGTCAGCAAGGTACTTAAGAGTGTGTGTAACTTTAAGTACATAATGGGTCCCTCTGGCCTCATTGAGAATAGTCATGTACTTAAGTTATGCGCATTCATAGATTTGTAGAGTTTAAGGCCAGAAGGGACCATTAGATCATGTAGTCTGACCACCTGTGTAACATGGGCCAGATGATTTCTCCCAGTTCCCCCTGTATTGAATAGAGCTGGGCAGGAAATGGTTTTCTTGTCCCACAAGAATTTTTGAGATTTTGAAAAAATTTTCCTGTCCCAAATCAAGACAAAGTTGAAAATTTTCAAATTTTTATGAACCAATAATAAATAATAATAATAATTAATAATAATAATACATTGTATTGGGTCAATTGAAATGTTTTGTTGTTGATTTCAACCTTTCATGGAGTTTTCTAAAAACTTTTTTTCCTATACATCAATTTAAATTTTGAAACAAAAAAGTTTGTAACTGAAAAATATTAACTTTTTGTTTCCAAACTTTTTCAAATTGGTAAATTCATTGAAAAGTTTCCATTTTGATGAATTAGCATTTTCTGATGGGGGAAAAAAATCCCATTTCATTGAAAAATTTCCAGTCAGCTCTAGTATTAAGCACATTGCAGAAATGAGGCCAGAGTGGAAGGTCTACAAAGAATTACAAAATAAGACAAATGTAAGTTAATTTGTCAATTTTTGAAGTGCCTCAAACCCTGATAACTTGAACCATTTCATGTAAAAATTGACGAATATAGGGTTGGTCTGCACATGGAGTTTGTACTGGTATAACTATGTTGGTTAAAGGTATAATATTTTTTACCTGATCTAGTTTTATACAGGTAAATGCTTAGTGTGGACACACTTATATTGCTATAAAGATGGCTTATACTAGTCTAGCTTATTGCCCTTCCTATATGGGAATAAATAAGGTCCTTCATTTTCAATTATTGTTGTGTTTAAAATTTCCTGGGAATGTATCAGTCTTTATAAGAAAAAAAAATTTAAAACTGGTGAAAATCTACTGAAGATGGAAGGCCAGTGAGAGAGGAGCCTCCTGCTCTCTACAAGCCTGTCACTGCAGCAGTTAGGTGGTTGTGGAACCAGGATATGGTTCCCTGCCTGTCTCACTCCCCACAGCACAGCAGCAGACCCCAGACACTCCTCTGCGCAGGTGTGCTCTTCTATCCAATGAGCACCTTGCCAGGGGGGAGTTGAGTCTGGGAAGTTCCAGCACTTGCAAAATGTAAGTTAAAACTCGACTATTTACTTTTCCAAACCAGGGGGGAAATTCAGTGAAAAATGGCAGAGAAAGGCCTTAGGAAGACTATATATAACGGTCATTCTATTGGTAAACTGAATCCACACCAGGGGAGCGGGAAGAGGTTGTACCTCTAAGTGTAAACAAGTCCTCACTATTACAAAATGAAGAGAAATGGAAGAAACTCAGGCAGAAGGTGACTGTGCTGAGTGGAGCCCAATGAAAGCACAGGTGTGCACTGAGAGGCCTTGGTTTAGTTTAATTAACTGAACAAAATTTGCTAATTAGTTTTCATTAGTGTCCTTCTAAATGAGCATAGGACTGTTTGGAGCAGGTCTGTGGCAATTGTAAGGGATACATGCTTACTGGAGATGCTTGGAGAGAGAAATTCTTGATGGTCCCCTGGTGGGAGATAAATCTAAAACGAAGGAAAATATGTGTATTAGACTGAGCCTTTTAATCGTGCAGTGATTTGTCTCCTTTCAGTCCTGTGCTGAATGCAAAGATGCAGTCAGAGAAGAGAACGGGAGAGACCTCTTAAAGAAACTGATTAAGCGACCAATTTACCGAAGAGCCATCCATAAAACATAGACTCTTTAAATGCTTCTTTAACAGTCCTCTTTGTTATGTGGTGGGCTGCTAATTGTGAGCATATTTGCTTGACTGTAAAATATAGTATTGGTGCATGATAATAGAGTATGCTATGTGTTCAATTAGCCAAACTAATCAAAAATGCCAAACAGAAATGTGACAGGAGCCAAGCCTTGACCTCCACTTGGGTTTGGTCTTCAGTTGGCTTCAATTGCTAACAGAACTACCATAGCAAATCTATGACCACCTGTGACAGCATGTGGTCACTATGCTACATGCCATGGGCTCTCAATTCCATGGTGAATGATAAATCCCACTCATCCTACAGCACCATCATGCAGTGCAGCAGGTGTTGTCTCCTCTCTTACAGTGTCAGAAACTGAGGCACAGAGAATTTAGTTGATATGCCCAAGATTGGTTAGTCAGTGGCCGAGTTATGGCTAGAACCCAGAGGTGGTGCAGATCTGGAGCAATCTGGCCCAGATCTCCTGCCTCCCCAGCCAATGCTTTTACAATTAGACAGTGTTCACTGCTATGCATGCTGGGAGCAATAAATAATCTTTCACATCATGCATAGTTCATACAGAAAATTAGCATCTGACAGTGGCTAGGCCAGTGGTGTATTGTGATTACTGATCCTGAACAGTTAATGCATTCAATATTCATTTGTACAATGCCTAGCAGAACAGGTTGCCAACTTAGCTGACCTCTTGGTGCTACCACAATATACATGTTAACTAAGTTAAAAGAATGTGAAGGTTTCAAAGACCAGCACTCAAGTTTGGAACTGCTGGAATTAAGGATGCCTGTGCAATCTTAATTTGCCCCCCTTGTGTGTATGCATTATGATAGTCTTTAGTTACATGATGAGACACTGTTCCTAATGGAAAGTGTTAGGCAACCTTAACTATAGGTTAATAAACACCTGTAAAAACTGTCACAATCTTACAAGAGCGGCCGTCCCATGTGTGGAAAGGCAAGATCAAACTTTTACAGCTTCTCTCTTAGCTCAGTGAGCACCTGCCCACTATTGGGAACTGGAGCTGTACATGGGATGTGATCCCTTACACATGGTCATAGAAACTCTACTCTGTCTCTCTAGATCAATGGGTCTTTCACAAGAAATTGCTTTTTCCTGCTGCTGAGTGGCTCCAGATGTTAAAATATTCAACAAAGTTGATTTTTTCAGCCTCTGACTGAGTTTAAAATATTCAGTCTGTAGCAATGGAGAGCCCAGAACTTTCCCCACTGTGACACAGCAGATTGAAATGGTAAATACTAACCCAAAAGAGGAGATCCTATTTTCAGTTCGATGCTATTTCTGAGTTTTAGGTTACTTCTTCTGCCTAACCATGAGTTCGCTCTAAATATTATGGGTTAGATGGTGACTTTGGTCACAGCCCTACAATGTGGGGAGATGGGGGAGGAAGGACTGGGTATGTTGCACCTCCCCAGGAAAAGCCATGCTTCCAAAGCACCCTGCTGAGTCATGGTTCTCCCATGCTTCCTCCTTGCCTTTGGAACAGGAGGTAGAGGAGTAATTTATTGCTGACATATACTGGTGGCCAGTTATGCCCTTGACACCCACGCTGTTACAGCACTGTCTTTGCTGCACTGGCCAGTAAGTAGTTGTGGGGGGGGGGGGCAGCCAAGGCACTACAAATTCCTCCTCACCTGTTCCAGGGAGGGAAGAAATGGGTGAGTAGCCCAGCTTGCTCCTAGATGCCTAGACACAAGGTGGAGAGGAAGTCTATCTAGGAGCAGAAAGGGGGTCATCACTCACATAGTCCAAATCCTAATCCAGTTTGGCGGTCCACTTTGGACATCTTTGAGATGAAAAGTGGAGTGAAGCAAGGATGTGTTCTTGCCCCTACATTCTTTGGAATCTTCTTCTCAGTACTCTTGAACTGTGTGTTTAAGGACATGAAAGATGGAATGTGTCTCCACACAACATCAGATGGGAAACTCTTCAACTTGTCCCAAATTAATTCAAAGACTAAAGTCAAAAAGGTGCTAATCAGGTAACTTCTATTCGCTGATGATGATGCCCTCATAGCCCACAATGAAAACCTACTACAAGAACTCATGGACTGCCTTTCAAGTGCCTGTCAGGCATTTGCTCTCACCATCAGCATCAAGAAAACAGTTGCACTAGGACAGGGGATTCCACAAGGTCCTTCAGTTACCTTAAATGCAAACCAGCTAGAAGTAGTCCGAAAGTTCAGCTGTTCAGGTTCTACAGTGATCACCAACCTCTCACTGGATGAAGAATTAAATTTTTGCATTGGAAAGGCTGCCACCATCTTTAGCGACTAACTAAAAGAGCATGGAACAACTCAGAGCTGACCTTCAAGACCAAAATGCTATCGTACCAGGACTGCATCCTCAGCACTCTCATGTATGATGGGGAAATGTGGACAACTTATGCTCCTCAGGAGAAAAGGTTGAACAGTTTCCACCTATGTTGTTTACTCCGCATACTCAACACCAAATGTAAGATAAAGTCACTAATGCAGAGGTTCTTCAAAGGGCAAATTTACCAGTGTGACAGCCCGGCTCAAGCAAAGATGACTGTGCTGGCTGTGCCATATCAGCAGGTTGGAAAATGGACGCAAACCCAAGGACATGCTATATGGGGAGCTATCAGAGGGAACAAGAACAACAGGACATCCAAAGCTTCATTATAAAGACACACACAAGCAAGATATGAAGGAATCTGGAATTTATCCTGACCAATGGGAAATCTTGACAAGTGATCTTAACAAGTGGCACCATCATCTCCATCAGGATATCAAAGTGCATGATAGGAACTGGCTCCTATAGCTTGAAGAGAAAAGAGCCCGTAGGACTCAAGCAGCTCCCAACCAAAATACGTGCATTTGCAATAAATGCCAAAGATCATGCAAATCTTGGATTGGACTATTCAGGCACATGAAACATTGCAAACCATCTACATTATGGGCTGCACTTCCCACCATCTCTTGCAGATGAAAGGATGCCAACAATCCAGTCCTGTCTTTTTTTATTACAAGGGCTTGCTAGGGTTTTCACTCAGAAACCCAAGCCCAGAGGAGGGGACTGAATGGCTGAGAGTCTGGAGAGGGGGCATGTAGTGAGGCAGAGTGGCCTCCCTCCGGACCAGAGAGCAAGGGAGCACTACACTCCCCTTGGTGGGTGGAGCCAATCCCACGCCGCTCCCCTTGCCAGAAGTACCAGGGTGGGGCAGGACGTATAAAAGGAAGGCTTTGCAGCTCAGTTGGGCTGGAGCCAGTGGAGGAGACAGATACCTCTGCCTTGCTGTGGCACCCAGGAGCAGAACCTGTGCTCTGCTGCACTCTGCCCCCAGAGTAGACGAATGTAGGCGAGGAGTTGCCAGGACTACCATCAGATGTATACCTCAAGGAGCCCGAGGACCTGTGGAGGCCCGAGGTACCAAACCCCGGAGGGGTAGGAAGTAGCTCTGGGGCATCTGACGAGTAGCTGGCTACAGGGCTGACTGCGTCTCAGTCGGCATGTTGCGGCTGGATCCCTGCTGACCTCGTGGCAGACCATTCTGTCACTGTTAGGGCCCTGGGCTGTGACGCGGTGGAGTAGGGTGGGCCCGCATCCTCCTGCCACCCCAACCCTGGGGTGGCTAACTTCCCACCTTAGGCCAGGAGGCCCATGTACCATGAACCCCCTGCTAACACCTTAGACTGCCTGCCAGATGTGCAAACCCCTTTCAGAGCCCCTAGACTGGATGATCACTCCCCTCACATGAATCCCAAGACTGTGTGTATTGGCTGCCTGAACTCCATGCTTAGGCTAAAGTCTGCTCCCTGCTCTGCCTGCCCAAAGGACTAGAGCTAATTGACTGTGTTTGTTTCCTGGCTGCCCACCCAAAGGGCTAGAGCTTATTGACTGGGTGTGTTTTTGGCTGCCTGGGCCAGCACCGCCCTGCCTGAGGGTTAAGGCCCTAGACTATTAATTGCTGTCATCCCTATTGAGGAGCTACAAGCTAGAGACTACGCTGGGCACTGCCCCACCCAGGGGCAAGAGCCCCAGACTGTTGTTGTCTGCTTGCCTCTGTCAGATGGGCCCAGAGCTCTAGAGTACTTATGGCGTGGACCTCCTGATGCGACCAGACCCTGAGGACTGAACCCAAACACAACGAGGGAGAGTGGCCTCCCTCTGGACTGGACAGCAAGGGAGCACTACAGGCCACTTCCCTTCTGTGTACCCAAGACAGGTCAGTAGCCACCAAATCTTGTGGCCAGCTGACACCGTTTGGAGGCTGCTGTGAGAGGAGCTGGCAATTTTGGACTGGGTCTCAGTGGACTGGTGTTGACACCAGAATCCATGATAGGCTGCAAGGCCTCCCTGCTTCAGCAGGTGGGCTGGCTGAGGAGGGCGGGGGGCTGTTGATTTTAGGGAGTAGGAGACTGTTGCTTTCTCTGCTGCTATTGGATGGGTGGCCAGGGGAGAGACGTTTTGTGGTTGCTTTAGATTTTTACTGCAGATGTGCCTAGGAAGAGAAGGTTTAAAGGTAAGGGCTAGATTGTGACTAGCACTATGCACCATTATAGGGGCACAAGGGGGAGTAAGAACCCACCTTGCACTCTATGGGCTCCCCAGACCTTGAGCCATGGGGCATGGGGCTTCGCTGCTACTGCATGCCCACTGCTCCCTCCAGAGCAAGTGGATGTGAGATGGGTGGGAAGGCAACAATGGAGCTGGGCTGACCCCCCACTCCAGTGCTTGGGCTGGCACAGCAGAGCTGGGGGGCTGCGGCAGCGGGGAAGGAGCGGGGGGCTGTTCATAATTTGCTACTGATATAGGCCAGTACCAAATTACTCCCCTCATGGCGCAAAGGAAGGGAACTGTGTCTCTGAGGCCACATCTATGCTTGGAGCTAGACATGTGATTCCCAGCTCTCATAGACATACTCGCACTAGTTTTCAGAGAGCTTGTGCTAAAAATAGTAGCCTAACCACAGTGGCACAGGCTAGCCACCCTGAGTGCAAAGCTGACTAGACTCCGTAGGTACGTACTCAGGGTGCCTACCCCATGCCACATCTCACCACTATGTTACCCCAGCTATGCTGTTTTTAGCTCGACAAGCGCTAACACAAGTATGTCTATGCAAGCTGGGATCACAGCACCGACTACACGTGTGGACAGAGCAGGGCCACCGAGAGCGGGTTCCGACCCCCGTGAAAAAGAATGTTTAGGCCCCCCAGCAAGGCTGGACCAGCTAAACAGGACCAACAAAGCCGGGCCCGGGGCTCCCTTCTGGACCGCTGGGCTGTGGTAATTTGTACCGGTTTCCCCCTGCTCTCGTCAGCCCTGGGACAGAGCCTGTGGCACAACCCCTCTTGGCACTGCTCCTGAGTTGGTGCAGTTTATGCACCACCCCTTTGCTCAGGGTTGGGCCTAAAAGCATAGTCTGGCCCTAGGTAGATTGTGTTGCTACAAGCAGCAAATACAATCAGATGCCCACTGACACAACTGCTTTCCACCTTCATTCTCACCAGAGCTGGCAGGAACTGGATTTTTCATTTAACAGGAAATTTCTCAATGATTTCCATCCCCAAAAGGAATAAATTAAAAAAAAAAATTTCCTGCAAAACAGAATCCTGAGGAAAAAATAATTTGGGGTTGACCAAAATGTTCCATTTGTGACTGTGACAATTTAATATACATTTCTAAATGAACGATGGGACGGTTCTATTCTGGAAATGCCAAAGCAGAATGTTTCAAGCTCATCAAAGCACGTTGTCATTTGCCCCCTCCCCCCATACGAGATTTCTCCGAAAGCAGCATATCTCTGTGAAACACATCGCTATGGATAAAACGGGTATTGTCAGACAGAAAAGTGTTTTGCTGGAAAATGTCCAACCAGCTCTAATTCTGACACCTAGCCGTGATCCAGACGGGACAGGATCAAGCAGACAACTAACACCCACAGCCAAAGCCTCTATGGAAAGCATATGGACCTTTTGGGAATAAGCAGAGCAACACAACTGCTCCAAAGCCTTTTTTATATGCTATTGCTCCACCTGGCATCCCAATTGGCTCTTAAATACAAACAGTCTGCTCCACCTCATGTTTAGTTTGGTTGAGGGTGACGGGTGTTTGTGTTGGAAAGAGCTGGCATGTCCCCTGAGGCTCCTGATCTTTGCTACTATAGCAAGCCTAATACATATGGCGGGGAGGAAACCGAAAGGAAAGGGAGTTCCCTACGTTAAATATTTACCAGACGAGCCTCTGTGTTTCCCATCCAGTAGAAGATCTGTTTGCCTGTTCCTGCCTTGGTGTCTGCCCAGCTCTCTGGAGAGCAGCATGAAATGAGCTGCCTGGGGCAAACTTTCATAGACAAAGTGCATGTTGTCTTCTTTCTCTGGTGCCTTTACAAAGCCCCAGAGCTCCTTACCTTGGTGTAAGGCACGGCTGCCAACAGCGCCCTGTGAGGAATCAACCCATCAGAAGCACACTCTGTGTGTGTTGGACCTTCTCTGTCTAACTCAGCGTCATTCATCCGAAGCAACTGAGGTCAGAGAAAAACAGCATTTAAATCAGAGAGGCTTTAAAATTCACGGAGCCTAATCTGATAGGCAAAGGGAGCAGAGCAAGGAATGAGTCCCCTTCTGAGCTCTCTTTTCCTGTACATCTAGCAACAAAGAAGCCGGGTTTATGTAGAGGTCGGAGGGTGCTGAAGAAGATGGGCAGCAGAGAGAATGGCGTGTGAGTGAACCCCACTCCTGAAAAAGCATGTTGAGTTCTTGTATGTGATGTCATCCATGAAACTGACACACAGTGATGGTTTGGTCCCCATGCAGAACTCTGTCCTTTACTAGGTGGGGAGGTTACAGCCCAGAACAAGGTGAGACGGAATTGTCAATTGAATGCCTGATCAGCCTTTCCAAATACACCTTTCTCTCCCCAGAGCGTGCCTGTCACGGGTGGATAACGTGCCGTGCAGTAAGGAAGTAGCTTTGACTTGGCTCCCCTGATAGGCACTAGCTCCTGTCTGTTGCTTCCTCTCCTGCAGAATTCCTGCCTCAGTGCTTAATTTGTAATGAAATAGGTGCTGGGGCTCAAGCAATTTTTTTACTTTCATAACTAACGCGGCAAGTCCAGAGGTTCTGGGGTTATGAACTGCCAAGCCTAGAGGTGCTGGGGCTCAACCCTGGCACAGATTAAGCACTGTCCTTCCTTCTTCTCCCTGACCTGTCCCTCTCCCTGCTTCAAAGCAGTACCCCTCCAAGAAGCACCACATATGCTCTGAGGGGGATCCTAATCTTCACCCATATGCTCCAAGACACCAGCGAGGTTCTGCATGGAGCTAGACTGGCCTTAGACTAGGCACAGAGAATACTAGCCCCATCTCCCCAAGGCACATCACCTCCCTGCTCACTTTTTCCCACCCAGAAGGGTCAGGAGGGAACTGAAGTGGGGGAAGGAAATGAGGTATAACAGAGAAGGGGATGAGGAGGTTTCTGACCAGCAGAGAGCACAGCCAGTCAGAAATCCCTCTAGCAAGAATCCTAATCTGTACTTCTCAATGCCCAACCTCCATGAGTAGGCCTGTGCTACAGTGTTTAATACCATAGGAGTGGTCATAGAATTTATCGTAGACTATCAGGGTTGGAAGGGACCTCAGGAGGTCATCTAGTCCAACCCCCTGCTCAAAGCAGGACCAATCCCCAGACAGATTTTTACGCCAGTTCTCTAAATAGCCCCCTCAAGTATTGAGTTCACAACCCCAGGTTTAGCAGGCCAACGCTCAAACCAGTAAGCTATCCCTCCCCACCACCTAATGGTTAACTTGCTAAGAGACTGCTGACATCCAATTGGCCACGGCCTAGGTTTTTAGTGCTGTCCAGCAACACCAGGAATGAACTGTATGGAGAGAATTTCACACATGTTCACATACAAGACACATGTTCTAGCTTTGCTCCGTTGCCGATGGTGAAAGGGAGGAGCACATAGCTATCTTCGGTATCTCAGAGGCTGGTAGCTGCAGCAATACTCCTTTTGATCCGTAGCTGCTGGCATCTGCGTTTACTGTAGATGGCTCAGTCAGGCTATGAAACCCAGTATAGGTGCTACTGATAAAGGGCTCTTTCACTTTCAAAGGGATGCTTGCTCTTGCTGTGGGGCTCGTAACCAAGCTCAGTCTGATCTCCACCATGTGTTGGAGAGCTGACCAAGGGCAGAAATATGCTTGATGGCCCTGCACAGCTAGCGCCTCAATAAATTCCTTAACTCTCATCTTGCAAGGAGGTTGCAATTTCACCACAGCTTCATACTGGACTATTGAAGTCTGGGCTAATCCTTTCTTTACTGAGGGCCTAGTCTTGCATCCACTGAAGTCAATGGAAATTTCACCATTTGCTTTGTAGTAGAAGCAGGTCTTAATTTTATGACCCAGGAAGGTCAACTAATTTGGGCACAAACCACATTTCTCCCTGTTGAGCTTTAGCCTGGAAGCGGTTCCTGTCTCAGGCTCTTGTAAGCAGGCAGTTATCTTGTTCCTTACCAGAGGAACCATACAGCAAGACATCATCTCCTACACACATGCCAATGAGGTTCTGAGACAGCTGAGCCATTTTGTGGATGAAATATTTCAGCTGCACTGGTTCGAGCTGGTCATTATTTTTGTGAGAAATTTCAGGGGGCAGGGAATTTTTTGGTAAAAATATTTGGTTATTGAAAATCAATGATTCTTACTAAAAAAGAAATCAATTTTTGTGAGTGTTTTTTTAAATTAACTGGTGTAAAAAATTTCCACTGAAGTTTTCCTTTTGCTTGAAAAGCCAGTTTTCCATCTAAAAATGTTTTGATAAAATTTTGACCAGCTCTCGTGTAAGCTGGAAAGGAAGTCTATGGAAGCAAAATTTCCCAGATCGAGCTATGGATATTATATATATATTCTAGACTTTTCCATCTCCTGTGAAAATCACAAAAAATCCACGGTAGCATCTACGCAGGGAATTTCTTCTGCACATGTCAACTTGTGACCTAATTCTCTCCCATGCGGGAAGGATAAATGGTGATCACTATCAAAAAGGCAATATTATACCAACAGACACAACACAATTACCACTTTCATTTCCTACTCTAAATGCAGGGAGAATGCTGGTATATAGGATACAACCTCCATATCCCAAAGCTACATAGCTCCAACCTTTACTGCTCTGTCTTCCCTCAAGAGTTTGTTCACTGTAGAGCCATATTGGGTTAAGTCAACATGGCTGATGGGAAACCAGAAGGATGGTGAAGCAATGGCTTGAGATAAGACCCCTAATCCAACACTTGCCCTTGGCTGTGAGGAGGCTGGCTGAACCTCCTGCAGGGCCACCCAACTGTTGTTTGAGTAGTAGGGTCAATAAGCCTGGGAACTGATAGGGCAAAGGAAATCTGGCTGGATCAATAGGGACTCCTGTTGGGGTGGTTGGCAGAGAGCTTGGCAGGCTGACCTCCAGGACTACTGGGATGTCCGAAGAATGGCCTGCCATCCTAGGGTGGTACATCTTTAGGAAAGATGCGTAGGGTGTTTGTTGTTTTACAATCCTTGTCTCTAAATGCTTTACTGCTACTGTTAACATTAGACAATGCTGTGGTTTAAGCAGGCTGCCTAGGCACTATACTCATCGCTGGTTGGACTCACCAAGGTAAGAATCACAGGTGCTGAACCCTGTCAGATCTGCTGCCTATAAATGATTGATTACCAGGATCCAATAGCAGGGTCCAGTCTGCAAGTAGAAAAATTATGATTCCAGCCTAGGAGAGGTAAAGGCATGACACCTGAGGGGGTTCACTCAGAGACCAGAATGGGGACAGAGATACAGCCAGCCATCTATCCAGCTCTGATCCCATCACTGCAATATCATACAGTACTCCTGGGCCTGCCTTCATGTTACCCAAGACAAGGACTTGCACAAAACTGCAGGTCTCTGTACCAGTGACGTGCAGGCTTGCGTGAAGATTCCAGTTTTCCAAGTCCTCGGCCTTGTTGAGACAAAAATTCTCATCCCTTTTCAACTCTGCTGGCTCCTGCCTGGTTTCAACCACTCTTTTCCTCCACCCCTGCTCCATCTGCCTGTCTGTGAGCCCTGCTTCTTAGATGTATCTTTCAACTTTATTGTGAGCGGTGTTCTGAGCTCAGCCACTTGTAAGAAACTCAGTGGCTTTGATCTCTTTTAGTGGGGCTGTCATGGCAGCATCTGCCATGCAGCCAGTGAGGTCTGCACATCCTCACTGCAGACCATTCTTTAGAATACTGATCGCTCAGAATATTTTCACTCTTGCTGTCTATGCTCTCTCTCAGTTGGGGTGTCCTGTGATGGTGCCCTCCAGTGGTTGCTCACAGAGAGGATAAAGGGCCTCATGCTGACAGTGTCCTCTTAAGGCTCAGCATATAAAGGCCTGGGCTTCTGGCTCTAGTGCTAGCTCGATATGTACATCTGTGATTTAGACAGTAATGGCCTGATTCTCAGGGCTGCTGACCAGGGCTGCCCAGAGGTGGGGGAAGTGGGGCAATTTGCCCCAGGCCCCGGGTTCTGCAGTGGCCCCGTGAGCCACTCCGGGTTTTCGGCAGTGGGTCCTTCAGTGCAGCGGAAAACTCAAAGCGAGTGAAGGACCCACCTCTGAAGTGCTGCTGAAGCCTCGGAGCGCTGCTGGGTGACTACAAGCACCGCAAGTGGCGGGGGGGAAAGAAGGCATGACCGGCGATACTTAGGCTGTTCTACCGCCGTCACTTCATTCTTCAGCAGGAATTCGGTGGCGGGTCCTTCCCTCTGAGAGGGACCCACCACTGAATTGCCGCTGAAGACCTGGCTCTGTCCCAGGCCCCCCGAATTCTCTGTACGTCCCTGCTGCTGACACTCATCCCACTGACTCTCTGATCCATCCACCCTATGAAAAGCAGCCTGTCATTGTCTCTGCTGTACACAGTGCGTGGATTTCTCATACAATCCATGGGGGAAAAGGAGCCCAAAGCACCGATATCAGGAATGTGTGAGCCCAAGGGAGAGGTCAGATCCACTCCATTGTGCAATCAGGCTGTAGTAATCAAAATCCAGAAATACTCTGGCTGCCGCTGCTCCTGCTGCCTTTGGTGAAGGATGGTGGTGGCTCTTCCCCACCCTCTGCAGTTTTTCTGATAATTCTCCAACCAGAGTCATAGAGGGCAGGGATGAAAAAGACCTCTGAGGCCGCATGATCCAGGATCACTTTGATCTGGTCCAGAGTCTTAAGGACAATTCCATCTCTTATGTGCTCAGCTTTCCCTGAGCCAAATCCCACAGTGCTGCTAAAATCAGACAGCTCCTGCCAGAACCTCAGATGCTCTCTGACCCATCCCTCTTGTGGAGGTAGGGCCGTGAGATGATCGTGATCCCCACTCTCATCGGCTCTGGTGGAGTTATTCCTGATATGCACTAGCATGGAGGCAGATTGACTTCCCCACAGCAATCGTCATATTTTTGGTGAACTACTTCAATGTTATTTTTTCTAAGCCTCCACTCAAATTAAAATCCTGTCCCTGCTAGCACTGACATGTGTGCTTAACATGGTTCATGGGAGTAGCACTTTTGAAGTCAGTAGAGATAGTCACTAATGGAAAGTTAAAGCACGTTCAGAGTTGTTTGCAGGATTGAGGGTCTAAAATGACAGAAATCTCTGCTCAGCTGTTCTGCCTGTGTCTGTTGTCCATCAAACTAACTAGTACCTCTCCCTCTGCAACCTTCAATTAAAGAGTGAGGGAACTCTTTCTACTCTGGCGTTGTCATGGATGATGCTTTCTGGTGAGCTATGTTAGGCTAGTTTCCAGCATTAGGAGGCATGGCAGATCTTTCTCTGGTTCCTGACACCGCATCACATATGATTATGGAAGTAGCTTTTATTTCGCTCATGCCAAAATCCCCCAGCAACCACTGAAGATCATCCACCAAGGGAAAACCTGTGAGGTACTTCTTTCACTTCACACTTCCTCATGGGGGGAAAATAACCACTCTTCACTAGCACACTGAAACCTAGCAGACTTTGATGTTGCTGAGGACAGAGCTAAGGTCTGGCATTATATGACAAGAGCAAGGGATGTGGTGGGTTTACTGTGAATGTTGGAGGTGTGTGGGACTTGTATACTGAGGCGTGTATTTTGTCGGTGAAAGGGCTGACTGTGATTTCTGGGGGTTAAGTATATTAAGTAAGGATCCCATAACTGGATGTTTCCTTGCTTTTGAGAATTTGGCTGGCTGGGTTTTGCTCTTAAGCGTAACCCTCCTTGTTTTAACAGAGTAGAGGTGGTGTTTTGGGAGTGGGTACAGATTGGGGTCATGCCCTATATGGTAAAGAAGGCATGGAAACTTTTCCTCAGTCCACCAACTCAAAACTCTCAAACAAACCTTCCCGCCTCAAATCAGAGAGCAGCATTTGGCTTCATGTCAGAGATAACCCATCTTGTATTCCCTGTTTTTACTAGTAGATTCCATGGTGAACCAGAGCACTAGGAATGGTGCATTCTCAGGGCTTGATCCTGTGCCATTAAAATCCCTGGGAGTTCTTCCATTGATTTGAATGGGGGTGAGGATCAAACCCTCACCAATTAGCTGAAGGGGAGGTAGGTACTGAATCTTTCACAAGATCTTTCCTCTGGTATCACCAATAATCAAAGATCTTTAGACACTCAGACCAAAAACCTCTTCTTTTGATTGCTCAGTCTTCATTCTCGTTGCCTGTGAGGTTATAATCCTTCTGGTTCTCTTCAGTCACCCAGGGAAACTGGATAGACAAAACGTGAATTTCTAATCTAAAAATAAGTAGAGAAATATTTTTTCAAGAGTAGATAGAGTGAAAACAAAACTTAAAATAACAACTCTAACTTCATATTACCAATTTTTAGGCGCTTTTATTCATCATAAAGAAGAAAAAAACACAAATTTAACTGTATAGCTAAAAATCATGTTTTTTTAACAATTTAGTGGCTCCCTTTGCTCTGTATCATACGCTATACTGTTAAACAGAAATAATTCATTCCCCAAGACTGTAAGCCAAAGCAGAGAGTGATGGTTGGGAGGGGCGGCATAGACTGATAGGTAAAATTATAACAAAAACAACCTGAACACGCCAAACAACTTTGCCACCTCTCAAAATATTGCAGCTTGCTTCCAAGTTTTGCAAGCTGCAGAACAAATAGAGCTGTTAAAATTTTTTTACTGTTTTTCTGAAAATTGTCAATAATCTTGAATTTTTTCTTTTTAAATTGTGGGATAATGTCCCCCTCAGTTTTTTATTTAATCTGCACTCCTTTTTCCAACTAGAAAAGTGCAGAGAACGTTTTTAAAAGTTAGTGAAAGTTACATTTTCACTTTTCAAAGTCATACTTTCTTTAACTTTTAAATTTCTTTCTTTTTAAAATATTAAAATGTGAGTGGCATTTTTGTCATTTCTCCCACTTTTATACATTTCCTTCCTCTTTTTCCTGTGGAAAAAAGGGTGCTGGATGTTGAAAACAAACAGCAAAAGAAGAATGTGGGATTTTTTTTTTGCACCAAAACAAAATGAAAAATTTGAAATGAAAGATTTTAAAACAAAATATTTAGTAAAATTTAATATGATCTTTGCAAAAAATATTAAATAAAAGTGAAGTGTTTTGATTATTTTCAAAACATTTGACAAAGATAAAAAATAAACCAAAACCCAATTGTACTTATCTCTGAAGGCAACACTTTTGGATATCTAGATGTGGGCTGGCAGCGAGACCAAAAGGCTGCCAATGCGGACTTATTATGGGTTCTTTATCCAACACTGTCCAGGAGACCTTGGTCAAGTTAATTATCTTTGCTATCTTGTTTCCCTTTTCTTAAATGGGGGACAATAACCTCCCCTGTGAAGCTGGTAAGTGTAAAGAGGTTGAACTCATTAGAGTTTGTGAAGCACATGGGGATCCTGAAATAAAAGGTTCTCTAGAATTGCAGCGTTTTACTTCCTTCACGTGCTTAAATGCAGCTCGGTGTAGAATCCAAAATTTGGGGGACTTCTGAAAAATCAGTGCAAGGTTTTTTACTAAGGGCTTGCTCCCATTGAAATCAATGGCAAATGTCCTGTTCCCTTTAATGATGCAGGATCAGGCCTTTCAGGTCTGATCCTGAGAGGTGCGGAGCACCCACAAATTCAGCATCTCTGAAGATCAGGCCATGAAAGTGGATTTCCCCAGACTTGTACAGCTCTGCTTTGCCTTTCTCACTGGTGCCATCTGAAAGCATATAGGTGAAACTGTCAAGCAAGCGGGGAACTCCAGATTGATTTATAGCAGCAGGTGCTGATCAAAATGCATACAATTCAAAGTGGAGTAGTCATTGCCCACCCCAAGATGCCTCCAGTGAGTAGTAGAAATGTCAGAGTTTATAACACAAAGTCTCTCTTATATGTGCCTCAAGTTGGATTGGCCATAATATTCACCACTAGAGGGCACTTGAAACTCAACAATGCCTTGCAAAACAGTGTTTGATGTAGACATTTTGCTAATTTCTTTTGTCACCAGTTAGTTCCAAAATACTCCAGGCAATTTTCTCATCTGGTAAAGTGGAAAAATCTAATATTGTCTGAGGAAATTAAAGGGACCAAAAAATCAGTTGGCAAAACTAAGGATCTTAGAGAGAAGAATTAATTGTCAGCAAAATGATTCAGGAAAGGGTTCTTTACTCATGTCAAGATGAAACATAATACAAATAGTGCCCACACTTTCTCACTATCCATATCATAATACAGACTTCATTAATTCACGCGAGCTCTGTTGGGTCCTTCTACACAAAGTGTTCCGTTCACATAGTCTTATTAGCAGTGGTTGACATTCAAAAGTTTCAGTCTGGTCAGCCTCACAAGGTTGAATGTTTACTCAAAAGTTAAATGTATTCAAACGTCATTGGCTTAGCCTTTGGCTGGAAATATGGTGAGGACAAGGCTCCAGGTCACAGGTATAATGGAGGTAGGTGCCTAAATGCCTTCGAGTATCTGGGACAAAGTTCCTTGTAATTTTTCTGCTGTGTCTTGGCCAACTTAGAAATAACACAAGAGAAGACAGTCTTGTAGAAGTAAGCTACATCCACTGAAATCAGAGGTGCAGTGAGACATTAATTAACTGCATTAATTAATAAAAAAATGTTGTAACCAAATGTTTTAAACCTTACACAAAGTTTGTTGTGGATTCACCTGAAGGTTTTGTTCAAGATCAGTATTTCTCTCATTTCTATCTTCTCTCTTCATGTGCTAGCAGCCACAATTATGTGTACTCAACAGCGGAATCTCATTCCATTGTGTCTGGATCCTGAAATCCACCATTCTCACCCTCATTCCATACTTGCAATTAGTTGCTGATCAGCAAGAGAAATCAGCTGATAAATCTTTACCTGTTGGATTGCCAGTCAGCAATTATGATTCCTCGCCATTCTGCTGCACATTCCGTTTACACAAAGTGGTTTGTCCCAGTGAGATCCCCAGAATGCTGCGGATTCCAATTTGCCTGAGGAAGATCTGAATTTTCTTCCAAGAGGTGATTTCCTTTCTTATGACTCCCCAGGGATGTTCTCTGCATAAGTAGAAGAAAGATGATTTATAATCAATGAACGCATTCAGCCGAGGTTATGTCTTTTGACAGACTGCCATCTCCTCTGTCCTATGAGGGCCAGAATCCCTTTTCTTCACTTGGCATTTTACCCTGAAGCATGTGGCCCTCTCACCTCTGTCTGTCTGTCTGTCTTTCCCACTGGCCCAGGGTCCTCCCATGACAGGCTGAAGCAAACCAGACTGGCGGGGGAGGGGAGTGGAACTCCCTGTTGCTGTGTGCATGACTACTTACACCCCTGCAGCTTCCCAGCAAGCTTTCCAGAGGTATTTGGAACCCAAGGGATATTTCCTACTAGATTTATTTAATAGTTTTGAGGTTGGTTAAATGGAGACTGACAAATTAATTCCAACTTAACTACTTCCCGGTTGGTCTCCCTGGCTCTTGCAACTTCTTTGCAGCCCCTTTAAATGAGAACATCTGGACGTGTTGGGCAGCTTTGGCAGCTGCCAGTAGGTTCATGTATTGAACCCTCACTACAGGATACCTTCTCCTCCGATTGTCAGCGTAATGCATGCCTGTCTGCTATCTTCTCAATAAGATAGAGAGTGTGCCATGCAGCAGAAGGGAAAGGGTTGATTCTTGTGCCATGTGGCAAAGACAGACGGGATCATGCTTTATTTAAGATCCCATTTATAAAGGGTTAATATATTATTTATAGATGTCTTATTAAATTAAATGATTAAGCTTAAAAGATTGTTACAGACTTTGGCAGATCCGTAAGTTGAAGCTAGACACATTTAGACAAGAAATATGATGCAAATTTTTATCAGGGAGGGTAACTAACCATTGGGAGCCATTGACCCGAGGATAGTGGTGGATTTTCCATCACTGGACATTTTTAAAACCCGATAGAATGTTTGTCTAAAAGAGGGATGCTCTAGTTCAAACAAGAATTAATTCAGGAAAGTCCTGTGGCCTGTGTTGTAGAAGAGTCCAACTAGATGATCACAATGGTCCCTTCTGGCGTTATAATTCGTGGCTCTGAATAGGTTGTCGATAACGAGGCTGGTCAGAATTCAAATTTTATTTTTGTATAATTTCAACAACTAATATCAATGTTTAGTTTTAAGCAGTTTTTTATTTGTATGATTTAAATGTTTTCAAGTGTGGGAAACTGTTGGTGGAGGTGGGTCAGACAATGGGTGAGTCAGAAGATGATTGTTTAATGACAGTAGAAATGCAAGAAATTTAAGCTTTCTAACTTTTAAAACACAAATTGTCAACACCACATGTCAAAATAGACACGATATATGTCCTTAAATGAAGCTCTAAGAAGTTGTCAGGCAGCAAATTTTCTTCCTTTGCCTATCTGTACATTTTGATTATCGAAGGAAGTATTTTTGTGCTGGTTTGTGTCCACACAGTGAAATTGATGTTTACCGACATATACTGATAAAAAACTCCTTCTAAGCCTACTTATAACCATCTGTAACACCTTCTACTGATGTGCTGATAACTAGAACAGGGGAGGAAAATGTGTGTGTTTGGGGTGGGCAGTGTTGTTGGGAAGATTCCTCAGGATGGAATTTCTGGAGGGGGGTGTTCGGGGAGAAAGAAATCTCTTTCCAGAGTAACTCTTGGCTCAGTGGTTAGGATATTCACCTCAGATGGGGGAAACAGGTTCAAGTTCCTGTCCTGAATCAGACAGGCTCTAAAGCCAGTCTCTGTCTCTCAACCTGTCCTTTTGGAGCTGTTCCACTTTGTATACATAATTGAATATTAATTGAGAGAGAGAGAGAGGGACTGACTCAGTTACATCCCAGGTGAGTGGCCTAGCCACTGGGCTATAGAGTCAGTTTCTTCCTGGCCCACTGGATATTTAATTATTTATACAAAGAGTATCTGCTCCTTGCCTTTACCATGGAACTATTGACTATTCTTGGGGGAGGGGAGGGCTTAAATTCATCCAAAGTCATCCAGAGCAGAGCTCCAGTAAATATTTTCAAACCTGCAAAAGCCCCTATACCTCCTGCGGGGCTGAAAGTCCAAGCTCTAGTGCCCCCCCATGGGGTGGCCTCCACAGCATCCTCTCCCTCCCCCTGCATGCTCTAAAGCCCCAAGCCCTGGCACCTCCCTTTGTGGGGCTAAAGCCCCAAGACCCCACACTCTGCAGCTGAAGCCCAGCACCCAAAATGGGGGAGGGTGTGAGGGGCTCTGGGACATAATCTCTGAGAAGTTGAGCCCTGGTGAGGGGGTCTGTCTGTCAGTCTCTCTCTCGCACTCCCCCCCACCGAAAACTTCATAGGGTCTTGGTTTTGTTTCACACTGGAATGGAACCAAATGTTGCGACCTCCATTTTTTTCATGAAATGAAGTTTCTGTTTTCCACCAGGCCTACTTATAACTATTGATAACTCATCTCTGAAACATGCTTATAGCAAATATTGCTAATAATGTATTAACCCCTTATAAACTATGTATTAATGGTGACCAAAACACTGTGAAGACACGCAGCATAATTGAACAACTGCCCCACCTTTGTTAGGCTCTGAGACTGGTTCAAGGAGCTCTCCTCAAAATAGGCCCTCAGACCCCCCATCTAGGGGTCATAACTGAGCAGGGGATCATGCATAGCCCCAGACCATGTCCAGCATGGATGGCTGCTGGAGAGAGATGAACAGGCATATGTGGGAGTTTAGCATGGAGAAAGCCACAGCTGAGTAGGAAAGATGAAACAAAAGATATCAGATGCCTGGAGCAGAGAAGGGAGCTTACTGTGAATGGCTAAGGCCAAGTCTACACTACAGAATTATTTTAGTATAACTATGTCGCTCTGGGATGTGAAAAGTCCACCCCCCCACCCCCGAGTGATGTAGTTATACTCATCTAAGCACTGGTGTAGACAGCACTATGTCGGCAGGAGAGCATCTGCCCCTCTCCTGAGGTGGATTAACTAAGCTAACTGGAGAGTGTAGACCGTCTTCACTAAAGCACCACAGAGGCACAACTGCAGTGTTTTAAGTGTAGACCCGCCCTAGGGAACAGAGGAACGGAAGAAAAGTCCTCGTATAAACCAGTCAGTTATGTCACAGCCTCATGTATCTCTTCTGTTATAAAGAAGGGTGGTGAACCAGTGCAGTTAAAATAGCAGCCTCTCCCCCATCAGCCTTTGCTCAAGATCCAAGCCAAACATTTTTCTGAGGTTAAAGAATTTGGTTGGATTTATCTCCTGGCCTCCTGTTTCATTTTCCATACCCTTGCACTTCCCATTTCTAACTGCGACCAGACACAGGAGTGTCAAAATGCCACTAGGTGAGTGAGGTAATATCTTTTTGATCCTCTTGAGGAATGGTGTGTATTTCAATATACACCTGTGATTAAATGTGCATTGCCTTAAAACTTCCAATCAATATGAGCTTCTGGAAAACAGATCCTGTAGAACTAACCTGATATCTTTTTTTGGTTTAGATTACATGTTTGGCTGATAAAGGTAATAGTGTAGATGTAATATACTTAGACTTCAGTAAGGCGTTTGTCTTGGTACCATATGATATTTTAATTACAAAAACTAGAACAATATAAAATTGACATGGCATACATTCAATAGACTAAAGCTGGCTAACTGATAGGTTGCAAAATATAATTTTACTCTGGCCAAAAGGGCTAATGCAATCCTGGGATGCATAACCAGGGGAATCATAAGGAGGAGTAAAGAAGTTAGTTCACCTCTGTATTTGGCACTGATCTGACCACTGCTGGAATCCTGCATCCAGCTCTGGTGTCAATAATTCCAGAAGGATGTTGAGAGGAGTAAGAGAAGAGCCACAAGGATGATTAAAGGATTAGACTCAAGGAGCTCAACCTATTTAATGTAACAAAGCGAAGGTTAATGGGTACAGTCTGTAAGTACCTACATGGGTAACAAATATTTAATAATGGGCTCTTCAATCTAGCAGAGAAAGATCTAACCTAATCCAATGGCTGGAAGTTGAAGCTAGACCAATTCAGACTGGAAATAAGGTGTACATTTTTAACAGTGAGGGTAATTAACCACTAAAACAATTTACCAAGGGTTGTGGTGGAGTCTCCATCACTGACAACTTTCAAATCAAGACTGGATGTTTTTCTAGAAGACCTGCTACGGGAATTAATTTGTGAAGTTCAGTGGCCTGTGTTATGCAGGAGGTCAGACTGGATGATCACAACAGTCCCTTTGGGCCTTGGAGTCTGTGAATCTATGAAAAAACAACATAGTTTAATTGTCTTTCCCTTCCCTCCTCAATACATGTGGACCTCTTCATCTTCCCAAAACTTTGTTGCCATATCTTCCACTCTTCTACTATAAAGCGTTAGCTGTCTCTTGCTGGCTACAGTCCCTTTGGTTATCTTGCTACCTTGTCAGTTGCTTTAAGTATAAAAGACCAGATCTTCAATCAGAGAAGCTTAGGGCAGCTGCTTAGATTTACACCACCTGAGGATCTGATCCACTCTCTTTTTGTCAAGGAAAAAAACAATTCATCTTATTTGCAATTAACATCTTTAATAATGGGCTTGACCTAGCAACATTAGCAAGGACTTGGCTTAGACCCAATGATTGCATATTGTTAGCAGAACGCTGCCTTTCATATTTGAACTCTGTCTTTTCTGCTTGCTGTGGTAGCAATTTTAGCATTTGGCTTTACCTGTTGGGTATATTTTAGGGAGGCTATATTCATATTTTGGCTTTTTTACTGAGCAGTCCTTTCACCTCTACAGACTGGAAGCAAAGCAGTACCACTCTTGGCAATTGCAGTTGGCTGATGTTTGCCCAAGCATTTCTTTAAGATTGCTGTCCAGATGAGTCCCTTGTGTCCCTTGAGTTTCACTTGGAGTTTTGTGTTGAGGATAAATGCAAAAGACCAGGTCCTCAGATGGTGTAAATTGGCCTCGTTCTGTTTACTTTGATAGACCTGTGTAAATTTTCACCTGCAGAAGATCTGGTCCTAAAAGTTCACAGGGCCACTCAACAGAACTGCTGAGTTTGAGGTCTAAATGAGGAAAAACCCACACGTTTTCACAGAAGGCCATAAAAAGGCCCATTCTTATTGGAAATGCACCATAACTGCTTGAGCCATGGCGAAAGTGGGGAAGTTTCAGGTTTCTAATGAAACCAGTGAATCTTTTTTCTTGCTTTGCAGTTCTGTGAATTATGGTTCCATTATCAAAAAGTTTTGCAGCACCAGATAGGAATAATTGCTTTAGATTTTATTTTCCTACTGGTATTTCTAATGAGGAAGTCCTTCGTAATCAGAGATCCAAAACAAGGTGTTCTAGCAGTGGATTGACACAATAGACAAAATGACAGCAAGAGAATGATGACCTCAGGCTTACCACTATGCAATATTCAATATAAAACCATAGGACCATCATTGCGGCGATACTTTGACTTACAGGTCAACCTCTCTCTGTAGAAAGGTGGTCTTAATCATTATGGTGATTTAGTTGGGGATTGGTCCTGTTTTGAGCAAGGGGTTGGTCTAGATGACCTCCTGAGATCCCTTCCAACCCTGATATTCTATGATTCTATGATTATCAGGCTGTAAGCACATTGTATTTCTCTGGAAGATTATTTCCCAAGCAAAAGATAAGCCACCCATTCTTTTCCAGACTGCTGATAATATTCTAAATACTTAGAATGAAGATCCTAAAGGTTGCGTATCTGATGTGTTTGTTACTATGCTGAATGTGATGTGTTACATGGAGTACTGAGCATCAGTTGTCATAAACTGCAAGCAGGCTGAACCCTTTTCCTAACAATAATAGAATCATAGAAGATAAGGGTTGGAAGGGAGCTCAGGAGGTCATCTAGTCCAACCCCCTGCTCAAAGCAGGACCAATCCCCAACTAAATCATCCCAGCCAGGGCTTTGTCAAGCCTGGCCTTAAAAACCTGTATGGATAGACATTCCACCACCTCCCTAGGTAACCCATTCCAGTGCTTCATCACCCTTCTAGTGAAATAGCTTTTCCTAATATCCAACCTAGACCTCCCCCAACTTGAGCCCATTGCTCCTTGTTCTTTCATTCCTTGAACAATATGGCTTATTTATGGCATTGTATTCACACCTCTTTCCCCTTATTCTATAAGGGATCAGGGAAACATCCCAAAAGTTTCAGTTTACAAGGTTTCACATGAATATTTTCTTTGATTTTGATCTTTTGCTCCAAAGTTGAGCTAAGATGGATCTAAACCAGAGCACCAAAAACCCAGATTTGCACATTGCACTTGTCTATAAAATTGGCTGAATCCAAATGCCCAAAACATGAGATCAGATGTGGATCCAGAGTATAAAGAACACTTTGTTAGAACTGGGGAGTTGGTTCAGACTACTGTCAAGATGGGAGGAACAAATATATGGGTATGAGCACCTTTATACCAGTATAACTGGATCCACACTAGGGTCTGTACCAGTATAACTCTATTGGTAAATAAAACCCACACCCTTAACCAAAATAGTTATACTGGTACAAAACCTGTGTTTAGACAGTGCCACAGTCTTTGAGTATGTAACTGCAACTGTCTATTGCTTCTGCTTTACTAAGGAAATGGTGCTGGGGATTATTAAGGGCCATTCCTTTTGGAACATTCAGCCACTGGCAGCAATCTGATTGCCTTCACGAAGCAGACAGTGAGGGCATAGGATGTGCACTCCTGCCCTGCTCTTAGTCTCACTGTAACTGAGGATATCTCTGCTTGCATTCAGTGGGGGAGCTTTGGCTCATTGCTTTATAGTAGCAAGCGAGACTTCTGTGAAATTTGCACATGGGTGCATGAGCTGGCTCCCAAGGCAGATGTGCTCTACAGCACCACTCTGGTTCTCCGTAGACATGTTGGGAAGAGAAAGTCCTGAGACTTCACGGGCCAGATCCTACACTTCTGTGAAGCCCTGGAGGTAGCTCAATTGAAAGCCATAGAGCTAGGGCATTTGACACCAGCTGAGGATCTGGCCAAGTGTATTGGTTTTATCTAGAGCGCCAGAACTCCAATCTGGATTTAGGACACCCCAAATTTCAGTTTTGGTTGTGGACTCTAGTTTTAACATTTACTGGAGAGTTGGGAAGATTTCTCTTGAGTTGTCTGGGCTGAGAGTGACTGTGGCATCAGAGCGGAGAATACACACTTGAAAACCTTGACCACAGCAGCAGAAGGTGATGGAACTTTTTTTTTTAAGGTCAGTGGCTTCCTTTTAAGGGAGGGAGCTATAGGAAGAAATGCCTTGATGGCATGTATACGTGGTCAGCCTTGTATTCCTCCTAGACATTTAGAAGCTGAAGGCCATGTCATATAATTTCTAAGGTAGTTTTCCATGGAATTGCAATAAGGTCTCAGGCATGACTTTGATTTGATCTCCTTGAAGATAATACATAGGCAAGTCAATGTCTGTTTTTTAAAAAAATTTACAATGTGGGGAAGAGGGGTGTAAACTCCCTGAGAAAGCAGGGGCAGAAGGATGGGGGAGAGTGAGGGGAGGTACTGAGACCTGACCAGGGAAGGGCTGGCTCCAGACTGGGAAGGAGAATTCCAGGGGTTCCTACTTGCACCCAGACCCACTCCAGCCCCTTTGGGTCTTGCTCCCTTCTCCCCAGGCCAAGCCTTGGCCTCATGGTGCCCTCTCCAGCTCCTCTGGGGCCTGGTCTTGTCGCCCCCTCCCCCATCCTCCTGGGTGTTCACAAATTTACGTAGGGGCAGAGCCCCCATGAGATTTCTATTGTGGGGACACTAGCCCCTCCATTGCCCACCTGGCATCTGCTGCCCCTGATTTACAAAGCTGAACTCTTATCAACTAAAACTTTTTTTCATTTCTCAAATTTAGCATGTTTGCACCAAATGCACCCATTCCTTAGCCAGGTAACCCTATTAATAACATTTATAATATTGAAGGAGAACAGAAATCCCACTGCCAGCTAGTGAGATGAAACTGTCATGTTTCATGGCTGTGTCACTAGAGGCTTATTTACCTCCTTGGCATATAATAATATGCATCTGTGGTATGTGCACGCACACTGAGGAAAAGACCTGCTATTTTCGATGGTAGCTGTATGAAGCAGGTGCCCTGAGCTTTCCTCACAGTCTCTTCCTTGAACATAGGGTGTATGTCTTGTCCATTGGACCCAATTTTAACTTCACTAGAACATCATAAGTCCTATTTTTTTTCCCCAGGGTCCAACATGCTTAACATTGCATAAAGAGAAAGAAATAATCAATCTGGCCTTCAGACAGGTGCAGTGCTCAGTATTTTTTTTTCTGTATCATCCAATATATTTTATTCCATTTGCCACCACGGCAATTAACATCACTTAACAGCTTTTCAGTGGGATAATCACCTGTTGTTCTTCACACATAGCTCTCATTGAAATGATAAGGGCTGTCAGGACACTGTTATCCACACATTCCCAAGCCAGGTATACTCCAGTCCAGACTGGATGCTAAGACGTTTAATGGGCTGTATTGTCTCTGAGCAGCAGCCACAAAAGGAGAATTCTCCTGAAAAGGATTGGCCTTGAGGAAGTCATGGAAGTAACTTCCATCAGTCTGTGTGGAGGTTTTTGGTTTTTTTTTTTTTTTTCAGAAAAAGCAAGATTATGAGGAGCTGGACAAAGGAAGAGAATCCAGCATCCAACCATAAATGAGCTGGAAGGATTCAAATTGTGCTGAGTCAGTGGGTTATCACCAGAGCAGAACTGTGGATTTTCAGCAGGCTTTGTGAATTGAATCCAGGTCAAAATGTTGCCATTTTCTGTAGACATCACAGGGCCTGAATTCCCCACCTGGCATTTACCTTGGCCTGCTAACATGTCTTGACCTGACAACTGTTTTCTGCACACTAGCATTTTACCACATGGGAGTTACTGTGTGTTAGCAAACACAGAGTAAGAACTAAGGCTACCAGATGTCCCAATTTTATAGGGACAGTCTCGATTTTTGGGTCTTTTTCTTATATAGGGTCCTATTACCCCCCACCCCCATCCCGATTTTTCACGTTTGCTGTCTGGTCACCCTTTTTCCTTATGTGATAAAGCCTCTCAAGGAGCATACTGTTCACCCTGACCTACTAACCTGTGTGAGAACTACCAAGTTCCTCACTTTCACCAGAATTCTCCCCTGTGTTAGCTAATGTGAATTAAGAATCAACCTTTTTTCCTGGTGAAGACAAGGCCTTAATGTTTGTACAGCATCTAGGACAATGGAGCCCTGGTCTTAGCTGAGTCCTCTAGGTGTAGGTGTAATATAAACCAATCCTGTTGTCATCAGTGTGAACTGAAAGTTCTAAACTGATGCTTCTCAGCTCTAGCTAGATCTAGCGCAGTGGTTCCCAAACTTTAACAGCCTGTGAACCCCTTTCACTAGCACATCGTCTCGCGAACCCCCTCTTAAAAATTAATTTTTCCAGGGATTTTCTTCTGAACCTGAGTATAAATTATAAAAGCAGTGATCTTGGAAATATAAAATTTGTTTTTATGACATTCATATTGCACACTATTATTAATTATCTATCATTACAGTATTTTTATTACATTATGAAAACGGCAACACTCTTCCAAGATCTCACTCAAAGAGTTCCTCCTACACAAGCATTCAGGTCTTGAGCAGTCCAGGCAAAAAACACATGTTACAAAAAAGCTTGTTCTTCATAATAATTTTAAAAACAATACTAACTGCTGATTGAATTTTAGAAACAGCAAAAAGTATTCACTTCCTTTTCCGTTTCTAATAAGGAGTCTTGAAGTTTAAATCTCCTCAGGGTGATAGATATGCTTGCTTTGATCTGCTTAGCTCTTGGAAGTCTAGGGGCTCCGGGCTGCTGGCCCCATGCTGCCCAGTGTCCCTAACGACAGCTCTGTCCGCCATTAGGAAATTTTTTTCCCAAGAACTGCCTGTAACATTTCGTGAACTCCCAAGGGTTCACGAAAACCAGTTTGGGAACCACTGATCTAGTACAACAAGAATTTTGCCAGAAGATGGTGTGTTGGATTAAGCCTTCGATTTGCATATCCAGCAATAATGTAATCCTAAACTGCAACATGTCCCTGCCAGCCTGTTCCTCTAACTCCATCCCCACACTGCTCTACCCTGCCCCTCATGCTACTGGTAACAATGTGATGTAGTAGAGCCAGAATGTGGTTCCGATTCCACTAGACCATTGATATTCAGGAATTAGTTTATCCACCATGAAGAGGCAAATGCTGCTCAGCAGTTTAGAACAGGAAGTGAAGAACATTGAATCAAGTGTTCAGAGAGATGATGACTTTCGGGCTATTACATGCATTGTCATACAATATCATTTATTTAAAAAAAAATCTATGTCTCTGAAAATTTTTAGCGATTTAAAATATTTGTTAAAAGGTGGCATTGGGGAGGTAATGCCAATGTGGGGCTTTTGTTAGGGTTTTATGCACTTGCTCAGCCTGTTGTTGAACTGCTCCTTGTTGCTGTCAAAGTGCCCCATGTATGACTTCATAATCAATGGCATTAAGGGGTAGGCAGGGTCTTCCAGGATCACAGTGGGTATTTCGACTTCCACTACAGTGATCTTCTGTTCCAGGAAGAAAGTCCCTGCTTGCAGCTTCCTGAACAGGCCAGTGTTCCAAAAGATCCATGCATCATGCATCTTTCTGGACCAGCCTGCATTAATGTCCCTGAATTGCCCACAGTGATCCACAAGCGCCTGGAGAACCATAGAGAAATACCCTTTCTGATTAATGTACTCGGTGGCTAGGTGGTCTGGTGCCAGAATTGGAATATGTGTGTGCCATCTATTGCCCCTCCACAGTTAGGGAAACCCATTTGTGCAAAGCCATCCACAATGTCACGCACGTTGCCCAGAGTCATGGTCTTTCAGAGCAGGGTGTGATTAATAGCCCTGCACACTTCCATCAACACGAGTCCAACGGTCAACTTTCCCACTCCGAACTGGTTAATGACTGATTGGTAGCAGTCTGGAGTAGCCAGCTTCCACAGTGCAATCGCCACACGCTTCTCCAATGGCAGGGCAGCTTTCATTCTCCTGTCCTTGTGCCGCAGGGCTGGGGAGGGCTCAGCACACAGTCCCATGAATGTGGGTTTCCGCATGTGAAAATTCTGCAGCCAATGCTTGTCATCCCAGACATGCATCATGAAGTGATCACACCACTCAGTGCTTGTTTCCCAAGCCCCAGAGTGGTGTTCTACTATGGTCAGCACCTCAGTAAATGCCACAAGCAATCTCATGTCATAGCTACTATGCATGGCGAGATCAATGTTGCACTCCTCTTGCCTTTGTAGTTTAAGGAATAACTCCAGTGCCACTTGTGATGTGTTAAAGCGAGCAGCATACTGGTCACCAGTGCAGGATCCATTCCTGCAGACCGAAGAGGTAGAGCAGAGCACGTAGTACACAAACCATAGGAAGATGGCACCGAATGTGGATGGAAGCACAGGGATTGCTCGGATGCATCACAGGGCATTGGGACAGGGCCCAGGATGCCCTATGACTCCCTCCGCCTTCCAACAACTCATAGCGGCACCACTCCAAATACCTCTATAAGTGCTACAAGTGTGAACACGCTATTGCACAGGCAGCTGACAGTGTGAACACACAGCAGCGGTTTGCCTTCAGCACTCTCTGAGCGGTGCTGTAACTGCCTGCACTGTAACTCTGCCAGTGTACACATACCCTTAGACACAAGATACCTTAGCAATGCCATTCAAGCATCCATAGAGGGAAAAGATACAAGAGCAGAAAGTGAGTAATTCGGTTTCAAGCGTGGACTTGAAGCCAAGTGTAGTGCAAAATACATATAACAGCATTTACTAAAGTGGAAGTTATGAGCACCTAAAATTACCAACTTTGCGCAGACTTCATCTTATTAGTTCTTCTTCTAAATGAAGTAGAGAAAAGCAAAAATAGGCATTGATATAAAATAGCTATCTCTGGAGACCTGGTATACACTATTTTGTTGTCTGATATTTCATACAAATATCATATTATTACTGTTACAAAGTTAGCATGACTAACTGTAAAAAAAAGAGTGGTCATTTTCAAATCTACTTAGAATAAACGAACTGAGATCCAACGTGCAGAAAAGCCACTTGAATGCCTTGTCCCTCATGGTGATAAAAATGGAGTTGATCCAACAAACAGCCCAAATTATAATTAAATTTATTCTTCAAACTTTTAAAACAATGCAGAGCAATTAATAATTTTTAATGAAATTGTTTTCTTTTTAGCTGCAAGCAAATGAAAGTCGGCGATTAGGTCGTCAAAGTTCATTTTAATGACAAAAAATGTTTCAATGCAAAATTGGTGGCTTCCTTCATGGTACTGGATCTGCCTCGTCAGACTTATCCTCAAATTGTTTTCTTTTATGAGGAGAACAGAACTCATGTTGATAGTATCAAGGTAGCTCTGCACATTATAAATCCTCAGACTGGTAAATTGATTTTTGTCCATCTTCTGTAGCTGAACGCTGGTCAGTTTGAACTGCGGAAGCCAGTGTTCCAAAAATGTGCTGTGAAACCTGTCTCCAAGTGTTCCATTTTCTTCTGAAGAGAAACTGCATTTTTAAATGATTGTCAGAAGCCTGATTGGTACCTTTTGACAGATCCTCCAAGGCTTGTCAAAAAATGCTATAGTTTTGAAACAATGCCAGGCTAGAATCAGCACGGCGCTACACCATCACATATCTGACAGACTTTGGAAAGTCAATGATTTCTGGCTAGTGTCAGTATTTCCATTGTGGAAAATAGTTTTTCGTTGATATGTTGACGCAGAGCAGCAATAGAACAGTAACTGCATAACCCCCTCCATACCTCCCCCCCCAAATTGACTGCGCCTGAGCAACTGTTAATTAACGCTGTTGACTCCAACTAAATTTAGGGAATGTGCAGAGCACATCCTGTATTAGTGTATTTTTTCCATAGCAGATGGGCCTGTAGACCATTGTAATGACCAGCTGCATTACTAGCATTATCTTATGATTGTCTGTGGCAGTTACATACATCCAAACCTAGGTTATTTATCATAGCCAGCACAGCTTCAGCCAGGTTTGCATCTATGTGGTTCTCGAGTAACTGAAACCCAATGAATTGCTCAATTATTTGCCTCCTCTGAATTAATAAATCAGAAGATGAATGTGAGCTGGTCTACATGTGCTACACATCAGGCATTGAATCAGCAATTACTGAGAAATATTTGGTGTGCCATAATTCTTCTGCGACTGTGTTTTTTATTTTCTTTCCCATCAGTTCAATGAATTTGCCACATATAGTTTGACCAAGCTGCATTTTCCAAAGGAAAACTACTGCACTGAACATTTTGTAAACAGCTCTTGTTATTACAGCAGTATGTATAAGATGCAAGGCTCTGCATAAAGGATCAGATTTTGCCTAGTTTCTCTGCAGCTTTTCAAGGGTAGTATGTGGCACCAGAAGTCTCCTCATTATCCCGTGCACAGCAAGCAGGCACCATCACAATTTCTGTGCTCCCCAAAGCCCAGGGACTCCTCCCTTCCAGTGCCATCTGGGCTTCAAGACACCCCAAAGGGGCAGAGAGGAAGCAAGGATGGGGGCCTCCATCCTTGGCCACTGGGCCCCACAGCTGGTTGGTTGCACTGGAGAGCATACTGTGTACCCTCCTATGGGATGCTGCAAGCATGCAAACAGCTCCAGTCCATCCCAGTATAGGGAAAGCTTTGTTTTCAGTGATTTGCTGGATGCATGTCTTTTTCTCTGCCTGGTGGCTGGAAAGGACTTCAGTGCCCACTGGGGTCAGTCATCAGTTGTGCTGAGTGTAAACTCAGTGCATCTGAGATGAGTGGACAGGGAAAGTGGCTGTAAAGCAGTAATCCAGTCCCTCAATCCTGGGCTGACCAGAGGCCAAAATGGAACCGTGTCTAACTTAGAGCAGCCTCAAGGTTGTTCTAAGACACACTGCCTCCCCGGATAAGGCAATCTGAACCAGGGCCCAAGACTGAGCCCAAAGGCTGCTATATTCAGTAGTGCTGGTAGACATTGGCCTACATTTATTCCAGAACTTTTCCTTAAGAACTGAGCTCTTTACTTGAGTTGCCCACTAATTAGACCATCTCCAATAATGAGGCTGTCAGGGAAGATGAATTTAGCTATTGTTATTATCTTTCTTTCTGTGATACTCCGGGGGTAATTAAACACACAGACCATCTCCTCTCATTTACACAACAGGGAAAACAGGAGTAATTCCACTGAAATCAATAGAGGAATAATGCAAGTGAAAGGAGAATGAGGCCCACTGTGTCTGAGGGTACAACAAAGGAAAGATGAAACTTCCGTGGGCTCTGGCTCACTCCCTATTTCCTGAGACACCTGTGTTCTTGGAGTGATCTGTCTCCAGAACATGTCAACACCACATGTCACCTGCCTGATTTAGGGGGGACTGGCAGAAATTGCACACTAAGAATAGGAAACCTCCTATCTACGTCTCACTTCTCTCCCATTTCCTTCCTCTCTTCATTTCCCTGCATGTTCTCCCTTCATGCTTCATGATGGAGGCTGACAACACAATGCACCATGCAACCTCAGCGGAGTTCCTTTTGAGGCAATTCCTTTGGCTATCTTAATTGCTCACCCCTTTGCTTTTGGATGGCACTGGGCGACTGGGTCAGATTATCCCTTTCCCTGCCCCATGCACCAGGATGGGGCTGGCTGGAATGCGACTACCTCAGTGAGCGTTCATCCTGATCAAGTGCCCATTTTGCGTTGCAATCCAAACAGTGCCAAAGCTACCTGTTTGCCAGCCTGCTGCTTGGGAAGGTGTGGGACTAAAATATCCCAGGGCAAGCAGCTTCCTTGGATGAAGCTACAAACAGTCGAGTTGCCGCTCCTATGTGCAGAACACATGAACTGTATAAAAAGTGCTACATTCTAAAGGAATGCATGGTTCTCTGAATGCATTAGTGAGCAGAAGAGAGATCACTTTGCAGCCAAGTTCTCCTGAAAAGTCCCTTGTTGACGATCTTGTTTTTTGCAACTTTGGGAATTATTCCTTCCCTGCCCTCACCTGCCTCCTTTGGGGGCCCTATTGGTGTACGTAGCCGTGAGGACACCACTAAAGATTTATCCGTCATTCCCCCGCACCTCCTTTTGTGTTGCTTTTCCAGTTTGATTTCATGTTTGCCCGTCTCCAGCCTTCAGATGCCAAAGCTACATTCCATTCTCACCCATGTCCTCCCCCTTTTTTTCTCCTCCCTCCCCTGCCCTGGGGCCTTGCGTGACTTGTGTAGTGGTGGCAAACCAAGAAAGGCCTGTGCGACTTCCATGGAAACAAAAGCCTGTTTTCAAACACTGTTAATAGAAACTGTTTCTGTCTTAGGCCTTTAATGACCTGAACTGTCCCTCTTTGGAGAAAAGCAAAAAAAGCAGCTTCTCTTTTCTGCTGCGTTTAATTTTGATTATTCTTTGGAAGCCATATGTTGGCTGGTTCTTGGTTGTGCACAAGCATTTACTTAGGTAGATATTAACAAAAAATGAACATTTTGTGCCTCCCGGCAATTATTCCCAATAGCGATCGATGGGCTCATTTTCAGCGGCAGTTTATATTTTCCCTGTGAGCGGAGTCCTTAGGTATTTCAGTGTTGAATAAATAGTTCTTCATGGTGTGTGCAGTGGCTCAGGGGCTCCCCGCTGAGATCATGTCCTTAATACAAACAATACACCGCATTTATTCTAAGCTGACCGCACTGACCCCCAAAAGTTTGTTCCCTCCACTGGGAGTCCTCAGCCCTTTCACTCAGCTGAATGGCCCACACAAAGACCTTGTCTCATCTGCAGTCCCTTCCTAAACAAAAACTGGGAGAGGAGGAGAGAGGAAGGAACAGACAAACCTTGACCCATCCACCTAAAAGAAAATTAAGGAATTTGCATTTTAAACCTTAAGTGGCTGTCCCTAATCCCAGCCCCCTCCCATTTTAATGCTTTATTTTCTAAATGCCTGAGAAGTTCCAGGCCCACATCATACTGACTGAGCTGATGTTCCAGCAAAGATCAGAATCCCTACTGGGATGAAAGAGTCTTTTTTTCTGTGCTTTACATTCTTATTTCTCTGGAGATTTGGGGGGGAAATGCTGCTACTTAAAGAAATAGACTCCTTCTCCTTCCTTTCCCTCACTACCGCTCTTTTTGGGGTGTGGGGAAGGGGCACTGATGACTGTCTTTAAAGATTTCACTGAGTTTTCTCTCTTGCTTTCCTCTCCATGCTAATTGTTTTTTAGCCTTTATAAATGGCAGATCTTCCCAGGCAAGAAGTTTACAGGTTGAAAGTGCAGATGTCCTGTGAAAGTCTGATCCCTTCTCCTTCCCACAGCAATGTCTCTCTGAATGGTGGGGTGTTGTTTTTTTTAATTAATCCGAACAAATAGGACTTAACCTTCTACAACTTGAAGGAGCGCCTTTGCAACTTATTAAGGGCTGGCTGACATGAAAATGGCCCTTGGATTCATATTAGCACAAGGTGATGTTCAGGAGGGTCCCGATGTAGGTACCAGTTGAATTCTATTGGGCCTGCAAAACTGACCATGAGAGCCAGACTCTCCTTGCATCTGCAGTTCCTTCCAGCCACTTGCTGACTTTGGTTGGGCTATGTTAGCAGGTGGTAGTCCCACTCTGTTATTAACACACTCAGGGCAGGTCTACACTTCAAACATTGCATCAGCGCAGCTGCACCGATGCTGCGCTTGGATGAAGACACTCCACACCAATGAGAGAGAGAGAGAGCGCTCCCTTCAGCATAGTTAATCCACCTCCCTGAGAGGCAGTAGCTATGTTGGTGGGCGAAGCTCTCCCATTGACATAGTGCTGTCTACACTGGGGGTTAGGTCTGTATAACTTTGTTGCTTGGGAAGGTGGCTTTTTCACACCCCTGAGCTACATAGTTCTATCAATATAGGTTTGCAGTGTAAAATAGACACGCACACCCCCCCGCTGTCAATATGTCTTCACTGCAGAATTAACTTGCATGATCAGCATCTGAGTCTCAACGCCAGGCTTGGGCTCGCCTGGCTGCGATCAGTCACATGCAAATCTCTACCTGAGTTACCATGTCCTCACTGTTACAGTACTTCCCCCGTGTATGTCACTAGGACTTCTCCGGACCTGGTTGGTTGTGCTGAACTGCTGTATGATTCTTTCCCAGTTAACTGTGGGAAAACTTGTTTGTCCTTATGGGTACATGGGGATTTGGGGAATTGTGGGAAGATGTTGGAGGCCCATCTGCATTTGAGTGATTTAACCTGAATCCCCACTGCAAAGGTGATGAGTTGCCAGCTCAAGTGTAAACCTCACTCTGATTTTAGCCTACAGCCACAGAAAAGCCCAGCTAACCTGGGTTAAATGCACCGCTAAACTCAGGTCAGGGGGTTTTGTGTGTAGATGGGAGGGGAGTTAGAGACACACCTGAGTAAGAGCCTGGGCTAACTCTGCAGTGAGTGTCTGGTTCATACTTACCCCATTTCTGTGGTTTACTTTATTATTTTAAATAGCAACAAACCAAAAGAGTAAAGTTTTCTCCAGAGCATGGCTGTTCATAGGGTTTTCCCTGCTGGATCTTGGCCCAGTTCAGGAAGGGAAAGAACATTCAACACTTTCGCTGGAATGAAGCCCCATTTGCTACTGAGTAGCCTGACATTGCTCTGACAGCTCCAAATTAGAACAGGGTTACTTGGAGAACAAGCCACATCTCGAGGTGCATTCATAATGAGGCTTGGCAGAAATAGATTGTATGTGTATAATTTTGACTGATAACATCAGTATTTATTTTTAAGCTCCTCCCCCCCCCCCCCATTTTTATCAGTTTAAATGTTCACAGTTGTGAGAAGTGAAAGCTGGGGTTGTCAGCCAATTATTTAATGAGACTAGATGTTGAGATTTAAAAGTTAGAGGTTGATGACCGTTAAAACACAAATAGTCAATGTCACATGTCAGAATATACCAAGTAAATATCCCTAAATCAAACTCTAAGTTCTCAAATAGCATTTTTCTTTCTTTACCTGCCTGTAAATATCAGTGGTTATCAATGGAAATATTTTTGTCGGTTTGTGTGTGTACCATGAAATTAACATTTATCGACATTTACCGATAAAAAATCAAATTCTTCTTAGTCTATGCCATATTAAGCCACCACATGTATTTACTCTTGTTGTCTCTTTCCACAGTGTTTGTTGCCATGTTTTGACTAATCACAGAGTGCATTAGTATTGTCGGCTCTAAGCTTTCAAAAATCATGAATCAGGCCACCCATTTGTTTTTTGTCTTAAAAAAAAAAAATCACAATTTTTAAAAAAAAATAATAAACGTTGGGTTCTTTTTTATTGGTTTCATGGTTATGAGGTTTCAGGTCCAATGGAAAAGAAAGGGAGTAAAAAAATGATAATAGGTGGGAATTTTACAATAATTTTGAAATGAAAAAAATTGGTGGTATTACTCCTACCCAGGGGCGGCTCTAGACACATTGCCGCCCCAAGCACGGAGGGTCCACTGGTCCTGTGGCTTCGGCGGACCTCCCGCAGACGTCCCTGCGGGAGGTCTGCTGAAGCCGCGGGACCAGCGGACCCTCTGCAGGCAAGCAGCTGAGGCACCCTGCCTGCCGCCCTAGCAGCGACTGGCAGAGCGCCCCCAGTGGCTTGCCGCCCCAGGCACGCACTTGGAGCGCTGGTGCCTGGAACTGCCCCTGCTCCCACCCACCCCTCCCCAGAAAAATAAAAAGGTATTTGGTTTGATGTTTAGAAAGCTTTTTGAAAACAAAAATTTTGACAAGAAACAAATATGTTTTGTGGAAGAATTCAGTGGAAAATTCAACTAGCTGTAAAAAACCTTACATTTTCTTAAAATGGAAGCTAAAATTCTCCTATGTTCACATGACTCTAGGATCTGGGGCTCCGAGAAAAAAGCTCTGAAAAATCAGAGTTGGCAGCATTGGTGATCACTCCTCAATGTTGGTCTCTTGTGTTCTATTGGCCTCTGTAGTGTCAAGTAGATGTATGGTTGATATATAATAAATGAATCATACTTTAAGCTCTTCAGAGCAGATCCATGTTCACCTCTGTTTTTTACAGCACGTAACACAATGAGGCCCCACCCTGAACAGGACCTCTGGATGTTACTCTAATAGAAATTAAATAATCATACAATACCTGAGCAGTGCTGGTTTCCACAGAGCTCAGGATTGGGGAGAAGGAAATCTTCGGGTATGTCTACACTGCAAATTAAAGGCGTGTTCTTAATTTGGGTTAACTAACATGTATGACCTAGCTCAAGTTAAAATAGCAACGAAGACACAGCAACTTGGCTTTTAACTCAGGTTAGCAACTCAAGTTCAACCCCAGGTTACCCCAGAGGCTTGAACTTGAGCTGCTAATTTGAGTTAAAGGTGGGTTGACGTAACTTCTTTGCTATTTTAACCCAATTTTGCTAATGCCACATTAAGAACCCATCTCTTTCTGCAGTATAGACATACCCTTGGGGTCCATAAACTGAGAAGGAAGGGTGGAATTTGGTAGAAGGTAGAAGTCTGGCAGAATAATATGCCAAACCAAGGCAAGAGAAAAGATTAGTGTTGCAGTGGGGCTTCTTGGTTCAGCTGGTGGGAGAGGGTTGAGTGGCCTAGATATCAGACTCCGATCTCGGCTGTAAAGGCACCATTCAGCTCTTCATCCTGAAGGTAGTTTGTTGAGTTTCCTGCATTTTATTTACTCAGTGGATTTTTCAGATCAAACCTTAAGAATGGAAGGCCAGCTAGTGTGAATCAGCATAGCTTTCATGAAGATAGTGACAATTATGATTTACACAAGCTGAAGATCTGGCACTGGAAAATCTCTGCCTGCAGTGTTGTGGTCATAAAAGAACCATGATTCCTTTTGTAGATGCTGCAGATGTTTTGGAGTCAGATCCTCAGCTGATCTAAATTGGCTTCAATGACTTCAGTGGAGCATTGCTGATCTGCACCAGCTGAGAATCTGACTCTTTTCTCTTCAAAAAACTACAGAATCTGGTTCACTTCTACATTACTCCAGTTTTACCCTGCACTGATTTCAGTGGGGTTACGCTGGCCTGAAACCAAAGTGACGGTAATGAATCATACCCACAATGTCCTACCTGTATTTTTCCCTCCCTTAAGTTATTGATTTCTATTTAAGACCTTGATGCCAGCTCAAACATTTTGTCTGGGAATTTAATTGTGTTTGCCTGCCTGCTATTGAATATGTATCTTTATGCTGCAATACAATACAATTTTATTTAGCGTCTGGTAATAAGAATCGGTGACTGCCAGTCAGTCCTCTAAAATCCTTTTCACGTGCTATCACCAACTCAGGCAACATCTATACTAGGGACTCTTCTTTGCTGGTATAGCTGTAAAATGCTAGAAAGCACTTTTAGTATGGACCCAGGGCATCCTAGCAAAACTACACATTTTCACAGTTTTGCTGGTATAATTGTGTCTGCAATAGGGCTTTTGGCCAGCGCAGCTGCATCAGTCAGAATCACAACTTTTCACACCCCTTCTTGCAGAAGTTTGCAGTGTAGATAAGGCTTCATTGTGCAGCCTTTAGCATGTCACGTCAACCTGGTCTAAACTTAAATGTTTTACTGGGACAATGATTTTTTTTTTTTCTGAAATAGTGATATCAGCACAACCCCCCTCGTGTGGATGCAGCTAAACTGGTATAAGGGTGCCTTATACCAGTATAGCTTATTTCCCATCTGGGACTAAATATACCGGTATAAAGGCACCTTTATACTGGTTCAACTATGTCCACATTAGGGTGAATTGTACTGTTTTAACTATAATAATTAAATAATTAAAATGGTACAACTTTTTCTAGAATAGACAAGCCCTTAACCTCTGTTCCTCAGCTTGCCCAGCTGTACAAAGGGATAATAGTATCTGTCCCATAGGGTGGATGTGAGCATGACTTAGATAATGTCTGCCATGTGCTTTGAGATTCTCTAGCTAAAGGTGCTACTGAAGTGTTACATGTACTGTTATTTGTTTCATATGATGTAGATTGTAAGCTCTTTGGGACAGGGATATTCTCTCACTAGTTGTGGCCTTTAGGTGCTACCGTAATACACATAATTAAGACTAACACTAAAACGCGTACAGCCTGTGTATTAGAATGGTTTACAGAACTAAAGCCAGGTCCTCATTAGTAACTTTTGCCTGTACAGTAGTAATGTTGGCTGTGGGCGTGATTTTCTGCTGACATTTCTATGCCGGCAAAAGTCCTCGTGTAGACACAGTTATAGCGGCATACAAGTGATTTTGCTGAGATAGCTTATTTTCCTCAAAGAATCGGTATAAACTGTACCAGTTTCTTTGGGGTAGGGTGGGGAGTATGTTGGGGAGAGAGGGGTTGGTGGATATAAACTTGATGTATGGTAGAAGGGGCTGCCTGTGTAGCTATACTGCTAACATTACACCAGCCTGCCTTTTCTGCAGCTCTAATGTAAATAGAAGCAAAGGGAGAAAGGCTGCATGTTTTCAGATTAGAAACCAAGCTGCATATAGGTAGGCCAGTCTAGTGGTTGTGTCACTGCACGGGCACACAGGAGAGCTGGGTTAAAATCTTCTAAAATGTGGATAACAATGCTTCTTTTCTTTGCCTCATCTATTTAGCTTTTCTCTATTTCAATGGAGCCTAAGGGAGTTAGGCACCCAAGTCCCACTGATATTCAATAGGATTTGGGCACCTAACTATCGGTTCCTTAAAATAAATACAAAGGGGGCTCTGATCTACACTGGGGCCTCTAGGTGTTACTGCAATGCAAATAATGAAATAGAAAAATAACTTGTGCTGTGAAATAGCAGGCTGGAGGTACTGTGTGTCCTCTCCAAGCTCTTGAGACAACATTTCAGGGATTTCTGCGGAAAGGAGCAGGTTCCCCAGGTTGGGGGTGTTTGTTTGTTTGTTTTTTAAACCTTCCTCCACTACTTACACAACCATGTGTCTGCTCGGTTCTCCCTGCTAACACAGCCCTCAGCCTCCCAGAGGTTTTCTGACTTCTCCTTTGCTTACCCAAGGAAACTGCATGACCATTTCTGTTTGGAATTTGTTCTCTTTTTCCCTTCAGTGCTTTTCTTTTTAGGCTCATTAAGAAATCAATAACTGGCTCAGCAGGGCTTCGCTTAACCTGATTCTGGGAGTATTTCTAACCCCTGAAACGTGAACTGAGTTTTCAGATTGACTTAGCTGGTTTTGCTTTTGCTCATTTCCACTTGATAATATTTTCTGAACTACATTCCCCTCCATCCCCCTCCTCCCCAAATACACACACAGATTTAGTGCCAGTGAAAAGTCCTAGATTGACAGCCCTGCACAATAAAATCCTCTGCTTAGTCACAGAACAGGTACAGCAGGAGCAGCAGTCTGTGTAAGTGTCCCAGCAATCCTCACTCCAAAAAAGCTGTCTATTTGAACCCGGCTGCATGAATTAGAACAATCTCCTTGCCCAATTCATCCTTGGCCTTTCTGTTGAGAAGACCACTTCAATGTCGATTGATGCAATGGTTTTTGTGATGTGGACACACATCCTCTAGGACCTGGACTGATGTCACCAGCTGGTTTCACACAGGACAGCAAACAGCCCTTAGATGCTAATGATTTAGTGTCACCACTGTATTGGGACAGATCTCGAGGCAGAAGGCTCTTTATCCCTTTCCCCTGTATTCCACTTGCCTGCTCTGGTTGCATGTTTTATAGCAATTGTCTCCTCTGGGTATAAGCAAGATGCTCTCCCCATGCTAATGCTCCTAATTAGGTCTGGCCTTCCTGATCTTGCTCCCCTTATCATGGGCCTCATGCTAGAGCTGTTGGAAAAATGGAACATTTCTCCTGTGAAAAATTTCAGATTTTTGATTAAAGAATTCAAAAAAAGAAATTTTCATTATTTTGTTTCAAATTTAAATTTTTGTTTCAATTTCTGAAAATTCCCAAAATGTTAGTTTTTAGGTTTTATCTCCCTTTATCTCTCTTTTTATTTCCCTTCACCTTTTGTCTGCTGGAAAAGGTGGAAAAATAAAACAGAGAGAAAGTGAGGGGAAAATCCTGAGAAATCTGTTCTCACCATTGAATCCAAATTTTCAGAAGAGCTCTGCACCTAATGCACACCAACTCTGCTCAGGGCTGGCTCCAGGTTTTTTGCCACCCCAAGCAAAAAAACCCCCAAAAAACAAAAAATTGAGTGCCGCCACTGAAGCAAACCCGCTCCCCCCCCCCCAAAAAAGAGTACCGTCCCTTGAAAAGTCCCGCCTCGAGCACCTGCTTGGAGCGCTGGTGCCTAGAGCCGGCCCTGACTGCGCTGAACTCTTAATGAAAACCTGGTCCATACTGTGCATCACCTACAACACAGCCATGAAGACCCAGGTCTCTGGTGCAATGGCATATGATGCACAACTGAGTATGAGTCCAGAAATCTCTCACACACACACACACCTAACAGGTAAGCACAGATATGCACACACAATATTACATAAGCATTCAAACTTAGTATCTGTCTCTTATACCCATCCACACACACGCATTTTGATGTGCCACGCATGCAGGCTTCTTCGAAACAATTAAGTTAGTCGATCATACTTCTAGCAACCAAACAAAAATGTTGCAACTATGCTGTGGCTGAAATCTACCACGCCAGTCCCTCCTAAGATGGGAGGTCAGCCAGATTGGAGTGACCATCTCCACTCTCCAAGGTCTAGCAGCTAAGTTCCATCACTGAAGAAACCTGCTATTGAGTGTGCACACCTTCTTTTCCGTCTTGAGCATGGGGTTACTTTTTTCTAGTATACCCTTGTAGGCCAACAGTGCTCCCCATGGGATAATGTTATGCTAATAAATGGCCCCTGCAAAATATCAAAGGGAAAGAGATGTATTAATTTCCTCTTTGGACATGATGAACTGCAAGTTTCTCATGAACATCATATGCTGTTATGTTTCTGCTTTCTACTGAAATGCTGACCTGACAGTGACATTATGGGTCCTAATTTTGCCCAAGTTTAGACACCTCATACCAATATGACACTAATCAAAGCTTGAAATATCTCATCCATGAGAAACTCTGACATTTTAAATTATTTTTTCCCTTCTGATTCAGATAAAAAAAACAATTTTGAAATGTCTTTAAAAAATGTTTTTAGGTGAATCTAAATATTGCATTTCAATTTTGATTTTACTTTTCTATTTTGATCTAATTTTTTCATTCTTTTATGTTTTATTTTCATATTATAGAGTGATAGAAAATAAAAAAAAATTGAAAATAAATGTTAAAATGTTCCATTCTGACAAGGTTGAAATAAAGTGTTTCCATCTTATTGAAATGATTCATTTCAACTTTTTAAAATTGAAATGTCATCAATATTGACATGGTCCTGCAGCATGGTTAGATTTTGACAAATTAGCATTTTCCAATGATTTCACTAGATAATTTTTAATCCGCTCTTAACATCAGGTTTTTCAGAAGTGCTCAGCTCCTGTTTAGGCACCTGCATGGACTGGCCAGATTTTTTAAAAGTGCTTTGAACCAAGTAACTCCCACTGTTGTCTAGTGTAAACGAAACAAGGGAGCAGGGTCAATGTGTAATAGAAGTACTGGAGCTCCTAGCCTTAAGTAGCTTCCAAGGGTGGCAATGGGACCAGTTTTAGATAGACCCCAAAAGCTTGACTCCTGAGAGGTTTCACAATGCAAATGTTGTCTTTCTATTTGCTCTTGGTGTAACTAAATTAAACTCAGTTCTAGCCTAGTTCAATACACCTATTTATTTCAAAAGAAAACATTGGGTTCAACAAGATGATGATATATAAAGCAGCATCATTTCTTCACTGGAACAACAATCCTGGTATCTCAGATCTTTGTCAGCTCCCTTCTCTGTCATTTCCTCCTCCAAAAATATCACGATTTCTTTTTTGTTTTCTTTAGTTAAAGTGTCACAGTCATTTAAAAATAAGAACAGTTGCAGATGCCTGCAACAGGAACTATTAGATTACAAGCCTGTGCTGCAAATCCACTTGCATTAGCAACACTGACAATTTAAAGGAGCAGCTTTGGGAAATATTTGTTGCAAAGGTTCTTGGGATACATTTGAGCTTCAAAAATGGTAACTGAGCAGAAACAGGGACTCTCTTTTGGAGTAGGCACTGGGAGAGTAGATTGAGCTGAAATTCAGCAGTTGGAGAAGAATTTGGGGATAGTATGTTGGTATGTGATCACTGTTCTCATACCCATTTTAGATGCTACATGCTAGAAAATTGCCCTAGACTATATCGAGGTATACAGAATTGTGATCCATCTTAAACAGGGGGTATTAATTAAAGAAACAGATACAAACTATGCATAAGTAAGCAGACTTCCACACAGCTCAAGTTCCAGCTTTGTCTCCATTGTTTACCATGGATCATGCCCTATTTGGAACTATACAGCCTGCAGAGAGACATCTACTAGTGGCTAAATAGTATACTAAGAAAAATATCTTAGTATACTAATATCTTACCCAGGTCTTAGTTCACCATTTTTCTGCATATTGTTTAGTCTTTTACACCTGTGCAAAGTGGGTAAAATAATACTATTTGGTTTAAGTATTACGAATCCCCTTTGCATGGGCATAAACAGTTATCCGACGTGCAGGGCAATGGTGAATGGAGCTCTGTGCCTTTGCTGGCCTTTCTTGTCAGGCATTTTGTAGTAATGGTGGGATTGTCAAAAACGTGGAGCAGATTAGCACCTTCTGTGAGCAACAGGTGAGAGCCTAGTATATTTCTGCATGTCAGAAGTCTGTTCAATCCACTCTTTGATCTTGTGTTTGTGACACAGAACAGAGATTACTCCCCAGACCCAAAGAAACTGAAAGACCCAGTAGAAACTGGTCCCTGTCTGTTGTCTTGTTTTATTGAAAACAGGTTGTCAGGGCCACATTCCTTCAACATAACACTATATGGTTGTAGCCCCTTCTCCCCACCCCCGCCATTCCGCAGTCAGAAGTTGCTTCATAGGAGACTAGGTTAGAGAGAGAACTACATACTAGGAGAATATCGTTCAAAAGGGCTTTCATCTCGTTAGACATTTAATAATGGGATTAAGGAGATCTGCCCTCATGGAATGCCTTAATATAATTTTTTGCACTTACAGCTCTGACAGCAATTGCAATCCCATGCAATATCTTTGGGGGCCATATTGTATTATGTTTGTGTCACCATGGGCCAGGGATTGTATGCAACTCCAGGAGGGAGGGTTACCACAACTGCTCTACGAATGAAAAACTCTGGAGAGTGATTAAGGTGAATCGCTTAGGATGTAAATGCCTTTCGAGGGGTACCACCCCATGCAGCGGCTTGCATAGACTGGTTCAAATTGGGTTTTCCAGAGACCAACAGACAAAGAAAGGGCTTTTGGCATAAAAAGGCTGCATTTAAACTGACTTGGGGGCCTTCTTTCTGATCCAGCAAATGAACAGGACCTGCTATCTAAGGGGTCTCCAATCCCTGTGGAAGAGTTGGAAAGATTTTGGTCTTCTAGAGCACCATAAAACTGATGGATGACCTCTGGTAAGCTTTTAGCATGAGTTTAGGAACTTTTATTGGGTTTTTAAATATGTTTTCTCTGTAATGCTTTCACCTTCAGAACAAATGTGCTTGCTTAGAGGGAGCGGTGTGGTAACTTGTAACAGCTGGCAATGCACTAGTCACAGCCCTCAGAGAGAGAAAAGCACAAGTGCTGGCCATCAGGCAGACTGGCTTACTGAGAATGACACTAGTAAGGCAGGGAACTGTGCAGCCTTAAAGCCCTCGGTCAGAAAGGAGTGGGACAAGGGTCCCAGCCCAGAGACAGGGGATAGCTTGTATCTGAGGCCTTACTGGATATTGCTGGAGTGGGCAACGGAGGGGGTGGAGGCAGGAGCAGTTGTTCTGAAATTGTGATAACAGCATCTGATGCTTCTCATGTGAGGATCTCAAAGCATTAATCCATACAGCTCCATAGCACTGCGGAGAGACAAGGATTACCACCCCATTTTGCAGATATCTGAACTGAAGCCAAGAGACTTTCTAAAGCTCCTATGGCAAGTTGTTGGCAGAGACAGGAATGGAACCCAAATGTCTTAGCTCCTAATCCCCTGCTCCAAACCCCAGGTCACTCTGCAGGAGCTTGTTCCAACCTAATATAGGAATGGCAACCTCTGCCTTTCTGAACCAGCCAGGGCAGCCCAAAGCTGGAGTCTGACTGGCAGTGCCTAAAAACAAAAGGCAGGGCTGCAAAACTGCTTTCCTCTGGTGCTTCCTGTGTAACTCACTGGTCTCCGCCCCACGCAAGGGGAGTATGAATGCAAAAAGCATATGAGAATGTAATGCCCATAACCAATGAGAAGTAGTTATCTGTCATCCCTGTCTCTGATCAAATATTCTTGGGGTGCTTCCAATCAGGGATTTGGCAGGGGTAGGCTGCTATTCTGGGGTGGGTTTTACATCTTTTTTTTCTCAGGGCCTGGAAAGAACAGCCTCTCAACTTTATTCCAACTTTAAAGGCATGGTAGAGGAGGGGAGTGGAGAATGAAAATCCCTTTGCTGTAGCACTGTCAGCCCCTTAGTTTTCCTTCAAGTCTGACAGGCCCGGGATGAAAGGTTTGGTGACAGCGGCCTGACAGTGCACATCAGCAGCTTTGAATGTCTTAACAACCCAGCTACTGGAGATGCATTCTGAAGAATCTGTGAATTGCTTTTCCCTTTTAGAGCTCTTGCTATCCCATGTTGTCCAGTGAAATCTTTTGTAGTTAAAAATGTGTAGAACTGTTTTTTTAATGCCTGTGTGCGTACGAACACAAAATGCTTTTCTCCTTTTCCTTAGGGCTTTTCTTTTAATGTCTGGCTTTCCTTGAATTGCGTTTCTGCCTTAAAAGTTTCCTTCTTAGACAACATGGTGAATTTTTATCCTTTAATTTTATTTTAAAGCCATAACTCCACTCAGTTGAGCTAAACTGATCTATTCCAGCTGAGGATCTGGCCAGATGTCTGAGACATGCAAAATGAGTTTTTAGTCAAAGGAAAAGGAATCTATGATCACACAGCACTCCAGTTCTTGGAATTTGCATCATAAAATATAATTCACCAGCCGTCACATTTGCATATGTCTTGAACTGATGGTCATTGATTGCAATAACCAAGGTATGTCATTATTTGTGATACATAATAATTAAGTTTACATGGTGGTGTGTCCAGTCATTGGCAGGAGTGTAGATATGTTTCCATTGCTTCAGTTTCTGTGCAGCAAACCCGGTTTAATTAATTGATTTGGTAGGGAATTTTTGTGCTGTCGTAGGTAATATCTAGAAATAACGGAGTAGCTCTGAAATCTGCAGGTTTCATTGGACTGAGTACCTCGGATCTGGATGTTTTCTCCACTTCTGAATCTGCAGAATGGAAGTGGAAAATCTCATGAGAAGAAGGATTTCTTACTGTGGGCTTGACTTTTTGCTTACAATATAGCCAGGGCAATGCTGTCTGAAAATGTGTTAAGTGGCCTTCATTCACCCTAGAGGTGAATGAAGGTTCTCCTTTAGAGGCCTGTGCTTTAGGAACAAAAAGATTTCTGTTCTGCCTCTGTTGCTGTCATTGTTCTGGAACATTCTTCCAAGGGGAGTTAGTGGAGCCAAAAAACCTAACTTGTTTCACGACTGAGCTTGGTAAGTTTATGGAGGAGCTGCTGTGATAAGGTCGCCTACAATGGCCTATGGCCCATCCATGACTACTATTAGCAAATCTCTCCACCAGCTGGTGATGGGACACTAGATAGGGAGGACTCTAAGTTACTACAAAGAATTTTTTCCCAGGTGTCTGGCTGCTGGGTCTCACCCACATGCTCAGGGTCTAACTAATTGCCATATTTGCAGTCAGAAAATAATTATGAGCAAGTTGGCTGAAAGAAGGAATTTAAATAGAAAATCATGAATGATAACTAGGAACTCTTTGAGAATGTTTTACTCAATATCCAAACCGCCATAACAGAGAAGGGCAGATACCCAGATTAATAAACCAGGCCTGGCTTAGAGGAAAAGTGAAAACAGCAATAAAAATATACATATAACAAATGGAAAAAAAGGAAATTTATGCATTTAATATAAATTATCAAATTGACAAAGCTAAAAGATACAAGGAGAAGTTTATGGCCAGCAGAGTTAAAAAAAATTAAATAATATTTTAGGTATATTAGGAAGAAAAGGAATCGTATTGGTCCATTACTCGAAGGAAATGGTAGAATTGTCTATAAAAATGCAGAAAAGGCAGCCATGTTCAATAAATATTTCTGGTTTGTATATGGAAAAAAGCCAGATAATGTATTCATCTCGGATGATGATGATTAAATACTTGCCAGTCCAATAGCAACCAAGGGTGATGTTAAACAGCAGCTATTAAAGTCAGACATCTTTAAATCAGTGGGTCCAGATAACATTCATTCAAGAGTTCAAAAAGAGTTGGCTGAGGAGCTTTCTGGCCTCCTAATGCTGATTCATTTTTTTAAAAAAATATGTCTTGGAAAGCTGGTGAAGTTCTAGAGGACTGGAAGAAAGCTAAGTTGTGCCATTATTTTAAAAAGGGTAAATGGGATGACTGAGGTAATTATAGGTCAGTCAGCCCTCTAGCCAAGTCATGCTCCACTGAAGTTCTCTTACTGGCCCTACCCCAGGGCCTCCACCCCACAGGAGTCTAATCTGTTCCTGCAGAGTTCCTCTTATGTTGCTTCTTGTGGAGTTGAAGGTTCTTTTACATATCATGTTGTGGTGTAAAGCACCTTAAATAAAGGAATATCTGGTCCAGTGGAGATTTGGCCTCTTACATCAGGTCTGAATCTGGACTGTAGGATTTGCATATCTAAACCAGCCCATAGAGCCCACTATCCTACCTGTTGCACCAGCCAATGCTTGTTGCATCAGAGGAAGGTTTAAAAAAATCCCCTTTATTCCATAATGGGTCTAATCAGTTGAGCAGTGATATACATGGTGGGAGGAGTGAGGGTAGGTAATCAATACCTTGCTGACCTCCACAGGTGACCAGCTTGTGGGATGCGCTTACTTTTATTATGTTAGCATGTAAGTTACGTTTATTAATGGTCATAAAACTCTCCAGCCTGTCTTTAAATCCAGCCAACAGCGTGACTCAACCACTGGAATGTTTGACTTGAAACCACCACAAAGGTTTTGAATTACTCATGGTGGCAATAAAAACATTCTTCTGGCTAAAGCTGTGCTTTATGGTTGGCTTTTTTTTTTCTGCCACCAAGATATAAATGGTTGAGTCTGGACTTCCCACTCCCCTTCCCCAAAATAATAAGAGCCAGGAACAGACAAAGTGAACTCAATGGCAGGAGCAAAGTAGCTGGAATGGTGGCTGGTTAATGAGACACATGGATAAGTTCGTGTTAAATGCTACTTACGGAAATGAGTGCAAGTTAAAAGGCCCTTCTGCTATATAGTACCTTTAGGAAAAATTAGATGTTTACAGCAGGGATTTTCAAATGGCTCAAGGGAATTAGGCACCCAAATCCTATTGCCCCTTAGTTGCAGTTGGGCACCTAACTCCATTACACGCCTTTAAAAATTCTGCCCTAAATCTATACTCAGGCACTTAATCAAGAGATATGTTCTGCCATATACGTTAAGTAGTACCTGTTTCCTCTGCTGCTGTGTGGTACTACAGCGGGGAGTGCGGTATTGCTCAGCATGAGGCAGAGGGAACATCTATGCTGTAATAAAAAGGCAAGGAGTCTCAGAGCACAGACCAGTTGACATAGGCTCACAAGGCTCAAGCCGTGGAGCTGAAAATTGCATGTAGATGTTTGGGCTTAGGCTGAAGCCTGGGCTCCAAGACACCCCCACCCCCAGTCCCTGCCCCCTTGTGGCTCTAGCCCGAGCCCAAATGTTTACACTGGAATTTTTAGTTCCATAGCCTGAGACCCATGAGCTCAAGTTAACTGACCCGAACCAGTTGCAGCCATGTCCCGGGACTTTTATTGGAGCGTAAACATTCCCTGAGGGTATGTCTACACTACGAAATTAGGTTGATTTTATAGAAGTCAATTTTTTAGAAATCGATTTTATACAGTCGATTGTGTGTGTCCCCACTAAGCGCATTAAGTTGGCAGACAGCATCCACAGTACTGAGGCTAGCATCGACTTTCGGAGCATTGCACTGTGCATAGCTATTCCACAGTTCCCGCAGTCTTCGCTGACCATTGGAATTCTGGTTGAGCTCCCAATTCCTGATGGGGCAAAAACATTGTCGCAGGTGGTTTTGGGTACATGTCGTCAGGCCCCCCCATCCCTCCCTCCGTGAAAGCAATGGCAAACAATCGTTTCTTGTCTTTTTTCCTGGGTTACCCGTGCAGACCACATACCGTGGCAAGCCTGGAGCCCACTCATCTCACTGTCACTGTATGTCTCCTGTATTCTGCTGGCACATGCATTGCTACACAGCAGCAAACGGTGCAATACAACTGCTAACCATTGTCGTCGTCTCCTGGCTGCTCCTGGCTGACTTCAATAAGGTGAGTCAGGGGTGCCTGAGCAGACATGGGTGCTCCTGGCAGACCTTGGTGAGGTCGGTCAGGGGTGCCTGGACATAAATGGGAGTGACTCCAGGTCATTCTCTTCTTTAAGTTTCATCTCATGGAAATTCAGACCTGACCGGAATATCATGTGAGCAGGAGGCTTCTGCCTCAGGCTGCTCTCCCAGCCAGCACCACCGTGCAGTCGCACCTACCCCAGCCTACCCCTTGCTCCCATGGCTCAGGAAGCTTGGACAGTAGTAAGGAGCAGTTGAACTAGAGGCTGAGCAAATGCAGAATGCTGGTAGAATGTGCATTTGGATGTTTAAAAGTGTACTGGGGCAGTTTACTGACTTGGTTAGACCTCAGTGAAACCAATATTCCCATCATTATTACTGCTTGCTGTGTTTTCCACAATATCTGAGAGAGTAAGGGGGAGACGTCTATGGCGGGGTGGGAGGTTGAGGCAAATTGTCTGGCCGCTGATTACATGCAGCCAGACACTAAGGGAGTTAGAAGAGCACAGCAGGGCTCACTGTGCATCAGAGAAGCTTTGAAAACCAGTTTCATGACTGGCCAGGCTACGGTATGAAAGTTCTGTTTGTTTCTCCTTGCTGAAAACTCACCCCCTTGGGTCACTCTACTTCCCTGTAAGCCAACCGCCCTCCCCTCCCGCCTTTGATCACCGCTTGCAGAGGCAATAAAGTCATTGTTGTTTCAATTCATGCATTCTTTATTAATTCATCACACAAATGGGGGGATAACTGCCAAGGTAGCCTGGGAGGGGTGAGGGAGAAGGGAAACACCAGGTGGGATGGTGGAGGGGGGAAGGACAAGGCCACACTGCACTTCAAAACTTATTGAATGCCAGCTTTCTGTTGCTTGGACAGTCCTCTGGGGTGGAGTGGAGTTCTGATAGCATGGATTCGTATCCCCATACAGCAATCAGATCCAGTACCTCCTGTTCGGTCCATGCTGGAGCTCTTTGGGATTCTGGAATTCCATGGTCACCTCTGAGCTCGCCACACTGGTGAAACGGGAAATTAAATTAAAAAGTTTGCGGAGCTTTTCCTGTCTGCCTGGCCAGTGCACCTGAGTTGAGAGTGCTGTCCAGAGCGTTCACAATGGAGCACTCTGGGATAGCTCCTGGAGGCCAATACCGTTGAATTCGACCCAGCAAGGTTGATTTCAGCACTAATCCGCTCGTTGGGGAGGAGTACAGAAATCAATTTTAAGAGCCCTTTAGGTCGACAAAAATGGCTTTGTCGTGTGGACAGGTGCAGCGTTAAATCAATCTAACACTGCTAAATTCGATTACACTCGTAGTGTAGAGCAGGGTTGAGTGTCAGAACCTGGCGCCTAGTTCCTGTCTGCACTGAAGAAATTTGCAACAGTATCATGACGTCGATGTAGTTGCTTTGGCACAAACCTCTAACATAGATGCACTGCACCGAGCCTTACCTTAGTGCTGTTTGAGCCAATAACATATTGGATTATACTGCACTGGTATCAACCCCACTTCACCCTGGGGCAGCACATCCATGTTAAGGGTGTAGCTTCATCAGTGTGCTTACAGTGGGGCAAATTTCTCTAATATGCACAGGGCCTGATTGCCGTGATTGTCACAGGTGACAAGGCATTAAAGTCACTGGGCACTGCAGGGTGCTTTGTATCCTGGAAAAGCAGTCTGAAGGGGACCACAGCTGACTGCCAGAGATCCAGGGTGGAGCAGGGAAAAGAGGGTGGTTAGAATCCAGATCTGAATTTTCAGCTGAGGCCTGTCAAGTTCTCACAGGGTTTTTCCAGGAGGCAGGAGACAGTTATTAACAAGTGTCTAGGTAACAATTATCATCTTATATGAGTTGCAATGCAGGTAGCAGAAAATGAATCCTTCCCTGCTGACAAAAATAAATGTTAATGCCATGGATAGAATTTACATGTAATCCAAATGATAAATCAGAGCTTCAAAGCTTGAACCTGGAAAGCCCTGGGTTTCATGTATACAAAATAAATACAATTAATGTGAAACCAAATAGCTGCTCAGATTTCCTTTTAACATCCTTCCTCTCTCTCCTTGTTTGCCTTTGAACTGATACTTAAAAGAGTCCCCCCAAAAATGTTTGATTTATTCCCTCCTTAGAGAGACATAGTCACATGGGCTGCAAGAGACATAGGGTATGAAAACAGTGGAACTGCTTTAAAGAACAACCCCATGGTGGATGGTGAGAGAGGAGTCCCATAGGACATGAAAGTAGGGTGACCAGACAGCAAGTGTGAAAAATTGGGACAAGGGGTGGGGGAGGGACAGGGGGTAATAGGATTCTATATAAGAAAAAGACCCCCAAATCGGGACTGTTCCTATAAAATTGGGACATCTGGTCACCCTATGCAAAAGCCACCTTTCCTACAGGAGCAGTGATGCAGGAGCAAATCAGCAGCCCATGTTTGGGATGAGATATTGAGAAATGAGGCCATTGCCACCATGTTTAGAGGGATGTTTGAAATGTCTAGCTGGCAGGTCACCTTTGAAATGCAACCTTTCTTGACATGAATGTGGATGTTGGATGCCCCAGAGAAATAATGTATCAGGGATGAGCCCACAGTGCTTTCCAAAATAGAATCTGGCTAGGACTTGAACTGCTATGGCTCTGCAAGGATCAGAAGAAGCTTGTCCTCGAGAGGTGTGTAAAAGAGCCTTGTGTGCATTTTTCATGGTGCCTAATAATATTCATGTTGTTCACAGTGGCTGATTATATAACCAAGCCTACTACTTTCTCATCCTTTATGATGTTGTCCCAGAGTTCAAGTGACAGGGCTCTGTGGTTTTGGTGCAGAAGGTCTCAGGTTCTATTTCCCACTCATGACTGTGGCATAAAAAGAAAACTCTACAACTCCAGCCCAGAAGTTCTGTGGAACCCAGAAATACAGACAGTACTGAAAGTGATGTGTGGGTGAGGGATATCGGATGTCATTGACAAAGTGAAGAAGGAGAAACCCAACCATAGAAACATACCACATGATGATGATTTTCAGTGATGAAAACTGGGATTTTTAGTGGAGTCTATGGGGATTAGGCACCCAGTTTAATGGGAGTCAGATGCCTAATTCCATTTGTTCCTTTGACAGTCCCAGCATTTAATATTCCTCTGCACTTTTCGTAAGGGCTTCTCTAAACTAGCACTTTTGTCAGTAGAACTTATGTTGCTCTGGGTGTGAAAAAACCATGCCCCTGAGCGACATGTTACACCGACAGAAGCGCCAGTGTGGACAGCACTATGTCGATGGGAGAGCTTCTCCTGTCAGCATAGCACGGCTACAAGAATGATCTTACAATGGCGCAGCTGCATTGGTACAGCTGTGCTGCTGTGATCTTGCTACTGTAGACAAGCCCTAAGAGTAGGCATGTTAGCTGGCTAAATCCCAATCAAGATAGTCATACATTGCCTCCCTAGAACTTCTGAACCCAGCTGGTGGGTTCCTATAGGTGTGGTTCCACATTTGCTCCTCCCTAGCCTGCTCCAGTCCCTAGTAATGTGAAGCGCATCACCTGGAGCTCAGCTCAGGAGCTCCTCTGAGTCAGTCCCAGGCATCCTACCCCTGTTCCTTGCACAACGGAACCTCACCTGTTCTGCTGCAGGTAAAGTTCTCCACGGTGGCAGAGGAGTAGCAGGCTTGGCACCACAGTACAGACAGGGACCAAGCTGGAATGAGTTTTAGAAATCCTCTTAAATAAAGTACACCTAAAACCTGAACTGAAAATTAAGCAGTGAGCTGCTACAAGCCGCTGTTGCTTTCCACAAACCCAGCTGTTACCCACTTGTGACATGCAGTGGGAAATACAGCATGTAAACTCGAGAATCCTTCCAATCAGGCAGCCTCTGGGGAGTTCTAAAGTGCACACCGGATAAAGGTGGCTCTTTCCAATCTGAGCCAGCATGAATCTGAGTCTGAGTGACGGGCAGGAAGGGTGAGAAGAAAACAGGCCTGATTTGGCAGCTTGGAGAGCTGGAGACACCAACCCCCTTTCTGTGTGACTCAAAGCGTTTGCATAAAGGCATCTCCTAAAGGGGGCATTTGTTTGGTTTGGACTTCATTGAGTGAAAAGCTCTCAGCCCCATGAGTGCTTAGTTATTCTCTTGTCTAGTGGCTCCTCTACAACTCTCACCAAATGGGAGGAGGCTTCCTATTTGTAAGAGTGGCCCTGCTTGTTCAAATTCTCTAGTGACTTAAGTTTATTGGTTTTTCCTGAGGTCCAGTCATTTGAATTGCAAACAACAACCGACTCCCCCCTCAGCCCAACTCCACCTCCAGCCTGAACAATGCATGGAGTCGAAATAAAACTAGGCAACGGGCACTCTTGAAATGGAGCATGATTTCTTTATGCATGAAAGGGGAGGGTGGAAGTTTGCTCCCTTCCGGTCTCGCTCATTGTTCTATGGGAAGTCTATGAAAGAGGAGGGTGGGATGGAAGGGAGGGGAGTGAAGGAGGCCGACTCATGTATGATAATCAGAGATCCCTTTCGTTTCATTTATTTATTCCTCCTGCTTAAAAGTCACTCCTGAGAGGAGATTAATGCTGACAAATCTAGTAGGCAAACTTGAGGAGCATGAGAGAGAAAGAGAGAGAGAGAATGTGTGTGTGTGCGTGCGCGCACACTGTGAAATACACCTGCGCCTGAGATAAATTGCACTGTTGTCATACCCTTGATGGAACAAATCCTGCCATGCAGATTGGATCAGATTCTAAGCCCAGGGTAAAAAACAAAACAAAACAGGTAACTGTTGGAACTGATGGTGTTATGCTGGATATATGCTTATGTGAATGACCTGAGAATATGATCCTCACAAAGGCTAACCAAAAAAAAAAAAGATTTTCTGTCATTTATGGTCTGACTTCTCTCACACTCATTTTATATCCAGGTAGATGTACTGACCTGTGTGGAGTTTAATCCTGGCTTAAGCGGTTGGAAGAAAGAACAAAATCATCCCCTCAAGCTGCCCCATCACTGTTAGCCAATTAAAAAATTTGTGGCAAATCATATTAGCAACACACAACTCAGGATTCATTGTTTTAAAGTCATGGAAAGTTTCCCATGTTGCATTTTTTATAGCTTTTGTTCTCGTGGAAAAACAAGCCAATTTTTCCTGCTAAAATGAGGGTTTGAGGGTAGCTAAAATGTGCATCTGGGTGCTGTAAAAATGCATGCCTGGGTCCACAGTTTCAGTGGATATGCTTTGCCATGTCTTTTTGGCTGGTTATCCTCTCTGCTACACCTTCCAGGAGGTTGTACTGATGAAACTGAAAGGAGAATCCTGGAGTGTAAATGTGCCCTTTGCTCAAAGCTTCATGCAAATGGTGGAATACAGAACATATACTGGCTTCAGAGCAAATGTGGCTCTCCTATACAACACTGTCCATCCATTAGCTACCTCCAGGCAGGGATTTAGGGACGTGGTGTGCAGTGACTTGTGAAGGGGAATCAGGCTTCACTGACCTAGCACCCAATTAAACGTACTATGAGGTCAGGCTGGTGGCCCCATGGAGAGTGCTCTGTATATTTCACATAACATTACTTGCCTCTGCAGTATTCTAGCAGTAATCCAGGAAGACCAGAGCTATGCAGTGTCTATGGGTGGGTTAGCAGCTTTAGGCTTTTGCCTCTGTTTGTTTTCCAGATCTGGCATCACTTACAGATGATAGTGATTTTGATTATCTCAGTTTAGTCCCCAGCATGTCTCCTTCATGTTGTTTGACATGAATTTTGCTGTGTTTGCTTCATAAAGACCCAGGGCTGGAATAACTGGAGGATGGAGGGGGGTTGTAAGTGAGGATCTGGGGGCATTTGTGGCAGAACAGAGAGCAGGAAGCCTGCCCTATGCCTGACTCAATCCAGTGTTGTTTTGCATTCAAAGTTGGACATTTTGGGGTACAGTCATCCCTGGTGTAAATCATTTGGCCTGCCTGGTATTGCACCTCGTCTGAGCTCAGCCCTGTATCTTTGCTAATTAATACTGAGATGCCAGTCTTTTCTCAGCTACGAATAACAATGCTTCAGCTTAATAGGAAACAAAGGGCTAGATTATGGCTGCATAAAGGGTGAGGAGCGTCTCCTGCGCAAGAGCAAGCCACAATGTGACTAGAGAATCCATGCCCTGTTCCTTCCAAGCACACCTCCATATAGCCAATGAGGGGAGGTGTGAGGGCAAAGCCATGGCACTGCTCATCCCCTGTGCAGAGAGGAGGGAGTAAATTGCACTGCACTGTCATCCAGCGTAGTGCTGCCATGGAGCAATTCTCACCCAGTCAGCAAAAATCCCTCTTGAGCATCCTGGCTCTGCCCCTGCAGCACACCTGAGGGTGCCAGCAGCACATTCATAGGATCATAGAATATTAGGGTTGGAAGGGAACTCAGGAGGTCATCTAGTCCAACCCCCTGCTCAAAGCAGGACCAATCCCCAGACAGATTTTTACCCCCGTTTCCTAAATGGCATCCTCAAGGACTGAGCTCACAACCCTGAGTTTAGCAAGCCAATACTCAAACTCCTGAGCTATCCCTCCCCCACATTCCAGGCCTGAGAATGTGAAAGGCCAAATCTTACTCATTTACGGGGGTAGGGATCAAGTCGTGGCCAAATCTCCATTGTGCCAAGAGGAGTTTTGCCATAGCAAAAGGCTGAAGACTTGCAGCTCAGTTTTGTCTTTGATCTGGCTCTCCCCTTCTGCATCCCGAGTTAGTCGTTTTGCCTTTTAGTGGAGGCAGGACTCATTGCCAACCAAGCTTCCTGAATCCATTTGATACTTGTCTCTTTCTCCCGTAAATTTCAGAGCTGGCCTGCATTCTCGAGCACCAAAGCTAACACACTCAATCACACTAAACTTTATCTGCTTTACGGGGAGTTGCTGGTTCCAAAGGCATATTGCTAACCCTTGCTCTACAGGATGTAACCTAAGCAGAGATCAGATATACTCGTCTGGTGGATGAATTCCTATTTATCTGATCTTGACGGGTTGGCTTTATCTCCCCATGGGCTACTAGAATTGCTGGGAAAAGACAGTCCTGGTCATTCCCCCTGAAGCCACAAATCACTGATTGAAAAACCTTCTGCTCAGTGGGGAGAAAATAAAGCAGGTTTTAGTTAGACAGAGAAGAAGGATCCATCAAGCGAATTGACCCTTATCTTAATAAGAGTCTAATGAATGGCCAAATGTAGCAAGTGGCAGAATGCTGCTTCCACTGGTTCTAATGCAGGGGTAGGCAACCTATGGCACGCGTGCCACCTTCAGCATGTGAGCTGATTTTCAGTGGCACTCGCTGCCCGGGTCCTGGCCACTGGTCCAGGGGGCTCTGCATTTTAATTTAATTTTAAATGAAGCTCCTTAAACATTTTAAAAACCTTATTTACTTTACATACAACAATAGTTAAGTTATATATTGTAGACTTACAGAAATAGACCTTCTAGAAACGTTAACATGTATGACTAGCACACGAAACCTTAAATCAGAGTGAATAAATGAAGACTCGGCACAGCACTTCGGAAAGGTTGCTGACCCCTGTTCTAGTGGTTCTTCAGATACACTTCAGAATCAGAAACAGGGCCTGATTTGCTGGTTTATACAGACCCTAGCATAAGGTCCCAATAGCATAAAGTCCATGGCGGAGAGAGAGGTTGTAACAGCAAAAGAGTCCACAACCAGAGTGGTGCTGAGCTGAGGTGATGATGAGACAGATTGGGTGGTTCTAGCCAGGAAGAGGCGGGGAGCGTGGTTCTTTGAGTAGCTAGAGAATCTGCTGATTCCTCTCAGGAGCTGTATTGAAGATGTATGTATGGAACAACAACCTGAAACCCAAACTATCCCCCTTTGAGTAGGAAAAGTTGAGGGAGTTAGTAGCGGTAGCAGGGGGAGGCAAGGCTAAATGAAAGCAACCTAGGCCTTTACACACATGTTGTGGCCCCACCTCCCCTTGGGGTGAGAGCAGGTTTCAGAGTTAAAATGTATGAGGCAATTCACACCTCTTGAAGCTATTGTTTCAGGCTCTCTGCAAACTCAGGCAGACACTAGTTACAACTGGTTCATGTTTTCAAGCTTTTCTTTGCATCTGCTAGAGCTAGAAACACTTTTTTAAAGAAGAGCTGAGCTTCTGATCTTATCACATGTCTCCAGGAGCTGGGTCTCTGTGCACAGGCCTATAGTGTGTATACTAGCCCTAGAGTTGGTCTCTTACTTTTCCAATGCCTATTATGATTATAACTTTACTGACGGTGCACATCTCATATCATGGCTGTGGAGTTTCACTCCATCAAAGAGAAGCACCGTCATTTAATTCAATTAATTTTGAAGCTGTTTTCCTCCTCTTCTTGGGTCCAGTCCTGCCCCCTTTGAAGTCAATAGCAGTTTTGCATTTGCCTTCAGTTGGAGCTGGTTTGAGCATGCCCTTTGCAATGGAGGATTTTACAGTGTATTTCAAATAGGCATGTACAACCTCACTCCAAGGGACCAGATCCTGCTCCAGTTGCAGTTGTGGCAAAACTCCCATTGATTTCAGCTGTATCGGGCTCTTCTTAATCTGTGGAAATTTTCCTCACTGAAATTGTCATTCAGGCCAGCGAGGTTTGTAAAGTACTTTAAGATCCTCAGATGGAAGGTGCTTTACAAGTTAAAAGTATTGTTGTTTTTTAGGCACTTTCCAGCTTACAATATTGCAGTGAAATGTACCTTCACCCTCTGTGGATTTTCAGCATTTGTTTCAGGGTTTCTTTAAGACAATGGAAGACCCAGTCAATTAACAAGGATAATACTTTGCACCATTCATCTCATCCCAAAGCAGTTGACAAACATGAAGGATCCAATTCAGATACCCTTGGACTCTGTCTTCACTAGAAATGCTGCTGTGGCGCAGCTGTAACGCTTCAATGTAGCCCCTCACAACAGCGACGGAAAGATTCTTCGATCACTATAATTAATCAACCTCAATAGTTAGGTGACAGAAGAATTCGTCTGTCAACCAAACACTATCTACACCAAGGGTTAGGTAGGCTTACCTATGTCGCTCAAGCATGGTGATTTAACTTTTTTGTGTAGACCTGTCCTTATTTATTTTAAAGTATAGTACTTTAGGTCTTGATCCTGCAAGGTTCCATGCACTCTGGCCTTGGTCCAGCAAAGGACTCAGGTACTACATCTTTCACGGGTGTGGATTTTTCACTCCCCTGAGCATCATAGCTGTTTTGGTTTAACTTGTTAGTGTATACCTGACCAGGGTGTCCATGTGTAGACAAGCCCAATGAGACCACATGTACTTAAAGTTAAGTTAAAGTGATTAAGGTATGCCAACAGGGCTTGTCTACACTACCCACCGGATTGGCGGGCAGTGATCGATCCAGCGGGGGTGTGTGGTCAATTTATCACATCTAGATGCGATAAATCGACCACTGAGCACTCTTTCGCTGCGGTAAGTAGATCTAAGTACGTTGAATTCAGCTACACTATTCATGTAGCTGAACGTGCGTATCTTAGATTGACCCTGCGTGGTAGTGTAGACAAGCCCTTAGCATGAAAAACATGCAGGTCTCCGCATTTCAATGCATTTCCAAGGAAGAGAGAGAATGAGATATTTTGTCAACCTTTGATTTAAGGCAAAATTTACAAAGTTACATGGAACGATGACAGTTTTGGTGTGAAATTCCACAAAATGAAAGTGATGCACAGCGCCTGTTCCCCTGCTCAAACTATTAGACTGTACTCCTACAAGGTGACCCTACAGAAGTCCCTGTTGTGCATTATGCATTTTGGGTTGGTCTAAAACCTCTGTCCTGCTCTTCCTGCTGAAGTTGTTTAGGACTACATTGTGTACAAAAACAGCAGCCTTCTTTGTCTAATATGATAGGATATGATGGATAAGACACTGGGAAATGAATATGTAAATAGTTATATGATCTCCAAGGGATCATTGCATTGTTGTAAAATAGTCTCACCAGAAAGCTCAGAAACATGACGAGATGCATTATGCTTTCGGGATAGACAAGCAGCCCTAGATAAACATCTGAACTATTTTAGACGTTGTCAGGATTTGATTTGTGGAATTAATGTAGAAATGCTGCTCTGTTACAACTGTTATTTAGTGTGACACTGCAAAGCTTCATGCTAACTCGCCAGCATGGGAAGAGGCATTTTGGTTTATCTGATTGGATAGAGAAAACTCACAGCCTTAGCCTCCAGCAACCGTCAAGAGTTAACAAGCTCCACATTTGATTGATAAGCAATGTAATCCTCCAGAGCTTGGAATACTGGAGTTTGGTCATACTGCAAAGCACTTTCTCCCGGGGAGGGGCAAACTGAACTGACAAAATAAGAACTGACTTGTGCCTTTGACCCAAACTCAAACAGAATCTGATGCCAACCTTTATTTTGAGGTTGAAAAAAGATGATTTCTTGACTTTTTGTTTCATTTTTCTGTTATGTTCATAGTCTCTGCACTGGGGCAAGTCCTGATTTCAATGAGAAGTTTACTACGTATGGACTGAATAAGCGGTTGGCCCTAAGGATGGACAGCACACCTCTACAGGTTCAGCATTTGGGTTTGGTATGTTAAACACCTACAAGTTTGAATGCTTCTGTGTCCGTCTGTTCTTCCTCCTAGCTACAGTGTCTGCCTGCCTGCCTGTCTGTCCATCCATCCTTTTAACTGCAGTGTTTGCTTCTCTGTCTAGGCTTTTATAGCTCATTTGTCACCAGAGCATCTGAGAACCTTACAGCTTTAACCTGCCTACATCCCCTCTTCACCCCCCGCCCCACACTTAGCATCACAGAGTTAGTTATAGCCTATCCCTACAAATTTATTCAGACTGCAGAATTTGCCTGGATATCTTTGGGGAACAGTTGTTCTCATGAGTATCTTACTCAGTGTTCGAGTAGCACCAGAGCCCCTGCTCCCGATGGAAAGCCTTGGTGCTGCATGGCACCTCCCCTCCTGGGCTAGGGGGCTCAGGAAAGTGCCAGCATCTCTCCTCCCAGTCCGCAGCACCAGAATTCCGGCAGGGACTCCCGTGTTGGGTGGGGATGCGGGGTCCCCAGCCCTTTACCTCTTATGTTGGTGCTGCCCGCCCTGCTGTCTCGGGCACGGCCAGGAAGGGAAGCAGTGGCTGACAGGTTTCCACCCAGAGCCATCCAAAGTGGGGGCCTGGTTCCCCTCCTTCATTGTGCCTCTGGTCCTGCTTCCCCTATGGTCAGTGCCACTGGCACCCCCGGGGGGAGTCCTTTTCTGCAGCATTGGCTGAACTGTCCTGGCAGGAGTGTAGTGATAACACTCACCCTCATCTTTGCTGCCCCTGAGTGAGTGGACCCAAACTGGTGTCAGCAGGGCTCCAGGGGAGAAGTGAGCGTCAGCACTTCTCTTTTTAGGACTCAGACACTGGTCACCTCATGTCCTATCCCGGCTAGAACCTAGAATTACGTAAATGGGAGAGACTTTAAAAAGTGAAGCAAATATTTCAGAATCTTAACACAGCTCTGGGGCAGCTTCAAAGCCGGATATAGATTCAGGGTGGATTTTGTGAATTGTTTTGCCTTCCTTGCTGCATATTTCCTGGTCAATAGAAGTAGCAGAAGTACATAGGGAGGTAGCATGGTCTCATTGATAGGAAACGATGCTGTGCTTGAGTAAAAATGAAGTCATGCTTATGTGGAAAGAGGTGACTTTTTTGTTATTCTCGTCTGTGTATTTGTTTTATGGCCAATGATAATTTATTTCCAAGGCTAGTCTAGCTCAGGTGCTGGCTATCTGCAATGCTCCATTTTCTAGGAGAAATAAAATGAATAAACCATGCAAACCAATAAATTGCTGGGTGGAGGACAAAAATGGCAACCTGCATTGGGCCTCCCCAGTGTCCGGTCTGAACTTAAGAGGGTTGGGAGGGCAGAGACTAGGAAAGTCTCTCATAGGCCAGTAAATGCTTTTATTGGTGCCAAAGCCCCCATTTCGGTCTGAAAGAGACACACTATTTTCTTAAACAATCTCTAGCCCGCGTTCAGCCCCAGCCAGTGATTTTGGGACAAAATCAGGTTTTACAGGGAGCACATTCTTTGGCAGTGCTCTCTCTCTCTCTCTCTCACTCATTCACTCTGTTCTTTTATTTCATTTCCCCTTCAAAAGGCCAAGTTGCTCCTTTGGAGCCCTTTTGAGGGGAGAGAACCATGGCGGAATTCTTGTGTTGGCATGGCTGATGTTAATGGGTAACACTGGGGGCAAAGGTTCCTTCAAGCCCCCACATCTGCAGCTTTGTACAGGCCTCACCTCCGAAAACTCCTCAAAGCGTGTAGCCAGGCAGGGCCTAATGTGTATTAGCAAGACAAAGGCCCAGGGAGGGGAGGAAAGGGGGATGAGCTTTAATTTAGTGAAGATTTATTAGGCCTCATGAAATCGGCCTGAACCACCCATTTTCTATATCATCTGCCTACATCTAAAGGGGGTGGCTTTGTTGTGGGGAGATGGTCATTTAGAATTATCCAGCAACAAATCTCGCCGGCATAAAAGGGACATGGACAGAAGCAGGACGTAGCGGAGAGTTCACGCTCTGTACACAGAGCCCCAAATCTGGAAATATGGAAATGTGGGAATGCCATTCAGGCCTCGAGCCTGCCGTTCCCTTCCACTTTTGTTTGGGGGATGCCGGCTGATGTGTGTTCTTTCTCCTAAGCCTTGTTTACTCAAGCAGATGAATGAGGGTTTGGGGGTGGGGGAGGGGATGAGACAACACAGAGGTACTGAAATCACGTGAAGATTTTGAGTGTGGGGGAATGATTTGGGGAAATTAACAATGATTAGGGATTTTTTTAATAATACCTTTTTCCACTCAAATATTTGTGCCTTGTTTGCGGCAAACATAAGCTTGAATGTAGGGGTGCCATACAGCATGTCCAATGCAGCCTTAATGGCAGAGTTGTTCGAATAAGTCTTCTTAGAGCCATCCGCTCCCCATGCTGCCAGGTCTCATGACATAATCATGAGTGTTGTGATACTTTTTCTTAAAGCCCCAGCTACTGGAATCAAGTTATTACCTGAGAATTTCATCTTCCATTAAAAATTAAAAGCAAATTTCTAGCCCTCATGGTTGTGGAGAAAAGCATGAAATGGTGAACCCTAAACACTCCAACACCAGAAGGCAAATAAAGAGAAACCAACATTTATTTATTTATTTATTTATTTATTTATTTTAATCTCATGATTTTTAAGCCAATTTTAGGATTTTGCGGGGGGTGACATATGATTTTTGAATATTTGCACTTGGAGATACCACACTGTGATGACATAACTTGTTTCTTTTTTCCTGTTTATCTAATGCTCTCATCATTAAAAAAGGCTTTGACTCTGGGAAGTGCCTTATTATTTAAGCAAAGCCAATCTTTCAGATTGCCCAGCCACACAGCAGTAATAGGCTTGGTTATTTCATTATTGGCTACTAGCTTGGCCTGAAAAACAAGTGCTGTCACTTACAGCACAATGCCAGATGAGATACACTATTCTAAAATAAGTACGAGCGAAGTCACAATTAAGCCCCAGGCCAAAATAGCCCAATGATGTTGGGAATCTCTGTTTTGGGTTGCCCGACTTTAGACACGTTGGGGCCTGATTTTCAGAAGTGCTGAGCATGCACAGCACCAGTTGAAGTCAACAGGTGCTCAGCCTCTCTGCAAATCACACCCCTCTGGTTAAATAGCAGGAAACATTTCCTAGCAGAGAAATGGTGGAGGCCCCATCACTTAACGGGTGAGAATACTGACGGATATGCAGGAGGGAACCATCCTGCACAGCCCATAGAGAATTGAACTGGAGGGCTTGATAGATCTTTTCTATCTCTAATTCCTTGGATTCTGTGAAGTCTATATTGGATGGGAACCTCTGGTAAATAGCCTTGTGCTGGAGCTCAGCTCACTGTAGCAGGTGCTTCTGTTCAGTGACAGCAGTTAATCTGTAGAGAAGAACATCAGAGCAGGGCTGGCTCCAGGGTTTTTGCCACCCCAAGTGGCGGTGGGGGGGGAAGGTATGTGCTCAGCTCTAGGAGTGCCTGGGCCCAGTCCAGGTGTGTCACTTGTGCAAAGGTCTCCGAGAAAGGTAGAGAAGAAGTGGAAAGGAAACGGAAATGTTGAAAAGTAAAATTTCCTGAGAAGAGAAGCCACACAGAGCCGGCAAGCAATGGTTTGAAAGCATCAGTCAGAAAGTCTGTTTGCATGGAATTAATCATCTTTTTGCTTTGCGCTCTGTAAAGTCGCATCAATCCACATCTGTCATTAATGAGATCCCTTTATGGCATGAAGGTACAGTCACCTGCTAATGCAAATTAAGCCACAGTTGTCTTCTCTGTAATTCTCTAAAGTAGCCAATCCCGTTTCCTTGCTGAGCAAACTCCTCGCTCTAGTCCCCTGGAGGACTGTTACACGCTATGTGCTTTGTCTCTTTCTTCTGGCTTTCCTGAGTATTCAGTTATTAAAGGGATCTTTCTTCTTTCATGCAAGCAAATAAGGGCCAGATTTGGAGGACACACATGAAAAAGATGTGTTCTGCTGGCAGTTTTCAAAGCCATCTTCAGACATTAGCCAAGTTACCAGAAGCTTTTTCCCCTTCATTTCAGAGCTGTAAATGGAAAACAAATTCTAGCTCCCTTGTAATCTATAGAGACACTGGGGAAGGGTTCAACTCTTACACAGGTGTCAATCAGGAGGATCAAGATGAAGTGCATGAAGTTATAATGGTGTAAAATGGGTGTCAGAGGAGGACCAAGACCAGCGTGTGTTACAATGAAGTCCGTGTCGTTGATTGACTTTAATTAGAAATACCTTTATTGCACCTCATTCTGTCTCACAGGATGGGTCCCTAGTGTGAAAGCTTCAACAACGATCCCCTTTTTATTAAAACACACCTCTTTCAAAAGGAAATATTAAAAGCAAAATATTATTGTTACAAGCAAACTTGATGGTTATTTACATTTAGTTATGGAACAAGAGCAGAGCAGTTTTCTATTCAAATTCTTCAGGCTTCTGACAGAGTGCCAACATGGCTCTCAATGCCGCAGAGTTGCTTCCCATCTATGGACAGCATCAATCAGATGGTTCTTTTATAGCCCAAATCCCTGTTGGCACAAACAAAGTTTAAAATACTGTCACAGTAAAACTACACGGTGTAATGGAGGGTGTTGAGGTAAAGTTTGGGCTCCACCAGGAATCAGCACGTAGCCTGTTACTAGTCAGAACTGGCATAGACTACCGGTGCCTCCCCAGAGTGGAGGGGCACAATCTAAAGGGGAGGACACGTGACCGCCCCATGTGTCTCCCTTGCCCAGTGACCCCTCTCCCCACCCCTGCACCCAGCTTGGGGCCACCATGCTCTCCCCGCCTCATGTTACCTGTAGGGAAGGGGACAATTCTGTCTTTCTCTCCCTGTGCCTCCTCCGGCATGTTTGGCTACTCTCCCTGGTAGCTGGGAGGGGAGCGATGGTCCGCTCCCTGCCCAGGCGTGGCTGCCAGGGATGGAGGCCCAGCATGCCAGATGATGGTCCAGTCCAGTGATGGACTTTATAAGTAATCAGATCCAAATGGAAGGTGCTACAAAGTTGATCCATGCAGATGATATTGTGTAATTGCTGATAGTGAGGAAGAGTTGGTCCAGGTGATTGCCTGCAATAGGGAGCTAACAAACTATGGCCTCAAAATGAGGGGGGAAAAGACTGAAGTCACATGGTGTGGCTCACGCAGGACCAGCACAGATGAATATTAACCTCAAGGGCCAGCGCCTAAATCAAGTTTCTGCATTTAAGTACCTTGGGGGCTAGTTAACAGCAAACGGAGAAATCAAGAGAGAACTGCAAGTAACACTCCTGTGAGCGGGGGAAATCTGGCACAAGATAGTGGAGTAATTTATGATAAATGGATACCCAGACTACCAAAGAGACGACTACACAAAATCATGATAAGATCAGGTCTTCTGTTGGATCAGAGACATGAGCAAGCAAAGAGAAGCACTTAAGACAACTTGAAACTTTGGAAATGAGATGTTTGAGGGCAGTGACAGAGGTGACGCTGCTGGACCACATGCATAATGATGTCATCAGCAATGAGACCAAGGTCTGCAGTATCAAAAAGGAGCTGCGAGGGAGGAGGCTGAGTTGGTACCGGTGTATATGAAGGATGGATGATGGGAATCCTGTGTGGGAGACAAGAGTTCAAGGGCCAAGAACATGAGGACGGCTAGGAAAATGGTGGCTAGACTGCATACGGGAGATTTGGTGGATATGGAGCGAATGGTGGATCGACAAGCCTGGAAAAGACTGATTCAGGAACCCAAACCCAGCTAGCTGGGAAAAGGGGAAGTAACACACACAAACATGAGACTAAGACTATTTACATGAGCCGGGTCTCATCAATGTAAAGGCTACTTGGTTGGACCCTTAAGGGTTTGAATGGATCAGAACCTTAATTAGTAACAAGCAGTACTGAGTGTGGAGTTGGTCGACACTACACCCAGCTCATGAGACAGCTCATGGTGTCCGACACCATCAGGTGGTCCAGAGACATCTATACAGAACACATCACAGGACACTGTCAATACTACATTGAGTAATGACAGCCGACCAGGGAAATAACACACTTCCTTCCCTGACGAACCAAGGGATGCACCCCACCCATGTACTTATTTGCTACACTGATACTGACTTGGACTCTTAATATATTCCTTGGGTGGCGTACCCAAGCCCACTTATCCACTGATGCTTTAAAAACTCCTGCACCCCAATCTGGGTCTATAGTGGTTACATGATATGTATGTATCTCGTGATCCTTGTAAGCGTTACCTGTAATCCTTCATAACTCAAGCCTGACCCCAGATATACAGGACCTCCCCTCTTAACTTGTGCATATTTAATTTTAAACATTAACTTCAATACAATTTTTAAATCTCTTTGCTTCCTAGCTAGCTGCCTTATTCTGATTTTCCTGCTCCAGTGAGGGGGCTGCTCGTGCTTCTCAGAGGGTTCTATTGACAGGGAGATGCCTTGAGAAATAGCTTCCCAAGCACTGACTCAGTGTGGATTTGGGTTTAGAAAGATATTCCTCCACCCTCAGAGCAAGAGGAAGGATGAATGGCCAACAGAAAAGATACAGGAATGATCAGAGTGAGCAAACATGTCACCTTTGGAAAGCAGTCAAAACAAGCTGAAAATGCATTTTAGATAGGGAGCTGAGCGTGAGGCATCCAGAGAAGTCAAAATAGACTGCTGAAGTACTTCACTTCAAAGCCTTCAACACCTTCCATTCCCAAGCATCCCAGGAATGCCATTGCTCTTCAAAGGTGGGAGGGAGCAATTGCTGTGTGTCCTGCACTTTTCTCCTTTGTACCAAGAAAGCTTAGGAAAGCCTTTTACAGAACACTCTGTGTGCTCCCTCCCCTATGAAGCCAATAGATCTGAATTCTCTAACTTCCATCTGAATTTTCATGTTTGGGGGCTGATTTTGATCTCACACTAGGTTTACACTAGGGTAACAACAGTGGAGTTAATCCTGGTTTACATTAGGTAGTTGGGAGAAAAACAATACTTATTAGACTGCCATGGAGTTACTCCTAATTCAGTCTAAATAGATCAGAATCAGTCCCATAAAGTTTGTCTATACTATGAAAGTTATCTGTTGCTGACAGTGGGTTTCAGCAAGCACAGCTGAATTGGCACTCAATGCAATTCAGCCACAAGTGTACACCAGTTCTGCCCCAGTTCATTTATGTCCATTGCTGATGCCGACTGTCAGCAGCAGATAATTCCTGTGCCATAATCAGGGCGCTGGAGTCTGTCTCCTCTCTTCCCAACACAGATGCACATTCACACTTTTGGTTTGCTCCAAACAAAAGGATTGAGTTGAAAATATTCAATTTGCTTATTAGTCAATAAATTGGTTATTTTCTCAGGGGACAATAATAATTTGCATGTCTGCACTTTCTTTCACCTGAGGGTCTCAGAGCATGTTGAAAATGTGAATTAAACTTCACATCGCTCTAGTGAGGTAGATTATTAATCCAGGTTATAATGAAGAAGCAGAAACGCAGAGGCCTACATTTCCAAACACGACTAGTGATTTTGGGTGGCCAGTTTGGGATGCCTTAGAGGGGGCTGATTTGCAGCGGATGAGGGCTCCACACTTCGTGCAAATCAGGCCCCTTGAAAGTGTTTCAAGTTGGGCCCCCAGAGTTACTAGTCATTTTTTATAACTTCAGGTGGGGAGGGTTAAGTGACTTGCCTAAGGTGTGGCAATCTCAGGAACAGAACCCAGAAGTCCTGGCAACCATTCCCTAAATCCCTGCACTAGGAACTGCCTGTGAAGTCTATGTTAAATGAAACCGAGATTTTTGTTAGGCCTTTTCCCAGAACAGCCCATTAGTGCTGCAGTAACACTAAGCAGGATGTGCAGTGACCAGCTGCTGAACTTCAGTGACCGGGAAATTAACACGCCCTCTGGCTTCAATTTACTGTGGCCCCATCAGTAGGGGGCAGAGCAGGACAGCAAGGCCTATGAAAACTGCAGTACAGCTGAGAGGGTGCAACAAGGAAGTCGCTAAAATATTTGTGTATCCTTTTAAGTCAAGGGCCAGATGCATCACTGGTGAGAAAAGGACAAATGACCACACTGGCAAAGCGCATGCATTTCCTCTTTTGTTAACATAGTGCATTTCAGAGTACACGGACTATTTTAACGCAGGAAAACCAAAGCCTCAAAGATAGAGGGTTTGTTTATAAAATACTGGAGAACTCGAAGGGATGGTGAGAGTGGTTACAACAAGGACTCACTTTTTATAGAGAACCTGTCTTCCAGAAAGATCCCAGTGCTTTACAGCAGTCACTTTACCCACCTCTGGGCTGAAAATCTGCATCTGTTTAAAAGAAACAGCCCAGTGCAGATTAGGGCAAAAAGGCCTTGTCTCCTCTAGCACTCGTTTCCAAATCTCTCATCATTTCACTGCCACCAGGGCGGCTGCACAAGTGGCATCCCCAGTGAAACTGATGGTGCAGTCGGGCAGCCAGCTGTTGCCTGTGTTCTAACCTAGACCTGCTCTGAGAAGGTTTCAGCCTGGTGGTTAAAATGCCAGTGGCTGGTCTGTATTCTCACCCCTGTGTGGGGCAGCTGCCATTGATATTGTGGGGAAAATGGCTGGAGAGCTCAGAGTGTCAATATCATGCTGTCCCAGCCACTAAAGAGTTATCAGGGAGACCCTCCACCTCCGCAGCTGGGGCTGATTGTGACCCGCTGCAGCAGCCGGGGAGAAAAAAGGGCTGCAGGTCAGAAGGGAGGGTGAGGAACCCCTGAAAGTAGAGTCCCGGGAATCTGCTCAGGTAGATCCAGAAGAAGATCACAGAAAGTGAGTCTGAGCAACAGCCTACTAGAGAGGTGTGGTAGGTAGAAATAAACCCAGGGATTGGGAGAAACTGCCTCCATCTGCTTCATGCAGTGTTCCTAGACTGGAGCCTAGAGGAGCGGATGGGGCAGGGTTCCCTTACCAGCCCTGGCCCTGCAGAGCCTATAGAGCAAAGAGGGCTAAATCTCAAAATGCTACAGACTGCTGGCCATTCACTAGGTTTAGCAGCCTCCTGACTCACTAGACTCTTTACTCCCCAAGAGGGGAGAGGCTATTCATGACCTTGCTGGAGGGTTGGTGTCGGCATGAGGAACTTCCAGACACAGAGCTAAATAGTGATTGGCTGAACAAAAAGGGGAAACTGAGGCAGACTTGCCATACTACCCACTCAATTGCAGCAAGTGCCAGTGGTGAAAGCAGACCTGGACAGTCGCCCTCTTTGTGGCCATGCATGACTTAGTGAATGCTGCTCAGAACGGAGAGCTGCCTGCTGCACCTAGCAGCGGGCTGTGGTTGGCACACTGTTCAGGGGATGCAGAGTTATGAATAAAAGAGTTGATTTTTTTAACACAAGCTCTCCTTGTGTTAGCTTGGAGAACAGCACGACTTCCACCCCTGCTGCCATGCAGCACCAGTGTTAGCAAAATGGTGGGAGAGACAGAAAATGACTCGGGCAGTGTGGACACAGCGATAGTGAGGACGAGGGTTACAATTCAGCCGAAACCAGATAGGAAATTTGAAGCATTCGAGGCTGAATGGAATTGCTTGTGTTGGAATACGCCCAGCACTCTGGGATTAACACCTCTACTCCTCTGAAAGGTGCTGTAGGATCTTTAATATTGCTAAGGGTTCCAGATCTGGTTTTACATCCCATTCATGAAATGGATTTCAAAAATACACCAGCTACTATTGCCACTGCTGCTGGGAGCTCTCATTTGGCAGAGAACTGACAGGCTGGGCATGGAGTTGGGGAACATTTTCCAAAGGGCCTTAGTTGTCTTAGCACCTAAAGTTTCATTTTCAAAAGTGATGTAGGCACTTAGGAGCCCACGTCTCACTGAAAGTCAGTGGGACTTGGCTTCTAAGTTACTTAGGTGCTCTTGGCAATTGTGCCCCTGGTCACTTAGGAGATACTTGTTTTCTGTGGGGTTCACTACTTTGCATGACAGTGGAGCAGGGTAAGTCAAGCTGGATGAGTTACACTGGTAGGAACAGACACAAGGTAGGGAGGTAATATCTTTTATTGGACCAACGTCTATCGGTGAGAGAGACAAGTTCTTGAGCCACATGGGGCTCTTCTTCAGGTCTGTGAAAGGTACTCCCAGCATGACAGCTAAATGCCAGGTAGAACAGATTGTTTAGCATAAGCAGTTAGCACATATTGTAAGGGACCATTCAAGGTAGAGCGCCCCGTTAACACCTCTGTGGTCATAGGACAAAGCGGGGGTCAGTGGGTTACAAATTGTTTTAATAAACCATAAATCCAGTGTCTCTGTTCGGTCCATGATTTTCAGTGTCTAGCAGGGTCATGAATTACAGCTCCCAGGCTTGTCTTTTGAAAGTGCTGTGCAGGTTTCCTTTGAGGCTGAGGACTGAGAGGTCAGACATAGAGTGATCTCTTTGTGAAAAGTGTTCACCTGCAGGTGATAGATAACAGGGTGTCTTTGTCTTGTTGTCATTTTCCTGCGTGAGTTCATTTGCGAGCCTAGTGGCTGTCTGGTTTCACCCACGTAATTGTTGTTGGAGCATTTAGTGCTGGGAAGAGAAAGGCTTGAAAGGTGTGTTGTGGGGGATGTTGATCATTGTAGCAGTGCGGATATGGCTGCAGGTTTTGCATCTGTTCTGGCACATTCTGATGCTGCCATGAATTGGTGGGTCCTTGTCTGATGGGAGCTTGCTTCGGATGATGAGCTTGGAGAGTTTCAGGGGTTGTCTGAAGGCCAGGAGTGGGGGTTCAGGAAAGATTTCTTTAATGGATTTTTCAGCTAAACGTGCTTAAATGTTTTGCTGGATCAGGACTGCAACTTGCAGTGTTGAGCCCTCAGTACATACATGGGGAAACCTTAATAATGGGCTTTTAACGGGGTGGCTTGCCTGTGGGCTGGAGGGCCTGGGGCTAAGCCAGACCAGGATCAGGTGACTTCCCCTATGAAGAGTCGCTGCAAGCTGCTGCAGGGAGGGGGTGAAGATGCTCAGCGAGAATAGAACAGGGGGAGGGTCCCAGAGTCTGGGCTCCATCATGAGCCTGCATGTCTACATAGCAATTTGGAGCCCCTAGAGCAGACCCGGGCCAGATATGAAGGGCTAGGAGTAGCCTGCTAATGCAGGAGAAACATTGAGCAGCAAGGGAAAGAGTACAAAAACTCTGCAGGCTGCAGGGAGGCCTATAAGAAGGAAGAGAAATGCTTGTTTGTGGACCTTTAATTTAGGACTTTGAATGAGTTTCATTTATTTTCTGTGAATAATCTCAGAGCCCAGAGAGGGTATTTCCACATCTGAAGAGCACATGGAGTCCGTGTAAGGAGCCTCTCAAGGGAGAAATTATAAGCAGGGCACCACAGAGACACACGTGGCCACAAGGGGGTGCACAGAAGGCAACCAGCCATGATTACAGGGCTCTTCAATCTAGCAAAGGTTCAACAGGAGTCAGTGGCTGGATGTTGAAGCTAGACAAATTCCGGCTGGAAGTAAGGTGTAAATTTTTAACAGTGAGAGTCGTTAACCACTGGAACAACTGACCCAGGAGTGGTGGATTCTCCATCACGGACAGCTTTTAAATAAAGAGTAGAGGTCTGCCTGAAAGATCTGCTCTAGGAATTACTTGGGGGCAGTTCTCTGGCCTGTGATATGCACAAGGTCAGATGCGGTGCTCACAGTGGTCCCTTCTGGCCTTGGAATGAGCCTCTGACTGATCCTGAAAGATGCTGAGCTCTTCTGACGAGTGCTGAGCCCCCTCAACTCGCAGTGACTTTGCTGGAGGTTAGGTTTGCATGGTCCCTCTCAGAAATACTGAACATCTTGCAGGCTTCAGACTCGGAGGCCCGTGTGGAGGAAGAAGCAGTTCTGAAGAGCTAGCTGAGCAAAGCCTTGTATCTGTTCTGTGCCAGTCCCAGGTTGGTACGTCCACCCACAGAGCCTGCAGGACTGAGGCTGCTGCCCTTGGTCATGTAGTATTTTGCATGATAAGACCTGGGTGTTGCTTATAATGGAGCTCAGCATAATTGATGGGCGCTGTCAGCAGTGGTACAGTTACAGAAACTGCCTTACAGGGGAGATTTACTGTCTCTGGAAAGAAGCCCAAACTGAAAAGCCTATAATTGTTTTAATAGCAAATTAGAGCAATGTAGGATGTGTTCCTCTGGTAGGGCCTCCTGTGTCACTGCCCTGGGCAACAATACAGACTAGCATGGAGATAGCCGAGATCTCACTACCCAGACAGCTTTGCAACTGCATTTATTAATGATCTGTCAGTAATATATGACACCTAGCAGCAGAAGAATAGTCAAGGGTTGCACAAGTGCTGCCCGTCTTCCTTGGCCTCAGTCTAGTTAGTGAGGTGTGGGCTTGATGCAGAGGTTATTGGGTGAAATCCAACTACTGTGTTATGCGGCAGGTAATTGTATTGGTCCCTCACTTCTGGTCTTAACATCCATGAGTCTGAGCTTCACTTCATGGGTCTGATCTTGCTTCTATGGAAGTCCATGGGAGTGGGAGTAGCAGGTGAACGGTACTTCTTAATATTGGGCCAGTTATGTAGGCTCCTAGAGGTGGGTTTAGATGGCTAACGTTAGGGAATCCAGTTTGAAAATATTTCTCCACGGCTCCTCTGTACCATGGAGACAGTGCTGCTAGCAGGGACACCGGAACAGGAGGTATAAGGACCATGGCCCATTCACTTTTTACTGGCTGTAAGGGCGAGCAACAGGGGGAGGAGGTGGAGAGGAAAGACCGGAGGGTGGGGCCTTTGGGGGAAGGGGCAGTGCAAGGGAGGGCCTCAGGGGAAACAGTGGTGTGAGGGTGGAGCCTGGGGAGGGGAATGGGGCCACGGTTCAAGTACCAGTGCCCTCCCTCCCCACACACACACTTTTAGGGAGCTTTCGTCACTCCTGACTGCTAGCCTACTTCACAAAGGGGTTGTGAGGCCTAACTGATGTTGATAAAGGACTTTTGAGTTCCTCAGATTAAAAGCGCTTTCTAAAGGCAAAGTATTCCTATTAGCTGCATGTGAGTGGGCCAGTTCCCTAACTGGTGCAAATCATTGGAGCGCTGTTCACTTCAGGGGAGCTATGCCGGTTTGCAGGTACAGGCTTTCCCTTACGCTTGGGCATCAGAAAGTGATGTAAAGGAAAGAAGAAATTAGACCTGATTTAGACTGTTTTAAAGTGCACCCTTCGTCCTGCACATCAGCTTCTGCTGACCCAGCAAGGCTGCTCACCAATGCCTGGGTGCCAGCAGGAGCGCTGCCAGCTTTTTTGGCGTCCTAGGTGGTGGAAAGTCCCGCTCCTGAAATACCACCCTGACAGAGGCGGCGGTAGGTCCCGCCCCCAAAATACCGCCCACGACCGGGATGGCTGAAGATCTGGCCGCTGCCGTCGCTACATCCCAAATGTTAGTGCCCAAGGCGACCGCCTAAGTTGCCTAATGGGTTGCTCCGGCCCTGGGTGCCAGGAATTGTGGAAGAGTGCAGTTCAGCAGTGGGCAGAAGAGCTCTGGGGAATGGCACTCAGGGTGAACCTCTCACTAGCTGGCTTCAGGGTAATTTCTTGCACTCAGAGAAACGATCAGGCCCACATACAGCATTTTCTAACAACACAACTGCCGGACCTTGCTCCCATTGAAATCAACAGTGAAATTGCCTCTGAACACACAAGGTGGGGTAGGGAATATATTTTATTGGCCCAGATTCTGTTGGTGAGAGAGGCACAGTTTTGGGTTCAAGATCAGGCCCACAGACAGGGAGGAATAGAGGTACAACACAGCTAGCATTGGCTTCACCTGAGATGCTCCTGGGTGTCTACAGTAGAATTCCTTCTATACCAGTATACCAAAGCAGAGGGCGAAACTCACGCTGCATCAGCAGCCTCTCTACAATCCATCTGTTCATACTCCTGTACCATCCATAGGTAACTCAGAGAACTCTGCAAGCTGGAAATCGAGACTCAGCTCCTGTGTCTCCAAATGGCTCCATATGCAAGCAGAATCTCAGTTCGGACTTCTCCCGAATTAATCCTAGGCAATCTTTTGTTTCCCTTCGCTGTTGTATATCATTAGCTGGTAGGGGTGAGCGTGGTTGTTTAAGCTTACTAGCAATTTCCAGGGTAAGAGCTTGGCTTTCTGCTACCTCCTGAGCCAGTGGCGATTGCTGCTTCACTAGTCACCTGCAAAGCTTTTGGGGATGACATGGTGGAAATTGGAGGAGCTGGAGGGGAACTGCCTACTCCCCAAAGTGCAAGTGAAGGAAAAGGTTGCTGACTCAGAAGCTTAGTGCTTTTAGAAACATATTCCAGTGCCATATCCTGCAGTTCATTGCCCTTTCCATGTCAAGATGATATTAACTATTGCGGTGAACTCACAATCTCTTGCGTACATGTGGTATTTCTCCTGCTTACAGATAATGAGGGGCAGCCTGCTGAGTTTTCTGTGGCTACTCCTGTTAAGGGATGGGCCTCCTGGCTCTAGTGAGACTTGCTGTGTCCGCTGCAGTACACTGACATGTCTGTATTTGGGCTCTGTGTGGGTGGGTCAGGAGGCGAGTAGGTTGCGGACTCTGCCATTGTTCTGCCCTGTAGCTTCCACTGTATTATACACTATACAGCTCTGCCCAGGACGCTGGGTAGGTACTCCAGAGTCTCCAGTGACTAACCTGTACTGCTGCAGCTTCATTGCCTTTATTGCTGGAGCTATTTAGATCAAATCTAGCTTGGATATGTCTACACATGCTGCTGTCACACCTCTGATTGGACTGTAGATGTACCCTAAGATGCAAATGCCCATCCAACCCAGCTGCATAATGACCAAAAATTACCATGTGGCAGCTGGTCAGCAGCCTGCATGAAACGAGTTTGGTGATTTCAGTCCTTACCAGGACTGAAATGAGCATTAATTGGCAGACTTGCTGACAGCTTCACCCAAAGACTCAGGGCCAAAGTGTGTGCTTGTGTAAATCAGGGGCATTTATTAGGGGAAATGGAAGCAGTGAATCTACCTCCTCATCCCCCTACCGGGTTTTTGCATTTCCTCAAATTTCCAGAGGCCATGGATCCAGGGGGCCCCGGTTCGACCACTTCTGAGCAGTGGTTCTGTGCTAAATCAGTAAAACTGCTACCGGAGTGGTCTGGAACATCACTCTAGCTGCATGGTCAAAACACCACTGAAATCTGACCCAGCTACACCTTTGTTTGGACAGGGGGCAGCCAGGTCAAATTGCAGTGAATGGCATTGCAACCTCGCACATGGGTTTATACTGCCACTGAAACTTGGCTGAGCCCCTCCACAGCAGGGCCAAATGATGTGGCAGCCTGGCTCAGGGGTGTGCGTTACTGTACAGTGGAGCTAGAGTGACCAGACATCCCGATTTTATTAGGACTGTCCCGATATTTGCTTGTTTGTCCCACGTCCCGACTGATGTTTGGTCGGGACACTGGACAAACAAGCAATTTTGCCCTCCGATCCGGCACAAGCGGAGCCTGGAGAGGCTCTGGCCTCCCTCCCCCAGCCCAGTCCCCTCCTTCCCCCATTGGATCCCTCCCCAAATCCCCGCCCTGGCCCTGCCTCTTCCTCCTCCATCCCAGGCTTGCGCTGATCAGCTGTATGGTGGCACAAGCCTGGAGGGAGGGGGTGGCCCCCAGCACTTACCCTGCAAACTGCTCCAGTCCAGCTTCTGGTGGCGGCGGCCGGGGGGGAGGGGCCTCTGGCTTTTTTTTTTTTTTCCCTTGCCACCAGCTTTTTTTTTTCCTCCTTCCGCTGCCGTCCCCTCCTCCACATCCCGATATTTCATCTTTGTCATCTGGTCACCCTAAGTGGAGCACCAGGGAGTCCCCCAAGAAGTTGACTCCTGGTAGCACTGGCTCATGCACTGTGTATAGGAGATTCCCTGGTAGAGGGAGACCCAAGGTCCCTGCAGCAGGAGGAGCAGACAAGTGGGGACCGGAACAAGGTCTCTAGTGGGTTGAGGGAGGAGGGGAACTAAAATTTGCACTCCCCACATTGAAAAAATATCTGAATCTGTGCCATTAGTGTAAGTGGGGGCAGTTCCATTGACATCAATGCCATTTTGTCTCTATACAGAATCATGGACTCTGGCTTTCAGTGTGACTGAATGATCTTCTCTCTTGTCAGATTGGTGGCCCAGGACAGAACGGAGGCCCATGCAGTGTGCGGTACAGGAAACTCTAACCCTTGCTAAAAGATTCTGTTTCTATTCTGTGACTAAAGGGAGGACTTGAGGGCCAGGCTTTCAAAAGTACTTATAGCACCCAGCAGCTTCCACTGGGAACAGTGTGTCCAGTTTTGGGCCCCACGCTACAAGAAGGATGTGGAAAAATTGGAAAGAGTCCAGGGGAGGGCAACAAAAAATTATTAGGGGATTGGAGCACAAGACTTATCAGGAGCAGCTGAGGGGACTGGGATTGTTCAGTCTGCAGAAAAGAAGAATGAGGGGAGATTTTATAGCTGCTTTCAACTACCTGAAAGAGTTCCAAAGAGGATGGATCTAGACTGTTCTCAGTGGTACCAGATGACAGAACAAGGAGTAATGGTCTCAAGTTGCAGTAGGGGAGGTCTAGGTTGGATATTAGGAAACACTTTTTCACTAGGAGGGTGGTGAAGCACTGGAATGGGTTACCTAGGGAGGTGGTGGAATCTCCTCCCTTAGATGTTTTTAAGGCCCGGCTTGACAAAGCCTTGGCTGGGATGATTTAGTTGGTATTGGTCCTGCTTTGAGAAGGAGTTAGACTAGATGACCTCCTGAGGTCCCTTTCAACTCTGATATTCTGTGATTCTATGATCGCACCTTGTCTGCTTCCCCTCCATTGACCCTAGTAGGAACTGCTGAGTGGCTGAGCACATCTGAAGATCAAGCCCTCATTTTCAGGGCTTGTAAACCAGTGCCTTTCATGAGCACTGAATGCACATTAATATTTAAATACTTAAAAACTAGCACTGCCCTGCTACCCTAGTTGGGAATTAAAAAATATAAATAGTGTTTTTCTATTAACTGTAGCACTCCTATAGGTGGCGGATGACCCCCACTTTGGGGAAGCTAGCCCCCCAGCCCTGCCTCTTCTGCCTGAGGCCCTGTCCTTTTCTCTCTCCTCTCCCACCGCCCAGCCTGAGCTGCTACCGGCCAGCTCAAGTGCCAGCCTGACCCGCCCTTGGCCGCTGGCCAGCCGAGCCCCGAGCTCTAGGTCACCAGCCGAAGCCGAGTCCCCGCTGGCTTCGGGGAACAAGTGTGGGGCCTTGGGGCAGAGCATGGACAGGGCCACGGCCTGGGTTAGGGGAGGCTTAGTCTCTCCTAGTCTATTATATCTGCCACCTATGAACATTCCTCTTCATACCTAGCTTGGTTTTGGTCATAAGAACATAAGAACTGCCATACCGGGTCAGACCAAAGGTCCATCTAGCCCAGTATCTGTCTTCTGACAGTGGCCAATGCCAGGTGCCCCAGAGGTCCAGCTTGGAAACAGAAATACTAAGTAAGAATCGCAGAAAGACCTGTTCCCATTGGATTTTCAGCCTAGGCCAATCCAGTAAGAGCTGGAAATCTCACATAAAATCCCTTGTTAGTTTTCCAGCTCAACTTCAGATCAAAAAGCTTCAGAATAAACATCCAAACCACACAAACGTATCACTTTGCCTATCGCTATTGCTAATGAAATCCTTACAGCTACCAGCTGGATCTTTTGATGTTTCTCAGGCCTTGTAGAGATTGGCAAGTTTCTGCGCAGTAAAGCAGCTTTCTGCGTTGTTACTCCCGAGGTGTACACACTGCCAAGCCACTTAGTGAGCAAAAACTGTGCAGTTGAAGCACTGTAAAAATATCACCCCAACGAGAAGCGTAGAGCTTTCTGTGCCAGGGGTACAGTGCCATGGAGCCAGTGTAGACACCCTGGTTGATTACACCGCTGCAGTTGGCCTCCAGGAGATGTACCACAATGCCTATTCTCCCCTCTCTGGTCATCAGTTTAAACTCTACTGGCCTGCCCGCAGGTGACCAACCGTCATCCCCACCCTGTAAATTCCTTGGGAATTTTGAAAGTCTCCTTCCTGTTTGCTCAGTGATGCATGCAGTGGTCTCAGCGCATCTTTCCAGATGACCATGCCTGCTCCATGCACCAGGCGATCCCCCACTTGGAGCAATGCCGAGCTGCTGTATCTCATCAGCATCTGGGGAGAGGAGGCTGTCCAGTTCCAGCTGCATTCCAGACATAGGAATTATGATAACTACAGACAGATTTCACAATGCATGACAGAAAGGGGCCATGACTGGGACACGCTGCAGTACCAGGTTAAAGTGAAGGAGCTGCTGAACACCTACCACAAGGTGCGGGAGGCAAACCACTGCTCTGGCGCTGCACCCAGAAGCTGCTGGTTCTACAAAGAGCTGGGCACAATACTCGGTGGCAAACCAACCTCATGATGCACTCCACGGCCGAAAAACAAGAATTTAAGGAATGGCGGGACAGCAAGAACAGGGACTGAAAGGAGAACATACCGTACTATAATGAAGCCATTCTTAAAAGTTATGGAGTGCCAAGTAGACATGCTCCAGGCAATACTGGCATCGCAAACCGAGCAGCTCCGCGCCTACCCTCTGCTGCAGCCACTGTCACAATATTCTTTTCCATGAGCCCCTCCCCCCAATACTGACAACACATAGTTATCAACCTCCTGGCTCCAGTCTGTACCCACTGCATTGCACTCCTCCCCCATCACAGCCCAGACCTGCAGACTCCCACGACCCACTGCACTCAACACCCGTCCCTCCGCAGTTTAGCCCTGCTGAATACATTACCTTCTGCACTGTACTCCAAAGGAGAAGGTTGGATATGATCCCTGGACATACACAAATCTTTAACTGTCCCGGGACCCCATCTCCTCCTGGGACCCTCCCTTCCACTATCCTCCTCAGTACTGATGGGGTTTTTGTTGATCTCTCTCCCCCAGTTGTTGTTTTTAATAAAATAATTGTTTTAGTTTGAAAGCAATCTTTATTTTATTAATTGAAAGCAAACAGAACCCTGTAAATCAACAGGCAATTTTCTTAAACCTTCATAGTGCATTGTCTGTACCAATCACAATCACCTCCTAACATTACAAGCACTTCACCCTCAAACATAGCAACAAATATTAGTGGTTTTCAGCTTCAAATTGCTGCCTCAAGGCATCCCTGATCCTTATGGCCCCGTGCTGCGCCCCTCTAATAGCCCTGGTCTCTGGTTGTTCAAATTCAGTCTCTAGGTGCTGAGCCTCAGCAATCCAGCTCTGAATGAAGCTTTCCCCCTTCTCTTCACTAATATTATGAAGCATATAGCACACAGCTATAAGCATAGGAATATTGTCATCAGCCAGGTCCAGCCTCCCATATAGGCAGCACCAGTGGGCCTTTAAATGGCCAAAAGCACACTCAGCAGTCATTCTCCACTTGCTCAGCCTGTTGTTGAACCTCTCCTTGCTGTTGTCAAGGTGCCCCATGTATGGCTTCATAATCCAGAGCATTAAGGGGTAGGCAGGGTCTCTCAAGATCACAACGGGCATTTCAACTTCCCCAATGGTGATCTTCTGGTCCGGAAAGAAAGTCCTAGCTTTCAGGTTCCTGAACTGGCCAGTGTTCCGAAAGATGCATGTGTCATGCACCTTTCTGGTACCAGCCTGTATTAATATTCATGAAATGCCCACAGTGATCCACAAGCACCTTCAGAACCATACACAAATACCCCTTCCGATTAGTGTACTCAATGGTTAGGTGGTCTGGTGCCAGAATTGGAATAAGTGTGCCATTTATTGCCCTTCTGCAGTTAGGGAAGCCCATTTGTGCAAAGCAATTGACAATCTTACGCACATTGCCCAGAGTCACAGTCTTTCAGAGCAGGATGTGATTAATGGCCCTGCACACTTCCATAAACATGAGTCCAACGGTCAACTTTCCCACTCCGAACTGGTTAGTGACCAATCGATAGCAGACTGGAGTAGCCAGCTTCCACAGTGCAATCGCCAAGTGCTTCTCCAATGACCGGCGGCTCTCCTTCTCATGTCCTTGCGCTGCAGGGCTGGGGTGAGCTCATCACACAGTCCCATGAATGGGGCTTTCCTCATCCAAAAGTTCTGCAGTCACTGCTCATCATCCCATATGTGCATGATGATGTGATCCCACCACTCAGTGTTTGTTTCCTGAGCCAAAAGTGGCATTCCATTGTGGTCAGCACCTACATGAATGCCACAAGCAATCTTGTGTCGTAGCAAGTATGCATGGCGAGATCAATGTCGCACTCCGTTTGCCTTTGTAATTTAAGGAATAACTCCACTGCCACTCATGACATATTAGAACCAGCAACATACTGGTCAACTGTTCAGGTTCCATTCCTGAAGCCTAAAAAGACAGAGCACTCAGTACACAAACCGTTGAAAGATAGTGCCAAATGAGGACAGAAGCACAGTGATTGCTGGGATGAGAAGCAATGCATCACAGGGCATTGGGACAGGGCCCAGGATGCCCCACGACCGCCTCCGCCTTCCTACAACTCTTAGCGGCAGAAGAGGAAAAGATGCTCTGTGGGATAGCAGCCCAGAGTGCACTGCTCCGAATACCATTGCAAGTGCCACAAGTGTGAACACTTGAGTGACCAGACGTCCTGATAAAATCGGGACCTTCCTGATATTTAGGTGTTTGTCCCAATTTGTCCCAATATTTCTCTCCGCAGGCAGCACTTGGCTTTTTTTCTCTTTTGCCCCCACTCCCCACCATGTGTCCCGATATTTTCTTCCTCTCATCTGGTCACCCTAGTGAACACGCTATTGTGCAGGCAGCTGACAGTGTGAGGACACAACAGCGGTTTCCCTTCGGCGCTCCCTGAGCGGTGCTGTAACTGCTGGCACTGTAATTCTGCCAGTGTAGACATATTTCTCAGAATCAACATTTGACTAATGCTATCAGGCAGTGTATAAGGAGGATATAAGTCACCAAGGTATTTAATATAAACAGATTGAACCAGAGCCAAACTGTTTTCCCTTAAATTTTGAGGAAAACTTGGATCTGAATTTTGTGTCTTGGGCCTCTGAACACTCCCAAATTTGGAATCCTAGCAGCTCCAATGTTTATCCAGATGCTATCACAGCCCCATCTCTAGTACCTGTATTACCCCAAATGCCAGAGAGTGTGACAAGTTTAGTGGCAACCACCCTGGCCTGGGACACCTACCAACAATTCAGTGAACTGTAGTAAAAAGGAGTGCATTTACTTTGATCTCTCAGGTTTTATCATTTGTAAACATCTCTTAATTGGCTGTCAGGCCCAGATCCTTATCGTCTTTCAGTCTAATTTCCCCTCTTCGATACATTTCCTCCACTATAAAAATACCCATCACCCATCCCTGTCAGCACAGATTAAATCTAATGCTCTTTCTTTCAGCTCCTTTCTCCAGTGAGGTTGTAAAGCTGTCAGCTCCACAGTTGACAAGAGCCAGGCCGCCTTCCTTTCCTTTGTCTTCCGAAGGAGGGAAATATTGAGGTGTCATTGGCTGGATGGCTGCTCTGGAAGTCAATAGACCTCAAACTGATCCATTGATCTAATGCTGTGAGAGCAGAGGAGGGAAGAATTTCCACCCCGAGCAGCTGTGACATTCCTGGCACAAGGAGGCCATGTGCACCCCTCCTTCCCAAATGGCATCTTTGGGGCCCAGCATCCCCTGCCCTGCCTGTCAACATGCTTAATGCTCCTCAGTTGTCTGCATGCCAACACTGCAGCCTTAGGAGAGGGGAGCTGACAACATGGAGGGCTTTGGAGAAGGCTTCCAGGAGGATGAATGTCAGCACAGCAGGGCAGCTGCTGCTGCTGCTGCTGCAGCCATCTGAAGCCGCCAGCCACTCAACAGTCTTTGGATCTTGAAGACACTGGCTGATTAGGCAAGAGCGGACAGCACTGAAGGACACAACTGCAGCCCTATTCAAAGGGGAGGTGGGTCCCCAGCCTGAGAGCCAAATGACACCTATTGAACCCTAAGATGTAGCCCTTAAGTGCAGGATGAGTATTACTAGAATACTTAATGCCTGTATTTAGGTAACTGATTAGTAGAGGTGTTGGTAGGTGGTGCTCAAGAATATGTAGCCTAGTTCCTGGGTTTTGTAGGACCAGAAAAGCATCTTGTCACTGTGCACTGCAAATGGCTCCATTTGAGTAGCTCCTTGCATCAGTTCTTACCAGCGCAGAAAGCTTGTTTTAGTGTTTGTAGTACAGCTGCCCTCAAACAATAAGCAATTTCCTTTTGTCTGTTAAAGAAGCCACAAGGGTCACACTTTTCCACCCATGACAAATGAAACCAACATTTTCCACTGGGAAAAAGGTCAACGCCCTGAGCACGTGTGTGCATCACCCCATAACAGGTTGTGATAAATTAGGGAACAAAATGGCAGGTTTATTTGCTAAGTAAAGGTGCAGTACACAGAAAATAAAAACATCCCAGTATCTGGCTGGGAGAACATGACCAAGGCTACGTCTTCCCTAGAACTGCAGCAGCTGTGCTGCCATAGTGCTTCAGTTTAGATACTCACTATGCTGACAAGAGGCTGTCTGCCGTCACTGTAGTTAATCCACCTCCCCAGGAAGCAGTAGTTAGGTCAACAGATTAATTCTGCTATTGACCTAGAGCTGTCTTCACTGGGGGTTGTGTTGGCTTAATTACGTCACTCAGGGGTGTGGATTTTTCACACCCTTGAGCAAAGTCGCTGGGTAGACCAAACTTTTCAGTGTAGACCTGGTCGTAAGTTTCTGTATTTGTGATAAACGAGTGTACTGAGATGTGTAGGAGTGGTCCTTGGTCTCCTAGCAAATTGCCAGCATGTGGCTGCTAGCGGAACAGATCTTGGGTAACTCCTGTCATAGAATACAATAATGCTGTTGGTGTTTTTGTGTAACTTGTGACATTAGGCAAAGGGGTCTAACAATATATTTAATGCAGAGTTAGGACTTCATTAACTATTGATTAAGCCTAAAGAAATAATGTGGCCAAAATTGAGGGAAGAAAATGCTTGTTTTGTTAGCATATATTATGACCTCATTGGTTGACTGGTGATTAGAGCTCTCAGAAGCAAAGTCTTAGTAAATAGCTGATTGAAGCTTCATTTGTGTCATGACAACAGTATTAAGGAATGGGGTTTCCCATCCCCTAAGACTTTTTGAGAATTTAAAAACTTCTCCCATCCCAAATTGGGATGAAAGTGGATTGGTTCAGTTGAAATGTTTTTTGGGTTTTTTTTGCTAACTTTGAAGCCTTTTATTTTGATTTTGACTTTTTTTTTAAAAAAAAGTTAATAATAAAAATGATAAATTTCTAAACAAAAAAGACCATCTTGATGGAAAGAATGGATTTTTTAAAAAAAAATGGGATATTTTAACCATTTCAAAACTATTTTCAAAACTTTTTGGGAATAAGAAATTTGTGAAAGCCAACCCTTTCCCAAGAACAGTGTTGGTTTTGACAAATTAGTATTTTTCCTACAAAAAAAAGCTTTTAAAAATTCCCAGCTACCTCAAGACAGTATTTCAAATCTCTATTAGTTTATTTTTATTCATATTACTCTTGAACCTAGAGACACCAATCAGGGATCAGATATGAAGTGCTTTACCATATATAATATACATTAGTGCTTGCTGGAGCTAGTTGGGATATATGGAGGGTCCTGACTGAAAGTACTCTCCTCTGTCTCTTATCTCCATGGTATGGGGGAGGCTTCTTCACCCTGAAGGAGACTGCTCCTCTCCTAGATGTCCCCTAACCTTCGGAGCTACCAGTTGGTACAGTTCTTCAGGGTGTGTCCCCTTTATGTTCTTCTGTGACTTAGCTGTGGGGAACCCGTCCTCCCTCTGCAGAGTCAGAGATGGACTGCACCTGTACAGTACCACCCTACCACCATTCTGGGACAGTGTCCTAGCCTCTGCTCAATGCACACAGGGAAGGGATAGGTGGCCACATAGTAGATCATAGCTTTTGCTTATTAACATGCCTGAGGGGCCCATGACCACAGTAGCTGGGCATCACACAGTGGGTGCTATGCAGCTGTCTGTGAGCTGGTCTGCCCTCATTTATGGGCACAGTCATGGTCAGTTGAAGGGTTTGAAGTGTATTAGCCCCCCACTAGCACTGCTTCTCTCTCTGCTTCTCTTGCAGTTCTTTCACTGTGCCCCTTCTCTCTTTACATTTGTCTTCACTTTGCCTGACAAAAAGTTGGTTTTAATAATGTATCACACAAGGCTGTTTGTATACTTTTACAACATCAATTATTTAAGCCTGGTGCTTGTGCACTTTGTTAATAAGGTTTGTTCTGGTTTAATTTTTCATGTGAAGTTAGTGCTGGTGAAAGGTATTTGCCCCCTTCCACAGACTAGGTGCAGCAGGACAAGCCCCATCTTCACACACACAGACATGACCTTGCTAAATCTGGGGCAACACCCTGGGCAGATCCGCTGCTAGGATGAGATCAGCCTCCGTAGCCTATTCACATCTGGCTGGCCAGCTATATTGCAGGCACCTGCTTGTTGGGAATTGGACCAACAAAATAATTTCCCCTAGTCAGCCGTCAACTGGTAACAGTTTTCTCTTGCTATTCAGATTGGGTAGCTCTGAATCAGCAGCCTAGAACTGAAAACCTATATAACCCTTTAGTCCCCTGAATGAAAATCTGAGACTTGAGCCCAAGCCATCCTGCAATTAGAGAAGAAAAACACCCCTATATCAACAAGCCACCTGGATTTATTTTCTTGTGATGGGGAGGGTGGTTGGATTAAATAGGTAAAATGTGATTCAACACCCCAAATTTATGTAGATGGATACATGAAATTAACACCACTAGGTTACCATGTTGTTGTTACTGCTTTTCTGTATTTGACACTGACTGGGTTCTCTGGCCTGTGGAAGATACTATCTCTGCTCTAAGGCATTCTGACAAGTGAGGATGGTCTAGTGGTTAAGCCCTGGAACTTAAAGTGAGTTCAATTCTCAGCCCTGCCAGAGACTCCCTGTATGATAAATGAGATTGTCACTTAACCTACCTGCTCAGTGAAAATAATGATTCTTCCTTTCTCGCCCACCATTTGTCTGTCCTATTGATTAGGCTATAATCTCTTTTGAGGTAGGGAATGTCTCTTACTGTGTATCTATACAGTGCCTACACCAGGAAACCATGCTCTTGACTGGGGTGTCAAAATACTATCGTGAGCAAGGACTTTGTGTGTAGAGCTTACCGAGAATTTTTCATTGAAAGTCTTTTCATTGGAAAGGCTCCTCAGGTGCAGGATAGGCTGTCTGAGAATAAAACCAGCCCAGTGCCCACCCCAGAGCAGGCGACTCCATGGTAGCTAGAGCACTCGCCTGGCATGTGGGACACCTGGTTTAGTCTCAGACTCAGACAGGATAGGGACTTGAACCTGGGTCTCCCATGAAGTGGGAGAGTGCCCTGGCCACTGGGCTGTTGGTTATCGGAGGAGAGGGGGCACTTTCATTGTGACCAGGTATAAACATTAAGTAGTTCAACAACATGCCTGTGAAATGTTAAGTAAGCATCATTACCAGAGCTGGTGGGGAAATGACTCGCTTTTTTCCTCATGAGCACTGTGACAAAAAGGAAAATATTTTTTCTCAAAATACTATGGGTTGTTATTGAAAAACAAACGTTCCATTTTCCCAGCACCCCCTCCCCACTTCTTACAGTAATGTACTTTCAATGAAATGTCCTTGTTAGTCATTTTCTGTTTATATAAAAAAACCACTGCCGCAGTCCAAAATCTTTTGTCTATAGTTGTAAAATGGGGGGATATGTGGCAAACTCAGGCACAGGGAGGCAAAGGCTTATACTCTCTGAATTCCCCACTGTAAGCTGCCTCAGTTGTAGGGTACCAAACGTGAGAAAATTTTGATTATTTTGACCTGAGTGACTTGCATCGACTCACAGAATGAGTCAATAACTGAGTCAAGAGTAGAGGCCAGGCACGAGTTGCTTGCCCTAACCACAAGACAAAACAATACTTTGGGTCCTTTAGTATTTCCAGCCTATCCAGCAAATTTAGTGTTGATGAAAATTAGCAGGATTAACAATTCTGGAAACTGAAGTTTGGTCTATCCACAGGCTGCACAAGCTTCCCTGTCCTATCCACCTAATGTGTCTCAACCCTTAGCCTATCTGATGAAGCAAACCAGCAAACTGTCAATTAGTACCACTTTTGATGGTGGGGTGGGGTGTGGGTGGTGGACATCTTTTATTTAGAACAAGAATGAACATGAAACTCCCAAGCTCATGAATAGCCATCAGATGGTATTGACTTACCATCACTCCTAATCGGGGCAAGATTCTAAGTCGTGACCCAGAGGTGAAAGGTTCCACATTCCATGAACATCCCCTTGAATCTGTCAGTCCGACAGAGAAAGATTCCTTTAACTGAGCTGTTTCTTTCCCTGAGACTTTGCCAAGCTCTAACTTCAGGCAACAGTCAGACCATTCCCAGTCACTACACCACTGATCCTCAACAGTAAGCACTTTGTGAATGAGTAAATAAATTACCAAGAGGGCAGTGCTACACCTGCTCAAAAACTTCTGTCAGCCGTAGAGTGCTGTTGTTATACAGCAGGGGTTGGGAATTTCCAACAGGAAGAAAAAAAAATCCAACCCTAAATGAGGTGAATTAACTTTAAACTAAGGGCAGTGGTGCTGGACCAATTTGTATAGGTGGGGTGCTGAGAGCCATTGACCCAAGCTGTAAATCCTGTATATAATGGAAACCACTTCAAGCCAGGGTGTCTTCACAGCGCGAGAAGAGTGTTCTGGCCTGGTGTTACCTAATACATGGTAACTGACACGATGTAAAACACTAGTGAAGACAAGGCTGAAGGGTGGATGAAAATGCTTTTGGCTAGAATCAACCCCAAGATTTGAGCATAAGTCCTTGTTTTCAGGCAAAGGAGGTTCTTTGTTTTCTATCCTTCTGTCAATAAAAATGTATCCCTTGGACTCATCACTGGATGAGTCTCATGTGATTGCTGGAGCAGAATATCGCTCCTCTGATGCCATCTCATTAGTTTCCATCATTATTTTGTTCTCTGTCCTGAGCTAAATGCTGCTGGCCAGTGTAAAGGTGAGACGGGAAAGGCGGTCCCGAGTTCTCAGCTCCACTCATTCTCCACCACCCTCTTTGGGTTAGTTGCATCCACAATAGTACCGAGTGGATGAGACTCACAACTTGACATTAGTTGTGAAGTCAGGAAATGTTATTGTGAGCCAAACTGAGGTTGGAAAAACCTACTTAAAAAAGCCGCTTCTCAAGAAATCAAAAACAGTAGTTGAAATTTCACTTCGAAGGTGGCCTGGGCCAGGCGGATTTAGGGGCTGAGAGCACCCTGGCCAGGAGGTGATGGGCTTGTTAGGGTGTTTTGTTTTTTTTTAAAATTATTCCCAGGCAAAATGACACATTATTCAGCAATACAGGCAGAGAGGCCAGTGGGGCCAGCAGCAGTGTCCAACAGACTAATTCTGGGTGAAGACAGGGTTTACACTAGCATGGAGTTATGTACGTTATTGTTTGCACTTGGAGCATGGCTTCCTGCTCTGTGACCTAGCCAGACTCACCTGGTCCTACCTCAGTTAGGGCATCGTGTGACAACAAGAGCAAAATACAGTCTGGTTAGGTGGACAGAGAATTAGACTGGGCAGATGGGAGACCTAGGTTCTGAGCTGTTGTGTAAGCTTGGGCAAGTTACATCATCTATGACTTAGGGTGTCCACTGACACATCCCCAGAATACAGGAGAGCCTCTTGGTTGCATGATACCAGACAAAACCATGACCTCATATTACGTCCATACCAGCCAGGGACAAACCTTACAAAAACAGGACTGTCCGGTTTGAAGCTGGACAAATGGCCTGCCTGCCTCTGTTGCCCCTCCCACCTTTTATCTATTAAGATTGCATAAGATCTTTGGGGCGAGGACTGTTTCTTACTTTGTGCTTGCAGAGTCCTTAGAAGGATGGGGCCCTAATGTCTTGTGGGGTCCCTAGGCAGTACCATGTTTTAAGTAATAATATGTCTGCATTTTGAGGCAGGTTTGGTATAGAACTCCTAGAGGAGGCAGGGACAATTCCCACACCTGTTCCCAAGAAGATAGCGAGAATACTGATGTCTCAGAGAATTCAGTTATATTCTTTTGGCCCTCGTAGTTTCATACCACTGAGAATTAAGAAGATGAAAATCCCCATGCTGCCACTCTGCTAGCAGTAATGGGGGATGTTTCTGTAGTTTATAGATAGTACAGCATGTCTACTGCTGGCCAGAGGTTTGATTACACAACACACCTCATTTAAACACCAGACTTGGCTTCAATCTCATCCTCTGTGTTACAAAAAACGAAAGGTGCTAAAATTCACATGGAACAGCTGATCTTTTTATTGCTGACGTGCCAGGCTTTGGAATGATGAATGTGGGTTGCCAGTCAGTTAGAATAATAATACTTTGGACATCTTTAGTGCCTTTCGCCAGAGCATCACATTCACCAGAGCATGTATTCCCAATTAACTCCATGTGTGGATGCTCTTGTTCCAGAACAAGAGTGCCTTATTCCCGCTCTACCATCTCCCAAGAGCCTTGCTGCCTTTTCAGCTTTGGTTTGCAGCCCAACGTTCACTCTCTCCTCCTCCTTTCTACTACAGCTGCAAATTACTTCCCAAGCTCAACTAAGGGGCAACCCTTTGTCAGACAGCAGTGCTTCACGGGCTTTGGAGTGCACAAAGACCCAGAGTCTAATGGCCTAGATACTGTGTTGACATGCACAGCTAGTAACAATAATTTCTCACACTCTCATTGTTGCGCTGACCCAATACTTGTTGGAGTCAACACGAGCCTTTCCAATGACTTCAGTGGGCTTTGGATCAGTCCGGCTGTGCAGCGTACCATCAGCTATATAACTTAAGTCCAGTCTATTGCCCAGCTGATTAAAAGATTAATGTATAGGAAAGAAACTCCCCTAGTTAGAGTTTCATTAGCAACTGGGTACATCTCTTCAGTTCCAAAAACAGCCTCTTCTGAGGGATACTCCCTCTGTGTACTTCTAAGTCCGAAAGGTAATGGAGTTAAATTATCATTGGCTATTTAAATACAGACAAGATCTAAGCCATTTCTGAATTGCAAGTTAGTCTCTTGTGGAAATTACTCTTTCTGCCCTGAATCCCTCATTTTTTATTATGCTACATTGCCCTCGGGGCTTTTGCATTCCCACACCACTTGACCTATTGACTCTGTTATCTCCATCTCAGAACAAACAAGAACCATTTTATTCCCACCAGCAAACTGTCATTCACATCAGCAGCTTCTGCTGGAAGTTCTCGGGTTGTTTTTCTGCGACTGCTTTCCTACCCCAGTGGGATCTGTGCCTTCCGTGAGGTGGAAAATGGAGGCATAATAAATCTATTCTTAATGCTTTCAAACCACTGCTTTTCCTTAAAGTGGCAGGGCAGATTTATGGCAAAGTTGTTCCGACTGGATTTATTTTCTTCTCTTCCTGGGTACCTTTCAATTAGTCATAGAGATAAATAGGAAGGTACAAGTGAATGCAACATCAGATAACAGACTGATCAGTCAGTTGCAGTAATGACAATTAAGATAACTCCTAAGCAACATCTTGCTTTAGTCCCTTCCTCTAAGGTTGGCTGCTGAGAGGGAAATAATTGTACACACCAGTTCCAACCTTAGCCAGAAAGCAAATCTTCTAGCACTGGTTCATTTAATCAGTCCCAAATGGTTTTACAGTATATTGATTGCCCTCCCAGTTCAATAAACATTTCATTTTCAGTGCTGCACTCTCACAGGTTAGATCTGCAGTGTTGCAGTAGGAGTTTTGGAAAATCATCAGCTAACCCCATTGAATGACTGAACTAAGGGTCTCAGGGGTTGTCTTCTCTGCAAAGTTAACTCATGCTCTTTCTGGAGTGTCCCCCTTATGCTCTTTCTGTCCACTCAGAATCTCTCACCTGAGTTCATTGGTGCTTTCAGCCAGACTTGCTGGCCTGTCTGGGGTTATAGGCTAGAACTTGGGTGGTGCTTTTACTCAGGCTGGTAACCCATCCACTTTGCAGTGAGGATGCATGAAAATCACTCGAGTGTTGACTGTCCTCCAGTGCTGTCCCACAATTCCCCCTGTATACCTAGAAGAACAGACAGGTTCTCCCACAATTCACTCGGAAAGAAGAATAGAACAGTTTGGCTTACAGCAGCACAAAGCTCTGTGGGATATGCCCCCCCCCCATCCCCAAAATCCTAGCACCACACAATGGTGAGCAAAGTACCAGTGAGGACATAGTAACTCAAGTAGGGCTCTGCAGTATGGTGCTCGGACCTGGGTTAACTCTGCAGTGGAGACATTAGTGACATTGGGGCTTGAATGGTGAGTTGTGAGTGTGCATCCAGTACTCAGGTGTCTAAATGCACTAGGCCAGATTCTCAACTGCAGTAAACTGGTGTAGCTCCACTGAAGGAGCTGATTAGTTTTGCTTTTTAATTTCCCCATATTGGGCTGCAATATAATGCATCGTGGTTGACACAATCCAACATCACAATCACAGTGCATCACCTTGGCTTAAGGCTTTTAGTGAAAAGGCCCCTATGGCGTCAGCTGGGTTTCTGGATGTAGTCCAAATACAGGCAGTGATTGGATAGTGTATAGGGATCGATGGCATTGGAATACAAGCCTTCTGTGCACCGAGCTGCCATTGAACTCCACACACAGAGTGCTTCTAGGAGCAGGCCAATGAACCGTAGGGAGCAATCCTGCTTGGGCATGGGATGGACTAAAGGGGGTCAAATATGGAGGAAGGATGGTCTTGTTGTTGAGACACAGGACTGGGAGTTGGGGCAGCTGGATTTTATTTCTGGCTCTGCCACAAACTCCCTGTGTGACCTTGGGCAGATCAAGAAATCTCTCTTTGCCTCAGTTTAGCCATTTCTGCAATGGGGATAATGACAGCATGATGGCTGCCATCTTAGCCAACACTGTATTGAACCGGAGAGATCCAGAGCTAAAAGCACGAGCAGGTCTAGGTTTAGCTGAAACTCTGTATGTGGGGACTACAACAACGTATTCTCTGTGGGTCAGTACACAGGAGGACATGTAACACACACGCACCAGGGGAGTGAGGTGCTTATATACTAAGGGGGTGAATGCCATGAAGAAACCTACAGATAGATCATATTTCTACCTGTAGGGGCCCAATAATGCTCCTTTGGAAATGAATGGCAAAATTCCTATTGATTGCAAAGAGACTTGGCGCAAGTATTTGTAATTCTATGGTAGACTTCCCATATATTCTTAAAGCCATATCTCCTTGATTTCCATAACAAGAGGTATGAGATTCTTTTACTTTCTTTACAAGGAGTTCTCCAAAAGCTGGTAGACTTCCCAAATTCATCAGGCTCCAGCCAGTCTCCCTTTAGCTGCACGTAATAATATCCCCAAGCACAGGTTCTAGTTAGTGTCTTGATGCAACACTGTATGTGTGCCATGAATATGCATCAGAGATATGATTGGGTTTTGTTGCCATACAAAGTGACTTTGTCATTTAAAGGACAATTTACCGATCTCCAGGGCAGTTTTAATCAACACGCACATTTAGTATGTTAGCCTGTTCCACTTCACTGAGTATTATTTTGTTTACAAATATTTTGGCAGTCACTCAAATATCTTATCCTAGCTCTGTCTCTTTCCTCTGCACAGTCCCAGGGTCTGTGGTTTGCATTGCTTTGTCATGGAGTGGGGAGGATCAGATTTACCCTCCACCAATTTTTTCCTTACTTTGCTCCATTTAGTGATGATATGAGGAGAGGACTGCATGAATTACATCTAGAAGACCACATGAGGCAGGAGGCCAATGCATTTGTCTCTTCAGCGACCTGGCTTCCAACATGGCTTGGATGGATTTTCAATAATGTCAGAGTCCACCAGGGCCGATCCTTGGTTGTTTTAGTAGGAGCTCTGTCTTGAGCCGCTCAGAGACGTTAGAGTGATTGTAAACAGATCAGCAGATCACTGATCTACCAAATCCAGTATCTTGCCTCTAGCAGGGGACAGTGCTTCAGGGGAAGGTGAAAAAACCCAAATTGTACCCGGCCAATTGTGCAAAGCTCTACGTTGTTATATTTATTTGTACTTCTGCAACACCCAAAGGCCCCACTGTCCTGGGTACCTCACATTTAGGCAAACATGATCCCTCTCCCCAAGGGCTCACACACTAAGAAAAGCCACAACAAGGTCCACGGGAATATAGGAGGGAAGGGTCAGGGGCAGAGGATGAAGGAAGTGGGAGTAAAAATGGGCAGTTGCATAAGCTAATCAAGTATGCAGAACTTGATGCTGAAGAGGCAGCATGAGAGAAGGCAGCAAGCCCTGTGAGGGGGAAAGGCAATGAAGGCAATGAACTAGGTTCCCAGGTATCAAAGTCTACAGGCTGTAGTTTTGGGCCACACAGGGCAGGGCAAGAGGCAATGGATTCAAACTACAACACAGCAGATTTAGATTAAAGTCTAAGAAAAACTTCCTAACTGTAAGAACAGTAGGACAAAGGAACAGATGCGTCGGTAGGTTGTGAAGCTCCTTCCCTGGAGGGTTTCAAAAGAAGGCTGAATAGTCATCTGCCTTGGGTGGTTTACATACAGCAAATCCTGCATCTTGGCAGGGGTTAGATTAGCTGACTCTTGCGGTCCCTTCTAACCCTATGGTTCTAAGGGACAGTCAGAAGAAAAGATGGGGGGAGTAGGGAAAATGAGTGCAGAGATGTAGGTAGGGCAAACAATGGAGGGATTCAATTAGGAGGCCAGAGGCAACATGGGAGTAGCATGTGGGGAGCGACAGATGAATTTAGCAGTGACGTTTGGGACAGACCAGAGCGGAGAGAGGTGAGAGGAATGTCTATAGTTCCTCAGCCTGAGCTCCAGCCTCTATAAGAAATGATCCTGTCATGCCCACCACTTAGCAGAGAGCTGTGCATGGGTGTGACTGTCTTCCCTGGTCTTTAGCACAAGTACTTTTCCTTCTAACACTCAGCAGATCCTAGGCTTTAGAGGAAAGGTGCCGGCCAGGAATTCTGAAATAAGTATTTCTCCTGTGCTCAGATGCCTTGACATCATTCCCATCACAACTGTCAAGATGTCCGGACCTGAAACAAGCAACACAGCATCTTTAATAATTCACCAGCGGATCCTTTTTAAAACTTTGTGTTTTATATTCATGCCCACTCCATTTCCCACCCTTTGCTCCCATCCTTCTTCCTCCTCTTTTCTTGCAGTTGGTCTAGTTCATTTCAGTTTCAAGCAGGAAAGTTCTGTGTCCCACCCTATTCACTTCATGTTTCCAAAATCCTTGACATTTCCTTTCCCCCTTAAAAAAAAAATCCCCACTCCCAAGCTGAGACATTTCCCTGAGTCTGTATAAAATCTGGCCTTGCTTATACGTGAGAAAACAGTTGGCTCCCCAGCAGGAAATGGCTTGCTTCAGCACATGAAATCTTTAAACATGTCAGTTGTTTTTTGTTATTAGTAGTGAGAATATGACAAAACTCTGCCCGCTTTCTGGAAGGGGTGGCTAATTCCCATTTGCGAGCTCCGGATGCATTATGCCTCTCTGGAGGATGACCAACCCATTATTATTTGAATTATGCTAGCACCTAGCGGCTGCAAGCAAGATCAGGATTTATTTGCACTGGGTGCTGTACACACATCTAATAAGAGACAGTCCCCGTCTTAAGGAACATACGGTGTAAATAGACAAGGCAGACACAGGAGTGGAGAAAGGAATACAGTGATCCCGATTTAACCGCTGGGAAACAGAGAGCAATTGAGTGACTTGTCCCAGGTCACACAGGGAGTTTGAGGCATTGCGTGGAATTGATCCCAGATCCTCACACCAGAGCCAAATGTCCCCTTCACTCTGTCCTTCCACTATGCACTAGAGAGGAGGAAAAGGTGCAAGTGATGCCTGAGGGCCTTATAGCTTTGTATGGCTTTGACGCTGACACGAGCATGGTGAGGGGCAGAACTTGCTGTGACTTGGAAAAGATATAACCAGTGCTCCTGCAGTGCTGCTTTGGGGGAGGGGTTGTGTGGGGTGTGCTTCCCCAGGACAACTCCACTGCTAGCAGCCATAATCTTCCCACTCCAGAGATCAGCAGAGGCACAGATGTTGGCTGGGAACTCCTTCTTGAACAGTGGTTAAGAAAAACTCTGGTCCATGAGCTTGCAACCTATATAGACAAAAGTGAGAAAGGGCAACGGGGGGGAGGGAGTATTTAGCACAATTACTGGTGGTCCAAAGAATGTAGGACTCCTAGAACCAAGTAATGGGAAAACAGGGAGATTGGATGGGTGAGAGAATCTTTCCCATACACAGTGATTTGCAGAATGAAAAGGATGGTGCAGCCCCATCTTAGATGGTCATGCCATATGTCCATGGAAAGCTCTTAATATCACGAGAGTTCATAATATACTCAATGTATCTATTTCTCTGGTATATAAGGTATTATATATAAATTTGGGCCAAATCTTCAACTAATGTCAAATTGCTAATCCAGTATTAAATTCTATTCCGATTTACACCAACTGAGGATCATGCCCTACTTGATTGATTGATTGATTAATATATAATGGTGGTGTTAGGTGATTTGGACTCAACAGTTTGCATAAAACAGAGATTTTTTTTTTAAATGAAGAATACAGTATATTATCCTCAGACTGCCCTGCAACTTCAAAACACAGGACCTCAAAAAAAAAAAAGAAATGAGAAGTTAAGTTACTCAATGCTATACACCTCCTACTTCTCCACCTATAAGCACACACCACTGCCCAGCCATTGCATGCCACTGCCCTCACATCACCATCTTAGCACTGCTCCCATGGAGATGCTGGAAGGAAGGAGTTGCTTGGTAGAAGGATGAGTCTGTCATCCCTATAGGTAGAGAGTTACTGTTGAGGTGCTTTGTGATGTGTGGTGGTTGTGTTAGGGGTGAAGTCTCTGTCTCAGGGTGGAGGACTTTGGATGTGCATTGATGGCTTAACTTTTCATTTCCTTCTGTGGTTTGGCAGTAGGCATAGTATGCGCAGGCCAACCTTGACTGATACACAATGCAATGTTTTTGATGGATGGAGGATTTGCAAAAGTGGCCAGTGATTTTGGTTACCCAACCTGAGACCCCTTACTGGGTCTTATTTCCAGAAAATTAGTGTTCAGTGTTTTCTGGAGAAAACAAATATAATATATATCTCCTCCAGTATTTGTGTGGCTGGTAGTCTGAAAAATACTAGTGTTTAACAGTTAAAAAAACAAAGAATGGGCTTTGCTATCTCTTTGGACCCACAAAGTACTAACTGGGGATACCTCTTGTGACTTCCCTCATTTCTCAACCATCGGCTCCCGTGCTTATGAAGCAGGCAGCTCAGTTATTCCTGTTTGCCATTCACTTACACAATGGAGCTGTGACCATGACTCTCACAGCCGCTGGTTCCTGTTCAGCTTTGCAGCAGTGTTAATAAGGGGAGTGTTTCAAAGCCCAAGGGGATATGGGAGCAGAGCGGCAAAATGAGTTCCTTGGAAAGGAGGCAGCAGTTTTTTTCAGGCACACCTTCCCCATTCTCACACTGTCTGTGTGTTCAAAGGGGCTTTTGAGCCAAATGCAAAAGCGATTTTCTGTTTTCTCCTAAAGAGGAGTGAGGACTGGGAAGGGGAACAGAAAGGAATTCAGCTAGTGGGTACAAGGCCAGACTGGAATTCTGTAGGGGCAGGGGAGGGGATGGTGAATACAAAAGTCTTCTCATTAGAGGAAGTGACAAACGTGAGGTGGGAGCTGCAGTCAAGTGCCTTCCTCCATCCCTCATCTTGACTGAATGAGTCTAACTTGTGAAATCTGTTCTCCCTCCCTTCACCATATTATGGTTGAAGCCCCTAAGGTAGTGGTTTAAAACCCTTTTTCATTTGAGGATCCCTAAAATATTTCAAATGTAGGTGCAGACCCCTTTGGAAATCTTATACACAGTCTGCAGACCCCCAGGGGTCCACGGACCACAGGTTGAAAACCATTCTTCTATGGTAATGACAGTCTTTCTTGGACCCCTTACACATAGTCTGCGGACCCCAGGTTGAAAGCCACTGCCTTAAGGGAAGAGTCTAACCAGGGCTTAAGGACTCCCAAGGAAATGCCAGGTTTGACACAGACACCTTCCCCCCATTCCAGCCATCTCCAGGCTTCCCATACCCATCTGTATGTATGGTCAAAGCAATGTACAGTAGAGACTGTCAAAATATGGGGGGTTTTCCCCAGGGAAAATTTCAACTTTTCATCAAAAAAATAAATAAGATTTTGTCTGAAAACCACACAAATGTTAATGGTGATGGTCTTATTTACACCAGGGTTGATTTTGGCCCTATGGTGAACTTATGCAGTGCAATGTTCAGATACTAAGGTTAGTGGGATAGATTTTCTAAATCAGGAGTAACGACATGGAAGTCAATGGAATTACCCTGGACTGCAGAGGTAATAAAACTAAGATATGTTAAAAAAGAATATGTCCCCCCCATGTGTTCCATTTTGGTCAGAGTGGAGGAGGCAGTTGGGGCGTTTCTGATGTATTTAGTTCATCTCTGTGACTGACGTACACTACTGCAGAAATGCCACACAAGTGGATTATAGAGGATTCCAGCTGAGAACAGAGAATATGATGATTACTCCTTCTATGAGCTAACTGGCCTTTCCTCCTTCATTTCTGCTTGAGATTATGCCCCCCTCTGCAGACTTGTTCATAGGCTGCTCTATCCAAGCATTCTGATTTTCATGATGGGCTGAGGAGAGATTTTGGAATCGCATACAACTTGGATGTTGGCTTACACTTAGCAAATTTGCACAAAAATTGTGAGCAAATGAAATGACGCTGTTGGGTTTTACTGTAATGGGTTTTAAGACATTATGCCCTACATTCTGTCCTTAGTCTCACTTATCCAACCTCGGTAAAGTCAAAGGGGAAGATCTAAGGGCAGTGTTACAAACTTAACCCTCACCCTTCGTTTAAAATAAATTAATCACAAGCACCTACCCCAAAGACAAAACGGATATGTGAGCCCTCCCAGAAATTAGCACCATGTGGATGGAGGTGCCAAAGGGTATTGTTTGACCCAAGGTGTGTGGCTGTGTGTGTGACGGAGACAAGGTGAAGGAAAGAAGACACAGAGAGAGATTGAACAAGCCGCTGGTAGCTCAACCCTGGAAAAAGCCTAGTTAGCTTTTCGGGTGCTGGCTGAAAAGCATGTTTTGGGTGCTGTGAGCAAGGATGCTGTCCCCTCTCTGGTTCCTTGCTTTTGTATATTCTTTGTAAACAAACAGGCCTGCATCAAAGAAAATACTCAACTCCCTGGTTAATTTCTACTCCCAGCTGGAACACCTGCAGGGCCCAGGCAGGTTCAAAAGGGGTAACAGGCAGCATAGCTAAGGAACAGTTTAGTGCACAATCCCTTCTAAATTTACCATGAGGTGCATCTGGCTCCATTGTGCTGGGGTTTGTAGAAGCAAAGCCCCTGCCCTGAAGAACTAGCTATCTAAGCAATGCAAACATCTGGAGGCAGGGGCTCAAGAGCATCATGCAAGCCGGTGAAAGTGGTGGTGATCGGCACAGTTTTGTTAATTATGTATTTGCCGTTGCTAGGTGTAAAGAGCTCAGTCAGCTTCCCATGGAAGTCAGTGGGAGCTGTGCTCAATCTGCCTGTCAAAATAATTCCTCTGTTAGCCCTGCAGTTGCCACCTGGGAGGTGAGCACCCAGCTATGTTCCTTCAGCCTCTTCCTCTGTAGAAGGACCAGCAGTAAAGATTCTGCCTTCAGAACTTAGATGTGAGCTCCCTGGATGGCATCTGAGCAGAATAAGATGCTGCTGGGTCTCCAGTAGTTGTATCATTGCTTCAGGGCTAACAACTTGTCTCAATGTCCAAAAAGAAGTAAGCAGATGAGAACTCAAAAGGCAAAATGAGCAGACAGGATGAGGAAGATGGTTGTTTTTACATAGTAATTTTTCTTACTTTGATAGAGAGGCAGTGTGGTCCAGTAGATTGACTCAGGGACCCAGGGACTCAGAAAACCTGCTGTGCAACTGTAGGCAAGTCACTTCACCTCTTGGAACCTCTGTTCCTCTCCTCCCATCCTTCATTTGTCTTTAGAGCTGGTCAGAAAAACATGGGCGGGGGCATTTTCCAATGGAGATGCGTTCTATCAAAGCTATGAAATTGTGCTGACTTTGCCGAAATTTCATTTAGGAGAAAAAATGAGGGAAGCAGGAAGTTTTGACAATGTCAAAATATCTGACATTGTCGGAACAAAATTACATCATCAGAATGAAATGTTTCGGGTTTTTGTTTCGAAAGGACTTTTCATTTTGAATTTTTTAAATTTTACAGGGTCGTATGTTTTATGATACACTATACAATTAAAAAAGATGGAATCAAAATGAAACATTCTGGAATTCTCTTTCCTGAAGAATTTTGAATTTTTTGGTTTTCATTTCTAATCAGAGCTAAGAGAAATGTCAAAAGCTCCAAATCCTTCACAAAACAGAATTGCCTTCCTCCACACAGCTCTATTTGTCTTGCCTATGTAGATTGTAATCTACTTTCTCTTACTCACTATCTATACAGCAACTAGCACAACGGGCCTGGAGCTTGGTTGGGGCTGCACATGTTACTATAATACCACTAACAGGAATAATTTGAAGATGGAACTGTCAATTTTGTTGTGACGGACATGGCAATCTCCTGCTCATCCTTGGAACACCTTACTGAATTAAGTCATTAATGCAGTTGATTCTATTAAACACAAAGAATATGTATTATTGTGGGCTCAGATTGTATGTAACCTCTCTGGGAGAGATGGGATGTGAACCTTGGGAAATGTTATGAACTTCTAAGGGCAATACTGAAGAATGGGCCAGACGAGAATGGACTTTTGGGACAAACAGTATCAGGTGGTTTGCCTGGGGACTGACTCTCTAGAGAGAAGTGAATGCAAAGTCCTCACCTCTGGTAATGCAGAACTCCAGCCTTTTGAACCTTTGCCCTGTAGAGGGAACCATAATCTTTTGATTACCGGTTCCTGGAGTCTAGGGTGACCACATGTCCCAATTTTATAGGGAAATAGACTCAATTTTTGGATCTTTTTCTCATATAGGTTCCTATTAGCCCCCACCCCCTGTCCCGTTTTTTCACTCTTGCTGTCTGGTCACCCTACTGGAGTCTCAAGATCAAAGGCCCAAGCTGTAGAAAGAGACTGAGCAATTCATGACGGTGCTACTCCTGAGCTAAGGTGGGGGTTGAAGGACTGACTCCTACCACAGCCCTTGTTGGAGTTGGGGAGTGATCTCTGGTAAGCTTATTAGCTTACGTGTAGGGGTATTTTTTTAATTGTTTTCGATATGTTTTCTCAGCAATGCTTTCACCTTACGAATAAATGTGCTTGCCTAGAAAGAGCTGTGGGGTGACTTATAATTATGAGCAATTGTAGTGTTCATTGTCTCTGGAGAGAAAGCAGAGCAAGCCTGCTGAGGCAGACCAACACCCATTGTAGGCAGGGAACTGTACAGCCTGGAAGTACGCCGGTCAAGAGGGAAGAAGATGTGGTTCTTTACCCCCATCCAAGAGCCAGGAATGGGTGTCCTCTAGGGACCATGGAGGGAGAATACAGGTGTAGTTGCCCTGAACTGTGACACATGTAAAAAGACTCAGTTGACTCATACTAGTGGTTCTGATGTGCGACATGACAAACCCTCTTCTAGCAGCAAGAGATTCTTTTTGTGCCCTTGCATAACACTGAAATCATAGTGCTGGAGTGAAAAACAACTAGTGCTTCATCAACTAAATCTCATTCTTCCTTCCTTCTTGATTTCCTAATGCAGCGATATTCTCAGAAGTCCTATTAATATAAAACGTATGGATTTTATTGCTATAATGTGAAAACTTGTGTGACTCAGCATTTCCCCTCAAATCATTCTCCCTGAAGAAAACAAGAAATGAATCCGGCTTCGTATTCATTAGCCTTAAATAACATAGTAGTGAAAAAGAGAGTGATAAGATCGACTATATATGCTGCACGGGTATTTATGCTGATGGCTTGACTTACAGTAGACATAACTACTTAATTAAGGTTTACTCTCAACACATTTTCCCTCCATCTGTTAGACAGCAATCCGTGTGAGGCCTGCAGGCCTAGAGTTTTATTCTCTGTCAAGCTAAGAATCTGTCACTGCTGAGGCATTTGAGAAGTCCTGTGCTCAGTGTGAGTCACAGACCGAAGGAAGCATTGTCTAGACAAGACACACACACAGAGTTTTTGAGCCATAGTGCAAGGAGAGAGAGAGAGAGAAGCAAAAAATGACAGCAGGAGAGATGGGCCCTCAAAGCTCAGATGTGTTTGTAAACATTGGATTACCCTGGTGCCTGACTGCCATTTCTTCTAGGAGAGGAATTCACTCTCCATTGAAAGGTAACACTTCCTAGCAAGTGCTGGCTGATAAGGAGAAGGGTCCAGACTCTTACAAGAAATTCACTAAATATTTAGACAGAGCAAGTGGTGGAGGAGTGTCTTGATGGGCTCAGTGCTGGACTTCTGTTTCCTCATGCAGTTCCCACCTCCACCCCTTCCAGAAACGGGCAACTGCAGTGATAGGACATGGGGAAATAGGTTTGTCTCAGCCAGGATGGCACCAGGCCATTTAGGGCTTTATAGCTCAAAATCTACTACCTCATAAATTGCACCCAAAGCCCATAGGTAGCTAGTGCAAATTGTGGCGCACTGGAGTCATTTGTTCACAGTGAAGTGCTTTGGTTTGATAAGGGGGTTACTGTAGTCTGAACTGGCTTCAGTTTGTGAATGGATTTAAGGGCCAGATCCTTGCCTCTTCTCCAGCAGCTATGGCCTCCTGTGGACTTTCCCAGTATGGGAAAACCTTCTTGTGGTGTAGAATCAAAATAGCTGTTCCTACATCATCTCCCATTCTGACTCTGGTGTAGGGGCATGACTCGGGGAAGGAGAACTTTTACATTTGGTCGTGTTTTGCAGAGCAAAGATTCAGGTAAGTTCTTATATTATCTGAACAAGTTGGTCCACCGTGCTACACTAGGAAATTACTGCCAATGGGTGCAGCTGAACTGGTGGTAAAAACAGTTTAACTACAAGTTAAACCTGGGGATTACAGTGCACGAGAAGCTAGGTATGAGTCAATAGTTTGCCCTTGTTGCCCAGAAGGCTAACGGCATATTGCGCTGCATTAGTAGGAGCATTACCAGCAGATCGAGGGAAGTGATTATTTCCCTTTATTTGGCACTGATGAGGCCACATCTGGAGTATTGTGTCCAGTTTGCCCCCCACCCCACAGAAAGGATGTGGACAAATTGAAGAGAATCCAGGGGGCAGGGGCAAATGACTTATGAGGAGAGGCTGAGAGAACTGGGCTTTTTTAGTCTGCAGAAAAGAAGATGAGGGGGGATTTGATAGCAGCCTTCAACTACCTGAAAAAGGGTTCCAAAGAGGATGGAGATAAGCTGTTCTCAGTGTTGGCAGATGACAGAACAAGGAGTAATGGTCTCAAGTTGCAGTAAGGGAGGTCTAGGTTGGATATTAGGAAATACTATTTTACTAGGAGGGTGGTGAAGCACTGGAATGGGTTACCTAGGGAGGTGGTGAAATCTCCAACCTTAGAGGTTTTTAAGGTCAGGCTTGACAAAGCCCTGGCTGGGATGATTTAGTTGGGGTTGGTCCTGCTTTGAGCAGGGGGGTGGACTAGATGACCTTCCAACCCATATCTTCTATGATTCTATGTAGATGGGACAAACTCTGCCCAGCACAGTTGGTCAGTTGTGTGTGATTTGATTTCACCATGTCTGGTCACGGTGAGGGTGGTAAAGGCTTGAGGAAGGGAGAAGCGCCATCATAAAGTGCTTCAGGATAACATCCAAGGTATTGCCAAGCCAGCTATTTGTTACTTGGCTCGATGTGGGATGGAGGGTAGGGGTGTGAAGTTTATTTCAGGGTTGATCTACAAAGAGACTCGAGGAGTGCTGAAGGTGTTCTTGGAGAACGTGATCCGTGATGTTGTCACTTACCCTGAACATGCCAAACAAAACGCTGTAACAGCTATGGATGTGTCTTTTTTTAAATACTAATTTTGGAATAGACTTTTCATCAAATTTTTGAAATTTGGAGAATTTTGACTAGATCTACTGTCATTGTCACCTATTAGTAAATTTCCTAACCAAACCTTTGAAATCCCAGATGTCTTCTTCTGCTTCTAAACTACTTAACTTGGTGGAGAATGAGATTTTTCTAGACACACTCAATTTTAGAGACCTGAATGGAATTCAGCTATTTTACTGATTGTTAGTTCATAGCCAAGTCAACTGCTTTATTCTGAAGAGCTGGGGAACTACTTGACCAAGCTAAAAATCTCTTTTTAGGTGAAACCCACTGAAGAGAATCCTTTTTCCTTCTGTGAAGGAGCAGACTGCAATATTGCTATTTTTTAAAGAAAGTAACAAAAAAAGTTTGAAAGACAGTTATAGCTATACAAATAGCTGAAATTTAACTACATCTCCTGAGCCACAGATTTTTTTACTGCTTAATACCTGATATTTTGAAAATCTTTGAAGTTTTCGGAGAGCTCCTTAGAGGATATATACCACATTTTAATATAAATGATCTTAATCTGTATTTTAAAGGACGACGTGGTATGGAGAATGTAATTATATATGCTTTTGATATAATTGAATAAATATCCCTGAGTTAAAGAGCCCACGATGGTAATTTAACTTTATTCAAATTTATACTCCTCTGAAATCCATCTGACTTTAATTTCTTTGTGCATTACCCCTGAAAAAGGCATAGATCATACTTCCCTCCATATCTCCATCCATCAATCTAATCTGATCTAATCTAACCTAATCATATGCAGATAGACAGCCCCCGCAATCCAGAGACAATGAAGTTTAGGGTATTCATGATCCACACCTGGGGGGAAACTCCCATTGACTTAAGTGGGCCAGGATTTCACCCCTGCTTGTTGTAGATTGTGCTAGTCATATCCAAAATATACTGTACATATATTTATCATGGAAAATACTACATTGAATTTGCATGGTTAAACACTTAAAAATCCAGTAATTCCAAAATTACATTTATATGCATACCCTTATGTGACTCAAAACCCCCTCAATGCCAGCTGACAAGGGGCCATGATAGAGGGGAGGCTGGGCCAAACGTGAATGGCAGTACAACCCAGTGCATCAGGTCAGAATGCCACTTGCTCAAATTTGGCCCAGTCACGCCTCTGTCATGATGGAGGGGTAACTTGGCCAAATTTGAGGGGTGGAGCACTCTGAAGTGTTGCCTAGGCACAGATTGCGTTGACCGACCTCTGCCATTTACTATGTCCTTTCCATACAAATGACTTTCATTCACTGTGTTTGGCTGGCATACACAAAATAGTGCATAGTGGGTTACAAGGTAGCCACATATAAGCTAAAGTGTAAATTTAAACCGATGTCCTTATAGCTGTGTCCCCATGTGAACAGTATAATTCTGTCAAGTATCAGAGGGGTAGCAGTGTTAGTCTGGATCTGTAAAAGCAGCAAAGAGTCTTGTGGCACCTTATAGACTAACAGATATATTGGAGCATGAGCTTTCGTGGGTTGCATCCGACAAAGTGGGTATTCACCCATGAAAGCTCATGTTCCAATAAGTCTGTTAGTCTATAAGGTGCCACAGGACTCTTTGCTGCTTTTACTCTCATTCTGGTATCAAAATGCCCTTTTTTTGTTTTGGCTTAAATTGCTTTGAAAAGGGTTTAAGGTAAATGGAAAAAGCTCCAGAATAAATGTCTCCACTGGAAGTTATATTGGTTTAACTATATTGGTTTAACTATACTGGTGTAATTTTACTGGCATAACTGGTAGAACTTTCCTGTGTAGACAAGCCTTAAGAGTATAGAAAATAAATCTGAATTTACAGTATGGGAGTTATAGTATTGTCTTTTGACTTGAAAACTAGGTTGCTATTGGCCTAGAAACCGCTGGGGGAAAATAACTATGAAACCCCTATTTTGCATTTGCAGGGGCTTACTTCAGAATACAGCCAGGATTCTGAAGAAAGAGAAATCTTAAGGGATTGTTTCTGTAACGCTGACTTCTCTTCTTATGACTATCCATCATTGTTGAGCTTTGTTTTCATGACCAGGGCCTGATTCTGATCTCAGTTAAACCAGTGTTACAAAAGGAGTAACTCCACTAAAGTCAGTGGATTTTACCTGGGTATAGAATTGGTGTACGGGAAATTGGGACTGGGCCTTCAGTGTTTCAACCCTTACATAAAATATTTAGCATGAGTCAGTCCCTCCATGTGCTCTCACACCACAAAGGCCATACATAGCAGTATATGGCTTTCGGTAAGAGTAAGGATGAAAGATTAGAGAAAGCCATCAGAAAGGCTGATGAGTGTGGTGGTCTGTTTCTCACTGTCCAGTAAGCTGAGGGGGAAAAGCTCTGTATGCTGGTGGTTTGGGAACGACACTTTACCTAGTATATCTCATGAGGCATCAACCCATTTCATGGGGTTTGCAGGGGTGAACAGGAGTTGCCCTTGGTATGCTATGTCCAGGCTACCATCGGGTTGCACCCCCATCATTCCCACTTCCCCCTTGCTCATCAGGGCTCAGTTCTCTGGGAGCCTAGAAGTTTACATCCTTTGTTGAGCCCTATGCTCATTTCCCAGCAATCAGGGCCGGCTCCAGGCACCAGCGGAGGAAGCAGGTGCTTGGGGCGGCCAATGGAAAGGGGTGGCACGTCCGGGTCTTTGGCAGCAGTTAGGCAGCGGGTCCCTCAGTCCCTCTTGGATGGGAGGACCGGCTGCTGAATTGCCGCCGAAGAATGAAGCTGCACGGTAGAGCAGCCGCCAAAGTGCCACCGATCGCGGCTTTATCTTTTTTTCTTTTTGCTGCTTGTGGTGGCAAAAAAGCTGGAGCCGGTGCTGTAAGCAATATATGGACTGCTCTCTCCAGGTGCTGAGCAGACTCTGAGCACTCTTTGCCAGTGCGTTGCCTTTCTGCACCTCCCCAATCAGCACCTACAAGCCCATTGGGTTCAATCCTAAACAGCAAGACTTGGGCAGTAAGTCTGGACAGGTTAACTGATTTTGCCTAGCTTCAAAACCACTCAAACATTGTGGGCTTGACTTTGTGTCCTCCAAGCCTGAACACAAAATGGCTTCCTGTCTCAGTGGATAGTATCATCCGTAAGATTTAAAGATAGGAACACAAAGGCATAAACTGCAAAATACATCGCCAAGTCTATGTACTATGAACAGGAGGGTCACCCAGCTCTGGAGGAGATGTTCCTATGTTTCTAATAGAGAGCTCAGGCTGTCATTCTGACAGAAAACCATGGACCAGATTCTGATCTAAAATACCCCAAATTTACACCAGTGTAACTCCACTGACTTCACAGGAGTTACTCTAGGTTTATGATAGTGGAATAGAGATTAAAATCTGCTTCCATGTGTTTAATATTGAATCTCCCTTAGGAAAAAAAAACCCAGCCACGGTGGGTTTAAGTTACAGAGAAAAGGTTGGTGAACTCAAAGTAGTTCTGTGAACCCAAAAAACAGAGGGTTTCATGAACCCTCGAACTCCAGCAGGCTCAGTCAGGCCTAGTGGAAAGCCTTCAACTTCTAGTCATCCCCTTTTAGTTACTTTTGCTTTCTTTTATTGGAGGGGAAACATAGCTGTACAATCTCCTCCTTCTCAACATAATTGCGTTAGACATTTGGAGGCAGTCGAATTGCCATTCAAGCTGGTATATAATGAATTTACTTGACATGTACAGGTCCTTATGTCACAAAAGGTTTTCTCATTATATCTGAGCCTTAGTTTAGTTGTTTATAAAAAGTCTCCAAATCCTCCCCCGTTACCTCCCTGAAATCACATATTTGGTGCTGGAGGACAGCTTCTTTGTGTTTTATATTGTCCAGAAATGTCCCTATTGACAGTAACTTACACCAGGTTTTTATTTTTCAATTTGCTGAGATATTAAAAATTATTGTTCATAGGAGTGATCAGGGTAGTGAGTTAGTACAATTTCAAACCTTCTCTCTGGCATCTAACAGCAGCCAAAAGGACAGTGTACAGAGGGTGAACAGGGCTGTAGAAAGGGACGGAGAGTGAATCGGAGAGTAAAGAAAACATTATCACTAGTCTGTTGAGCCAGTGCCCACATGGTGTAATTTTAGTTTAGTTCCATTGAAGTGAATGGGGCCAGTTCCTCAGAGGGTGTAGACTGGCGTATCTCTGTTGAAGTCATTGCTGTATCTCTAGTGAGTTCAGTGAGTAGCTGCACAAAGTCTCTGGAAAGCTTCCCTAAAGGGGCAGCTGAGGATTCCTGTGGCAGAGGGGAATTCCTGGGTGATGTAGAGCTGGAATAGCTAGCCACCAATATTGTATCTCAGCACAGGAGGTGTAATGAGGGAGGGATGGCCCATGACAGGGTGTGATGGTGTGGTGTCACACGGCACTGTGCTCTGACCGATCCCCACGGACATAGTGACTGCTCGGAGGCCATCACAAGCCAGTGTATGTTAAAGTACCCTGTGCCCTGTTGTTTACTCCAGCTTATTCTGGGGGCTAGTTTAATCCCTGGTTCATCCAGGACTGGAAGAAATGGAAAAGTAGCTTAGAACCACCTTTGTCTCCCTCAGCTATATGGAGCAGGAAGATTGAACTTGTTGCGACTAACTCAGGAAGGACCAATGTCTGAGGGGGCTCCTGCTTAGGTGGCAGGCAGTTGCCTCAAACTCCCCACTCCCTGCCTAACCAAGCCACGATCAGTTTTCCCACCCTAACAATCACTAAAGAGCCCCCTCTTTTCACATAGGACTGCTTAATTCTTAGAACTGATGTTAAGGAGGGCCGGTGAGCAATCTCACTAGAAATTTCTGCTTTGAAAAATAAACACCTTTAGCACAATAGATTTAGCTGGACAACTTCCCACTAAGGCATAGAATCATAGAAATGTAGGGGCTGAGAGAGACCCTTGAGGGGTCATCAAGGCCAGACCCCTGTGCTGAGGCAGGACCTTCCCTGACAGTAAACCCAGACCTTCCCTGACAGATGTTTGTCCAACCTGTTCTTAAAAACCTCCAATGATGGGGATTCCACAACCTCCCTTGGAAGCTTGTTCCAGAGCTTAGCTACTCTTAGTGTTAGAAAGTTTTTCCTAATATCTAACCTAAATCTCCTTGCTGTTGATTAAGCCCTTTACTTCTTGTCCTAGCTTCAGCAGGCACGTAGAGCAATTGATCACAGTCCTCTTTATAACAGCCCTTAACATACTTGAAGACTATCATGAGGTCCCTCAGTGGACAATCATTAATAGCTGGAACCATAATTTGTGTATGGCAATGTGTTGGAATGATTTGGGATTGTCATTCTGCTTCCCTATAGAATTTAACAATATTCGAATTCACCAGAGTCAAATGTTGCCCTCACATATAAAAGCCAGGGCAATTCCCATTGCTCATTACATGCTTAATACACCTACAACACCTGACGGTAAAATACGGTCCAACAACTGGGAGTTGACAAATACTGTAACGTGAATAGGAGCTTATTACTTGGAGAATTCTCGATCCATATGCTCTACAGCCAGTATTTAGTTAATTGGTCACGTGTAGCATCAACTTAAAATATTCCTCAGTGTTCACTAAATGCCATCTCAATCTTCTCTTTTTTAATCAAGGGGAAGCAAAGGCAGTTAGGATAGGTAATTGCATTTCATAATGTACAAAATATTAAGGCAATATATTGTACTATGCAAAAACCCACATAAGAATCATACAAAGGACTTAATTCTACGTATGTGTTCCTCCCCGTAATGGGGTACTGGCCCTTAAAGTCTTGGGAGGGGCCAGTCATCCCATTCCAAGTTTCCAAAACAACCAAAACTGGACATAAGGGGAGAAGAATATGGTCCTGGGGAAATAGTTAGAGTCTGGGAGGGGGAAAATATAGGAAGAAACCCTGGCTATTTTTCCTTTAAGGGACTGGGATCAGGAGTCTTGTAGAGAGGGCAGGGCAAGGTTTCTTTCTTCCCCAGCTGTCTCAGACAGGAGTTTGAGGTAATGAGACCCACCTGAGAAGATTCAAGGAGTGGTCAGGTGGGGGTGGTTGACTCAAAAGAGAGGCTCCAAGCCTAGTCAGAGAAAGGGTGTGCTGAATGAAGAGCTGTTCCTGAGGAGAATGTAGCTGAAGGCACAGTCCAAAGGAGGAGGACTGTGAGACCCTAAACTTGATGGATAAGCTATGGGCTGGGAAGGCCAGGACTTAAAACCACAATCCCAACTAGGAGGATTGTAAACTCTAAATATGAGGGGTGAGTGGAAAGGGGCCTTTTGGTGATCTGAACTATATTCAACATTTTGTCCCCAAGAGATGGGGGCGATTGTTTTGAAGACTCTGAGTGCATGTGAATTATTTTGGGGACTCAAAGAGAAACTGAGGCAGGATGCCTGCAGGGCCACCCTAGGTCACAAGGGAGTGCTGAGTGATGGCACCTGTCTACACTCCCATATATTGTGTGCACTATGGAATTTGAGAAAACATTCCCACTATTGCTAATAGCAGTTAAGCTGCACCAGCATTAGTGAAGTTGAGAGCCCTACTGTGAATGGTTCTCCACTCCAGGAGAAATTTCATCACCTAGGAGTATTGTCAAGGCAGTTTAATTTCAAGATCTGACAACCTTGGGAGTGTTCTCTCAAAACTGGCATGAAGAATAGGCTTAAAGTGGGGATTTTGTCGTTGGTTGTCCTAGTGTGAGCCATAATGAAGACAGAACTGCTGGTGGACGTCTTTTGGTCAAACCATTTTTTTTCAACAACAAATGGCTGTTCAACCAAAACAAAGTTTTGCAGAATTTTTTCATTAAAGTTTTCCAGTTTTCAAAACAAAACAAAGAAAACCCTGAAATCTGGTTTTTGTTGTTGAGTTTTTTTGTTTGGTTGGTTTTTGGTTTTTTTGTAAAGAATGTTAACAGAAAAACAAAATTGTTACTGAAAATGTTTTTCAAAGACTGAAATGTTTTCATTTTCTTGTAAAAAAAAAAAAAACAAACCCTAAGTTTTTCACAGGAAATTAAAAAAACCTCTCAAATGTTTCAAATTTTTTGCAAAAAAGTAATTTTTCCAAGTAGTTTCAATGGATGGTCAAAGTCATTTATCCCCAAAAAGGAACTGGTGCTCCTTTTGCTGGTTTCCAGGAAGGTTTTCTGCGCTAAGAGTTTCCACTAGTGATCACTGGTGGCTGTAACTGGGGGAAATCCCCTCAGTAGACAAGACCTAAAAATGGTTTTACCAGACTTTCTTCCTCAGCTTCTTTGCTCTTTTTTGCACTTTGTTTGTCGTTGCAGCCTTGAGAGAGTGTGTTCCTGGTCCCTTTATTAGCCTCTATCTAAAGCCAAGTCAGTGTTGCTACTGGTACCTCACTTACAATTTCTCTGCACTATTTGTCTCTGGGTTTTCTGTTCGTGACATAATATTGTTGCTTCTCTGCAACGTTCCAAGCTGACTGACTGTCTCTGTCTGTCTGTCTCTGGGTCTCTCTAGCCCCCTCCTCCCGCACCAGATGGGGAGGGTGAGGGTGGAGGAGGGACAATGTCTCACATGAATGAGATAAGGGAAGACAAAGCAAATGGGGAAGAAAGGAAGCTTGTAGCTTTTCAAGTTCAATGAGGCTTACCAGGGTTTGGGGGGCCTCTTAAAATCAGAGGCCTAGTTAAATGAACATGCAGAATTCAAAGCCTGTCCTTTTGCAGGCCCTCTGTCGCATTGGAAAATACTCCCAATGCATGTTTGCTCTGGCTTCTCTTTCCCCACATCCTTCCCCTTCATAACATCCAAACACACACACCCCTCTTTGCGACTTGCAATTTCCTCCCAAATTTGTGAAAAGCTGCCCTGCGTTTAACCGTTGGAAGATGACTCTGCCCAACAGAAGTAGCAGGTGTGATGGCTGTTTCTCTGCTCCCAGCTCCTGCATGTGAGATATATGCAAATGGAATCTAATGGTGGGCAACATCAGAAAAGGGTACAATAGATCTCCTTAATCCCTCGTTGCCGAGAGCCGTCTCTCTCCCCCAAGAAACACAGCATCAGGATGAAGCATAAACAGTTCCTCTCTCATTGTGGACATTAAAGTGTTTCTTTTGCTCCAGCAGACATATACTTTAGAAAGTTGCAGCGATGGAAGACACAAAGCCCTAGGTCTCTTGGTCAAAGGAATTACAGTAGGAGCCCAGCTTTTTCTGAGGAATAGTGGGACACAGATGGGGAGCACTGTAAGGGTTGGGAAAGGCACCTGAGCTCTCTCACAGCAGGGTATCCAGGTATTGCTACGGGCAGTAAGAAACAACACAGTAATTTTTTTTTTCCTTTAGGGATGAGGTTCAGGCTTCCATGGCTGGTCTGCGAATCTAGATCCACAGAAGTAGAGGGCTATTTAAATGACATTCCTGCTGTTTACACTTTGTGTAAAATCCTGGCATTTTTATCCAGTCACATGTAGAGCATATGAATTGATGATGGTGCATTACATGTGGCAGCAAGGAACACACAGGGAAAGAGGAATAGTCAGCATGGGCCTGATTCTGATCTCACCATTTTAAGGATCTAATCCTGCAAGATAAAGCTGGCTTCTGATTGCTGCTGAGTGCACCCTCCACCCTCAGTGAGCCAGAGCCTCAACTGGTCTAAATCAGCAGAGTTTCATTGACATTAATGGAGTTACATTGATTTACACCAGTTGTAGATCTTGGCTAGTGACCTTAATGGCAATAGAAGGGATTCAGTGCTTCTTGGAAGTGTTCATTACCAAGCCCTAATCAGAAGTAACTCCACTGAATCAATGCAGTGACACCAGTCACTGTAAAACCAGTGCAAGTGAGATCAGAATCAGACCTTTTGATCAGCTATTAGAGACAAGAGTGAACCAAACCATAAAACAATAGATCAGGGGGATGTTTTTCTGGGGACTGGTACCAGGACCCACTATGTTGTCATTTGTGAGATCTAAAACATGTCACAAGTTTTGGAATCATCATAAATAATGCTTTGCAGCCATATATTGCTTTTCTCTCAAGAATCTCAAAACATGGTTACAAATATGATTTAATTCTCACACTAGTCCTATGAGGTTGGTAAATACCATTATTCCCATGTTACAAGGGGAAAATGAGGCCCAAGTTCATAGAGGAACCAAGACAAGTATCCAAAGTCCAGTGGGTATTTGAGGAGAAAACCCTTGTAAGAAGGAGTAGCCAATGAAAGAGCATCTGTTTCCCCAGGAAATCTACAGAGTGTGTTAGGAAAATAAAAGGAAGATTTATTCATAGAGTCTCAAATTTTAAGGTTAGAAGGGATCATTATGATCATCTAGTCTATAACACAAGCCAGAGAATGTCACCAAGGCCATCACTTCTGTTTGAGCCAGATCATCTCTTTTAGAAAGACATCCACTCTTGACTTAAAGACATCAAGAGATGGATACTACACCATCTCCTTAGGTATGTAGTTCTAATAATTAGAAACTCTCACTATTACAAATGTCCATCTTATTTCTAGTCAGAATTTGGCTACCTTCCTCTTCCAAGCATTGGGGCATTTTCTTGGAAAAGTCTTTTATGTTATCTCAGGATGAGGAAGAACTGTTCTGTAGCAGGGCAGAGAGCAGGGCTGATTCAATGGAATGAATTGCCTAGGGAAGGTTGTGGAATCTCAATCCATGGAGATTTTTAAGAGTAGGTTAGACAAACACTGGTCAGAAATGGTCTAGATAATACTTAGTCCTGCCATGAGTGAAGGGAACTGGACTAGATGACCTCTCGAGGTCTCTTCCAGTCCTATGATTCTATGAATGTGGCCTTCCTCCAATCATATGCAGGCATGTCTCCATTGAAATCACAAGGAGCAAAACTTGGAGTAGTGAATCAAGTCTGAGATGCATAGCTGGTGAAAATCAGTGTAGGTCCACTGACTTTGGTGGGGCTATGTTGATTTATATCAGCTGAGGATCTGGCCCTCAATATTTGGAAATCCAACAGGCCCCTTTTTCCTTCAGGAAATGCTGTCCATAGAAACTGCCCTATATAAGAAATTATGCCATAAGCTGAGGGCAAACTATTGCTAACATTTCTGTCTTCTTGCTTCGGGACTCGGTGTATAATTAAGAACAGTGGTTAAGTTAGCTGTCAGCTGTTTAAACTGCCTTCACTTGGTATTATTCCCTCCCTGCTTTACTGGGCTAAGGGACAAATCTATATTTTTGTCTTTTTTAAAAAGACAAAGGAAGCAAATGTACAAACACAAATCTGCCCACCCCAGTGCAGGTGTGAGACAGACACACTTGACATGAAATATGTTTGCAAATTGTCTATACAACCTCCCATACAGGCATGTGGTGGGAAGGGAGAAGGGACAGGAATTATGAGTTGTGACATTCCCTTATTGAAATAACCTTTTGTGTCATTTTGAATTCTGATATGAAGGAAGATTATGTATATCAAACCCCAATGTTGAAGTCTGGCTGATTAGCAGTGACTTGAGAAGCAAATATGATTTTGCTTTACACCTGGAAGAAAGCCCAATTGGAAGGAATCACAACTTTTTTTTTTAATTGGGGTTATAAAAATGTATGTTGAACACAGTGCCTTCAAAGACCTTGTCGGATGACATGAAAGATTTGCACGCCAGCTAATGGCACTTTTTAAGGGTTTCTCGAGGGAATCAGCAATTGCAGCATCAGAGTTTTTCTCCCCTTCCTGTTCCCAGCTTTACAAATTAGCAAAATGGATTAGGAGGGGGAGGGAAAATGAAATGTGACAATTATGCTGGGTAGCGAAAGTAAAAGGAAAGAAAGAGTTTAGCACTTTGAATGTGATTGATGACTGATGTGATTCTCCACTGCATTCTGCCTGTTTTAGGCAGGGGTAACTCCACTGACCTCAGAGGAGTTACTCCAGTGGAAAGCTGGGTGGTGAAAAAAGCCCCACAATTGCAGCTGTCAGTAATCAGCAGGGTGATTGGAGACGAGTTCCAGGTCAGGGCTGATGGAAGTCTTCATAGCTTCATTGACTTCATGTGACCTATTATCAGCATTGTCTCTGTTCCTCCGAAAGCAAGGATCATTTGAGATTGTTATTCTCTAGGCTGGGAAAGAGATTACTGTTGTGTCCTGGCTGTTGTTCGCTGGAAATATGTGGAGGTTTTGTCACTCACTTTGTTATCCCCAATGCATTTTTTCTTCCATTTGTTATTTCAGTTTATGTGAATCTGGTGCTCATTAAATTGGAGGTGACTGGGGAAGGCTTAGGCAAAGAGCCAGATATATACCTCAGCTCTGCCCTGAAGACCTCAGCCTCATTATTCTAGTCCTGTACCCCCACAGGGCACAGCCAATAAACCTCAAACATGACCTGTAATATCCACTACTGTTCCTGTCCTGGACCACAATGGAAATTTGCCAATACACCTTAATCCTGACCTGCAGTATTCTCTGCAGTTCCATTCCTGAGCCTCTCTTGAGACAAGACCAACAGTCAGGCTGGTGGTTTTTATGATGGAGATAAATGCCAGGAAGCAACTTGGAAGACCAACAAACCTATTTGCACTGAGATATTGGAACTCGTGTCTCAAGAGATGAAAGGCTAATACACTGTACATCAGAGACCACTCTGATGAACTTTATACATTGTTATAAATACAGGGGGCCTGATTCTCTTTTCCTCTGCACCTTGTGCAGTCATTTTCACCCAGACAATTAGAGTGCAAAAGTGGGTATTCAAAAATTGCCGTTCTTATTCGGTAGCATTTTAGGCCCATTTCTGCACTCAGTTTGCAGTGGTATCAATGATGGCCCAAATTGCTGACCAGTGGAGAATCAGGTCCTAGGTGTTTGTAACAATGTGTGTCGAGTTGTTACTGGTATTTGGTGCATTATCAATGTAGAAGTTATCTAGTTATTCAGAGCATCACAAAATTCAATAGTATGTATCAAAATTCTTATCAGTCCTGTCCCCAGCCACATGATTGTTTTAAACAGCTCTGAAGTTAATAATTAAGCCATGTCAAGGAAAACTGGTGAAAAATCCCGCCTTGAAAGACAGAGCCATTGTTCAGTCCACAAGAGACCGAATAGCTGATTGTTGTTGCAGAATGACTACATTTCTGTGTTTACTCTGATCTGTGCATATCCAACAACCTTTGAAAGTTTAATGTGAGGATCCCATGACACCAAAGCCCTGTGAGTGACTAGATCAAAAATGAAACATTCTGAGAGAGATGAGGGATGTGTGTTGCAGTCATTTTTGTTCAACTATAAATGGTGAATTTTGAATATTGATTTTTACATAGGTGTTATGATATAGTGAAGTATTCAGCAGAGCGGGTTTACATGTGCTGAGAATGAAGGGGTATACCTACTAAGCCTGGGCATAGTTTATTGAGATGGACCAGGACACAAGGGGGTGGTTAGATGGGTTGCTGTGTAATTCCTGAAGTTGGAATTCAGTTGGGATACTCCTGCCCAACACCCATGCTCTTACAGGATGTGCCACGGGATCTTTAGTGACCATGAGCAACATTCAAAAGATGGCATCCCCAAGAATGATTTTTTTAAAGGTTGAATTATATGCAGATTCATTCAGTACATCCAGAATCTGATCAAATGGGTGCCTGTAAAGTGATTGTCAGTCAAAATAAGGAAGGTCCTGTCTGAGGTACCCATCTTCCTAACCTGATGCCTGGATTTTGCAGAGTTAAATGGACATTTAATTTGATGACAACAGGGGAGAAGGGAAATGTGGGAAATACAATGTATACTATATGGAAAGAACTTCATGAACCTATGTCTAGACAAACATTTCCCGGCGCTACCTATAAGTTGTTACCATTCACTACAGCCCAGCTATTAAGGATCTGCTTCTGTTACTCCAGAGAGTAATTTAGCCAGAGACTATCTGTGTAATTCCGTCAACATCGGTGGAGTTAAATCGAAAGAATTCAGCTCTGGGCATGTGTGTTTTATTCTCCATAAGGTAAGATGAATTCTTCTGTCTGATATAACTCCATAGACAGTAGTTGGGAAAATATATATGATGGATATACACAGTTATGAGTACCGGTTTTAAACCAAAATGGTTGAGAAGGGAAAAAGCCCTGTACCTAATGGTCAGTTTGAGAATAACTGCACATTTAACAAGTATTCTTGTTGTGGATGGATTTTGGCAAAGTTCAGTAAAATAGCCACTGGAATGTGAAATATACGTATATAATACCTACTGAAAAATCACTTACGGTTAGGTTTGTTTGAGATGGAAACAAACTAAATTCGCACATCAGGACCAGAAATGAAACCATAGACATTTGGCTAGTTTCAGCATGTATAGCTCCTTTTAACACCTTCTGTAAACATTTCTTTTGCAAGAAGCAGATCCTCTTTTTGTTGTTTTTTGTTCTGTTGTCTGAACTATATTTGAATAGTTTGAATGTAGACATATTACAAGCCCTGCACTCCCAGCAAACCATTGCATTTTTTCAAATAGCAAATCATTTTTATTAAATCCAAATTTGTTCCTTCTGTTTTCTGAGTCTGACCTGATTTTGGCCTCTATTTTAGGATCACTGGTGGGCACCATGTTGGCTATTGTTACTCTTTTTTTGACCTGAGTGGTTAGTGAAATTCAGGATCCTCTGGGTAGTTTCTGTTAGGAGGAGAAATTGATGACGGAGTCAGTTGTTTTCTTTGATGCGATTCTGTTTATTTACACAAAAATCTACAAAGTCCTGATTCCCTGAATCCCGCAGGTATCAAACAGGAGATAGTTCCTTTGCTTATCGTTCCAAGCTGCTTTTCAGACAGCAGTAACCCAAAGTTTTTTCTCTGTAGGCTTTTCTCAGGATCTGCTTTAAGTGCTTTGTCAGGCTGTCTTTGGCGTCTGTTCCTGCTTCTCTGGTATTTTCTCTTGCTTTTCATAAACCTTCACAAAACAATAGCTAACGAAACCTCTCTACCCACATGTGTCTTGCCTATGCCTTGGTTTTGGGTGGGGGCATGTGCCTGAGTTTCTGTGGAGGCTGATATGAGTTTGGGTGGAGCTGTCTGATTTCATAAAGTTTAACTGTTACAACTATCTCCAATGAACGGTGGTGATTATGCCCAATCAATATGTTTAGAATTGGAGGTTTTGCTTTTTTTGTCAAATATTTTCAACACTAATCTCCAACCACCCTCACCCCCTGGTCAGATACAGATTTGTTCTCTGACAATGATTGGGCTCCAGGTCTGCAAATACTTAAGTACCGTGTGTGCTTAATTTTACTCCTTTAACTGAACAGGATTACTGACATGCATAAAATTAGTCCCATGGATAGATATTTCTGAGATCAGGACCTTGGTTTATATTACAATATTACAATATTGCCATTTTAGCAGATGTTTGGATAGTCTTATGTTTTTTCCACACATAGAGACACTGGAATCTACAGAATGATATTTATTTGCGATTGTCAGGGTTCTCACTCCACTCTGAACTTTAAGGTACAGACGTGGGGACTGCATGAAGGCCCCCTAAGCTTATTTCTACCAGCTTAGGTTAAAAACTCCCCAAGGCACAAATTCTTCCTTGTACCTTGGATTCAGTAACATTGCCACCACCAAGTGATTTAAACATTTAGGGAGAGCCACTTGAAGCCCTACCTTACCCAAATATTCCCCCAAGCCCCTACACCCTTTTCCTGAGCAGAGTTGAGTATAATCCCCTCACCAACTGGTACAGGTGAACACTGACCCAAACCTTGGATCTTAAAACAATTAAAAATCAATCAGATTCTTAAAAGAAGAATTTTAATTAAAGAAAAGGTAAAGGAATCACCTCTGTAAAATTGGGATGGTAAGTACTTTACAGAATAACAAAAGACTCAAGAACATAGAGGATCTCCCCTCTAGGCAAAATCTTAAAGTTACAAAACCAGGGATAAACCTCCCTCTTAGACAAAGGAAATCACGAGCCAAAATAAAAGTAAGCTAACAGATTCCTTCGCTAGTGCTTCCTAATACTGATGAGGCAGGATTGCTTGCTTTCTTGATCTGTCTCCAGCAAGCACACAGAACAGAGAGACAAAGAACAGACAAAACAAGTCTTTTTCCCCGCCTCCCCAGATTTGAAAGTATCTTGTCCCCTTATTGGTCCTTTTGGTCAGGTGCCAGGTAGGTTACCTGAGCTTCTTAACCTTTTACGTAATAGGATTTTGTGCCTCTGGCCAGCACGGATTTTACAGCACTGTATACAGGAAGATTGTTACCCTTCCCTTTATATTTATGACAGCGATTAAGACCACAGCCAAACAAGAAAACCCTAAAGGAAAGTCTCCAGGAAGGATCAGAGACATTAACGAAGCAAAAATGTCCAGTTTCTCAGATCCCTTCCTGTGTCACTTGCCTGTCCTCCTTGTTTCCAGTACAACTGGTTGACGAGGCTTCAATATCTACATAAGTCATATCATTCATCGCAGTAGGTACCATCTGTGGAGGCAGCCATGCATTACCACGTAATATGTAAAAATATACCATGACTTCATGCAGAGTCACTTCCTTGTGCTCAGGCATTGCTGCCTGGCAAACTTTGAGTTTTGTTCTGAGGTAGAAATCAATTTGAATTAAATGTTCTTACTCTGCTCAGCTCAGATGTTTGCCTACGTCAGCCTGGCAGCTTTGCAGGAGACGAGTACATTATAAGGTGCCTCAGACTGGAATCAAAGATATGAGACCTTTGCACCTGTTTAGTGTTTTTTCTATCTTTGGTGCCACCATGCAACTGCATAGTTAGGGTAATTTACATGTCTGTTGTATAAATAAGCCAGCCTTTTAGCCGATGCTGCTGTCCATTTGGATCTGAAGTCTTTACAAAGAGCACTTGACTTCCTCAGGGCGGCAGAAAAAGTCCCCTGGGTCTTCTGGCTTTTCTATGCCAGCCACTCTCCATTTGTCTGAATCCAGTGTTTTCTTTCTCTTTTCTTTTCCTCGTGATATCCACAGAGAACAAACCCCCAGACCTGAACACAGCCCTAAGCACTGGGAAACTTTGAGCCTGCATACAACCTTTGCAGGTTAGGTCCATATTAATTACAGTGTCTCTTTTTCCAGGCCTTTCTTGAGACAGAAGGTTGCAACCTTCTGGATCTCTAATCAGACTGAGTACTAATTTATAATAAAACCAGTATTGATGCAGTACTGAGTGATTCAGCAGTTTCTTCCGTGCAATCTCAGCTGATGGCCAGCCAGTGTGTACTGTATAAATGACACATGCTTCACCAGATAGACAACTGAGATCACAAGCTCCTTGGTGTAGGGACATTCTCTATATGGACATTTGGACAGTGCCTGACAAAACTGGGTCTCAATCCTGATTGGGGCAAAATCTTCATAGTTTCTGTGAATAAGATTGTGTTTGAGATTTTTACATACTCATTTTAATGCCAGATCTGAGTGTTGTCCTGTGGTTAAAATGGGGCATGAGAGTCAAGACTGACTTCTACGTATGGCTTTGCCATGTCTCATTTGAGATGCCATTCTTGACTCATTAAATAAATGAATCTAACCCCCATCACAAATAGCAAAAAGACTCATGCTGACTTCAGATTTTGCTTTTGCATTGCCAGTTGACTTCCTTGGATATATTTGGTTTCAGTTTTAATTTTGTTTTTCTTCCTCACCGGGGGAAGAAGACCAAAGCCCTGAGGTAAGTGGGGAAATGGGATACCGGGAGGAAGCACAAGCAGGAAGGTGCAAGAGGGGAGGACTCCTGTCTCGAACCGAGAAAGCGGGACAATCAGCGAGTTATCTTAAGTGCCTATACACAAATACAAGAAGCATGGGAAACAAGCAGGGAGAACTGGAAGTCCTGGCACAGTCAAGGAACTATGATGTCATGAGGGATTGGAATAACAGAACTGTGGATTAACTCACATGACTGGATATTCATGGAATGGATAGAAACTGTCAGGAAGGACAGGCAGGGCAGAAAGGTGGGGGTTGCATTGTATGTAAGAGAGCAATATGACTGCTCTGAGCTCCGGTATGAAATCTGCAGAAAATTTGAGAGTCTCTGGATACGTTTAGAAGGCGTGGGACGTCGAGCAACAAGAGTGATGTGTGGTGGATACATAGACCGCCAGACCAGTGGAGATGACGAGGCTTCTTCCGGCAACTAGCAGAAGACAGATCGCAGCCCCTGGTTCTTCAGGGAGCTTATCCACTCTATCGACCTGCTGGAGATCAATACAGCGATGCACAGACATCCAGGAATTTTGGAAGTGTAGGGACTAATTTCCCTAGTCAGTGGCTGGAGGAACAACAGGGCAGGCTTCTTCGTTGACCTGCTGCTCCAACGAGAAGGTTAGAGGGAAGCAAAGTGGGATGGCAACTGGGGAACATGACCATGAATGGTCCGGTTTAGGATCCAAGGAAAAGCAAGCCGGAGAATAGGACCGGACTCAGAAAGCAGACTTTGACTCCCTCAGGGAGCGAGGCAGGATCTCCGGGAAATAACATGAGGAATAAGGAGCAAGGAGAGTCTGTATTTAAAATCCTTATTGAGTTTGCAGGAACAAACTCCCGGTGTAGAAAAAAGTTAAAAGGTAGGCACAGGTTGCTAATAGTAAGTCCTTGCTGATTCTTAAACACAAAAAGAAGCTTCCAAGAGTGGAAGTTGGGACAAATGACGGGGGTATAAAATATTGCTACAGGCTTGCAGGAGGAATCAGGAAGCGCAAATGCACGCTGTGTTGCAGCACAAAGATGTTAAGGGTAAAAAAAGGGTGCTTCAGGTACGTAGCAAGAAAATAAGGAAAAGTGTGGGCCCTTACTGAATGGGGAAGGCAACCTAGTGAAAAGAGGTAGAAAAGCTAATGTACTCCATGATTTTTTTGCCCTGTCGTCTTCAACAAACAGTCCAGTTCCAAACTGTGCAACTGGGCACACAGTATGGGGAAAGGTGACCAACCCCTGTGGAGAAAGAAGTGTTCAGGACTATTAACATACGACCTAGCACAATCCTGGGCCGATCCTGCATCTGAGGTGTCTAAAGGATTGCGGAGTGATGCAGAGCTGTGGCATTATCTTTGAAAACAATGGCGAACGGGAGGTCCAGCATGCTGGAAAAGCTACTATGCCATCTTTAAAAAAGGAGAAGGACGATCGGAATACAGGGCATCACCCCCTCACGAAAAATGGGAGCAGTCCAGGATCATTCTGAGCACTAAGAGAAGTGTAGAACACCGAGATTACATCAAGGGGTATGCGAAACCTAACGCTCTAGAATACGGTCTGATAGGGAAGTAGCTGGAATGTATTTCTTGATTAGCAAGCTGGATACTCCAAATATCTTGCCAGCAAGTTAAAATAGGTGATGATTGCCATATGATAAAGCTGTATTGTCGCGGGTTCACGGGTAGTGATCACAGCCCATCATGGCACTGTCAAAGTGAGTCCACAAGGGTCGGTCGCGGTTTGGGTTACAAACTATAACTGAGATGTGGCACCCTCACAAGTTGGCAAGACACAAACTGGAGATGGTATACCGGAGGAGGAAAGAAAGGAGAGACCTATAAATAGAGGACGGGCAAAAAACTAATGAGTCACAAGGACAAGGAGTCCTGCTAAGAAAACTATGTTTACGCAGACGAGTGGCGATCTGCAGAAAGGACCTAGGGTACAGAGAAGAATGCTGATAGATCACAGTGTCCCTTGCAAGAAGGCAAACACATGCAAATAGGGATTGCAGAGTGATTGTCACATCTCTCTATTCCTGGAGCTCATCGGAGATTGTGTCAGTTTGGCCAAATACAAGAAGGATGAAATGGACATGAGCAGGAGGCCAACAAATGATAGATGAGCACATGCTAGAGGAAAGGCTGAGAAACTGATGTTATCTGCGGATGAAAAATGAGGGGGGATTTGATACTGCTTCATCTATTGAAAGGGGGTTCCAAAAGAGGATGGATAGACGTTCTCAGTGGTACAGTTACAAAAATGGTCATGCAGTGGGGAGAGTTAAGTTGATTAGGAAAAACTTATTCCCTCCCGAGGGGGAGCATGGAATGGGTACTGCGGAAGCCTGGTGAAATTCCTTCTAGAGTTTAAGGCAGCTTGAAAAGCTGGTGGGAATGAATAGGAGGCGCTGCAGGGGGTGGACGGTATCCGAGTTAACTATCTTAATGCTAAATTCGTCAATCTTTATTATCTTATGGATCCATCTCTCATCATAGCTCATCCGTGTAGAAACTTGTCCAGGCATGAATGCATCGAGCGCACACATGGGAACACATGTTCTATACACTTCGACAGCTTTGGTGGGACCATAAAGTCTGCAGACATCAATACTTCATGTACCTCATTCGGTACATGGGGAAAAATCAAATACAGGCCCAAGCCAATATATCCACTCAATGTCAGGAATCGCCAATACTGACAAGGCCATAAAAATGTGTCCATTAGTCCTTAAAATTAAAAACGTCACACAATTGTGAGGGCTGAAAACGGATCTTTGAAAATCCCATAGAAGTTCTACTTCA
>NC_133781.1:11554242-11818098 GCF_003597395.2 Chelonoidis abingdonii
AGTAATGGTCTCAAGTTGCAGTGGGGGAGGTTTAAGTTGGATATTAGGAAAAACTTTTTCACTCAGAGAGTGGTGAAGCATTGGAATGGGTTACCTGCGGAGCTGGTGAAATCTCCTTCCTTAGAGGTTTTTAAGGTCAGGCTTGACAAAGCCCTGGCTGGGATGATTAAGTTGGGAATTGGTCCTGCTTTGAGCAGGGGGTTGGACTGGATGACCTCCTGAGGTCCCTTCCAATCCTGATATTCTATGATTCTATGAATTCTGTTCAGATCTTTCAGTTCATCTTATGGATCTCAGTTCTTCTCTCATTTAGGGCTCAATCCTGCGTGGTGATGAGAACTCTTGTCCTAAGGCAGTGATGCACTGAAGCGCACAGCAATGGGACAAGCCATGTGCTTAACACTTGCTGAAATGCTTGGTTGGATTTGGGACCTAATAGTCCTTTTGCAGATGTGCAAATCTATTGACTTCAGTCCTGTTACTCCTCATTTTTAGCAGTATAAGTGGGGGAAAAATCAGAATACAAGGGCCCAAGTCCTCAAAGGTAGTTAGGTGGCTAACTCCAATTGTAATCAATGGAAGTTAGCTGTCAAATACCTTTTACAGATCGGGGCTCAGATGAAAAACTAATGTTGGTCTCATTCTTAGTTCCTTAAAATTAAAAAAACCCAGCAACAATAGTTTGGAAAGGGCTGAAAAACTGGGGAACTCTTTGAGGAAATTCTCCCATGCATGAAGCTTTCTGTGTGCAGACTGTACTGCCACCTGTCAGTAAGCAGCCTGGAAAAATTAGTTTAATTTTCCATAATGATACTCTCACATTAGAGCGACACATCCTGCTATTCTTCCTAATCTAGGGCTTTAAAAATTAGTCCAGACAGCTGTGGGTTTTTTCTTTTATTTTTTTAAATGAACTTATAGTTCTCAGTGATTATAGATGGTGTCAGGAGCATACACATAGTGGAGATCACCATACAAAAGTGACCTTTCTGATGGCCCTTTCTCTAAAGAATGGCTCATTTCCATGGTCTGGGCTGCAGGATGGCAATGTTCATGGTTTATAACCAAACTGGAAGCTGTACCACTGTCATACACAGATAGCTAAGGGTTAATGTCTCTTTCACCTGTAAAGGGTTAACAAACAGTGACCTGCAATACCTGACCAGAGGACCAATCAGGAAACAAGATACTTTCAAATCTCGATGGAGGGAAGCCTTTGTTTGTGGGTTTGGGGGTTTGCTTTGTTCTCTCTGAGTCCTGGAAGGGACTAGAGGTGCAGCCAGGTTTCTGCCAATCTCCCTACTACAGTCTCTTATATATTCAGAATAGTGAGTATTGAGTAAAAGGAGTCTATAGTCTTTTGATGTTTCTGTATTTGCAACTGGGTATCTGGCTGGTAGAGTTTAATGTGTATTTGGGTGTAGTTAAGTATAAATTGTATTTCTTGCTGGAGAAAGCTTTTTTCTCTATTGTCTATAAGCTGAAGACCCTGTAATATTTATCATCTAGATTACAGAGATAAACTTGTACTTTTTTCTTTCTTTTTTTATTAAAAGTTTTGCTTTTAAGACCTGTTTGATTTTTTTCCCAGTTGAGGCTGAAGGGAATTGAGTCTGTACTCACCAGGAATTGGCTAGGAGAAGAGAAAGTAAATTTCCTCTTTGTTTTAATTCATGGTAGCTGATCTGTATTGGCCTCTAGGGCCTGGTGCTACATTTACGCTGTTAACCGATTTTAACAGCGTTAAATCGATTAACGCCTTGCACCCGTCACACACTACCCAACTGCCTTATTATATCGATTTTAAGGGCTCTTTAAAATCCATTTCTGTACTTCCTTACAAACGAGAGGAGTATGTCTAAAAATGATGATTACATATGTCGGATTCAGGGTTAGTGTGGATGCATATCTTACATTATTGGCCTGCATTATTTACAGTAGCTACCACAGTGCACCGCTCCAGAAATCGACGTCGCTCGGACATGGACGACCCCACCGAATTACTGTGGCCCTAGTGTGGACGCCAACACAATCGACTTATTTAATTATCTGTTTATAAAATCTGTTTAGCTAATTCGAAATTTTTCTGAGTGTGACGTAGCCCTGTGGGTGAGGGAGAGAGGAGTGTATAGAGGTGGAAGCCTTGTTTTAAGACTTTCAAGCAGTTTTGGTCACAGTATCTTCCAGGGTAACCCAGGAGGAAGCCTAGGGAGAGCACTGGTGAGGAAAGAGTTTACTTTCCTTGTGTTAGGATCCAGGGGATTGGATATTGGCTGGTGTCGCCCAGGGAAGGTCTGGGGGAGACCAGAGTTTATCGGGCACTCAAAGTCCTGATTGGTGGCAGCGTATCAGATCTAAGCTGGTAATTAAGCTTAGAGGATTTCATGCTAGTACCTCATTTTTGGACTCTAAGGTTCAGATTGAGGAAAGTATACTATGACAACCACTCCAAGTCTCTACTGGAAGAAGAGTCTTCAACTTTGCCATATTCTTCAGTCCTGCAGTCAGAGCACAGCTAAAAATATTATCCAGTGATGAGAACTGGTCAGGATTTTTTTTTTACAGAACAGTTTTGTTGGAAAATACTGATTTGCTGAAAACAAAACTGGTGGAAACATCAATTTCAACTAAATTTTCTCAAGTCCAGGATGCAATTTCTGGTTAAAAAAGAAGGTGGGAGATTTTTCTGGTCAAAATCAGGAAGCAAGAGACCCGCCTCAGAACAGCAATTGACTAGGACACTTACCTGAGAAGTAGGAGACTCAGATTTAAGTTACTTCTCTGGCTGATACAGAACTTAGCTTTGAACCTGTGTTTCCAATATCCCAAGTGAGTGCTATAGCCACAGGCCTGGGTCCCCCTGGCTTTTCAATAAAAACAATGTGAAAGGTCTCACTTTTGTCCCAATGCAGAATGAGAAATTTTTTTGAAATCTTAAAAATGTTCACAGGACAGAGAACCCACTTCCCACCCAGCTCTAGTGACGAGTGCTTCCCTTTGACTTCAATAGGAAGGTGCTCAGGTCTACTGTAACCATGTTCCAAAAGAGGACTATTCTTTTTTTTTTTTTTTCCCCTTCAGACTGAGGTCAAATTTCCACTGAACAAGAATGAGGTTGGATCTGTAACCCAGCTAAACAGCATGCCCTAAATTGCTCTGCTGTAGATTGTAGAACACAGCTGGATCATCTGAATGAGTTGTCTTGTATCAAATGTCTTAGATCTATTATTCAGTGCACTTTCATCTGGAGGTTAAAGATGGGATCCACTTCTTGAAGACAAAGGACCCTCCCTCCCTAAATTCCTTCATGAAACTCTGGTGCTGTTATAATCTGAGTACAGCACAGCCAGCCTAAAAGGATTTAGATTGGACATGATGGGGTGTGTGTGTGTGTGTGTTTTAACAACATATCAGACACTTTCTTTTTGTTTCTTCTGTGGTCTCCACAGAGTGAAGCAAATAGCCATGCTTTGGGTAGATTCCATGCGAGTTTGAGGATGCTATTTTCCCTCAGAGGTGTCTTAACAACCAAAGTGGCCAAGTGTAGCATATTATCACTGGGGATGGATGAACTCACCTTTTCCCAGAAGGCTGATGGGTGAATGCCCACAGCAGTGATGGACCCATGCTGCAACGTTCACATCTGGATCCAGCTCCAAACTTTCATAATGTTCTAGCATGTTTGGATCCAGGATTTGGGTTCTGGCCCATCTCTAGTCACAAGGTTTATAGACTCAGATCCTGCTACATCTGTCCAGTGAAAACCAGGGGTAACTGTACTGAAGTCAGGAGAACTCAGTGTTACAAAACTGGAGAAAGGAGAATTGAGCCCTCGGTACGGAGAAACAGCCATAAGTTTGAATGGTTATTGGAAGGCTGTCTACATTTATCCAAATCTCTTGAGTCCAGAGGTGGTGCTGGAAATCTCATGAGAATAATTTTTCCTGTAAATTTTTTTTTTTGCTTCTGTCTGGGATGGAAGCAGTATTTCTCACAGCATTTCACCTCTTCTACTTCAGGTTCTATTTACATCCAGCAAGTCAGAATTGCAACAAAGACAAGTATTTCCTCATGGAGTTACATCATGTGCTTCTCCAACAGATGTTGGATGATAGTGGCTTCTGTGCAAGGAGATGGTTTCAATCTAGTTTCTGCTGCAGAAATGAATCCCTGTCACCAAACCAACACCACAACTGTAATTCGTCATTAGAGAGGCCAATAACTGAATGTGCCATGGAGACTGAAATCCTCTCTCACCCCAAGAGGTGTCCCTATGGGTTAAGACTGACACAGAGATGTAAAGTGGAGAAGCTTGCACTGCCACTGACTATAGCACACTTGTTTCATGGATTAAACAGAACTCTAGTCTCCAGAACTGTCAATACTTAGGGCTGGTCTAGACTACGGGGGAAAATCGATCTTAGATATGCAACTTCAGCTACGTGAATAACGTAGCTGAAGTCGAATATCTAAGATCGGATTACTCACCCGTCCTCACCACGCGGGATCGATGTCCGCGGCTCCCCCTGTCGATTCCGCAACTTCGTTGGGGTTGGTGGAGTTCCAGAATTGATATAAGCGCGCTCAAGGATTGATATATCGCGTCTAGATGAGATGCGATATATCGATCCCCGAGCAATCGATTGTAACCCGCTGATACGGTGGGTAGTGTAGACGTAGCCCTACACTCCAATTGGTCACCTTTCACAAGTACAAAAACAGCTAGGAGGTCAAGAGAGGCTAAGGTAGAGGAAAGCCATTCCTTGCGACTACAGCACAATCTATGGTATATTACAATGACATCATATTTTCACAGGGACCCAAAGACATTTATTGCGTAGCTTATGGGTTTGATCTCCACCAGGCCAGTTCTTGCCTGTTTTCTTTTACACAACTGTCAGTTAAAATGAAGCAGAAACATTTGTATATCCCTGTCTGTAATTAATTCAAATAGGGCTTGTATTTACCGTAAGATTAGAAATGAAAGCTGCTCCTCTGATGACTTTAAAAATGTCTGAAAATATGGACATGACTGTAATTAAAGTCAGTCCTGCTAGATTCCCAGGCAAGCTGACAGCCCCAGGTAGATTGCACCAGGAATCCTGTGCTGCTGTTTATATTAATGTCCATCTTCCTTTACCTCTCACAGTTTCACTGCTTTCTGCCAGATGACTATTAATGTTTACAGGACTACAGACAATTATACCTGTCAAGGGCATGCCAAAGTATTTAGCATTTATGGGTTTGGGGAAATTGCATTCTAAATATCAAAAGCAGACATAAAAATGGCAGCCTTCCCTCTCAGGAGCCTCATTAGATCACTGCTTTGCAATGCTACGGGGATGCTCTTGAGGTTCACAGGTGTAAAATTTGATCACCCTCTTCCACCAAACAAACAAGCACCCCCCTCCTCCACAAGTGTGCCCATGCCTTACAACTTTTATCACCACCTAGCCCTGGGCAAAGGGGGCGCTAAACCATTCTGCTCTGGTGGAGTCTTGCACCCACTTTGTACAGATATAAATGGATGAGAAGAACTAAGAACATAGGTTTTTGCTTTCAGTTTGTTTCTCTGATGTAGGTATAAGATTTTCACCTGCTGAGGAAAAAATGGCATGGTTCAATGTATGTTCATCTTTCTTTCTTTTTTTCTGAAATGTACTGGCCTAATACCCAGAAGAGTGGTGGCCTTTATTTCAGGAACATTTGTAACACAACAGTGATATTAGAATGTAAGTCTCCTCCAAGCTAGAAAGAGAGAGTGTCTCTAGAGATGTGAGGGAATTTACCTCAGTATCCATAGCCATTGAGTGCTTGGCTTCCTGAAGAGATAGGAAGTATAGACTAGCAACAACATAGTGAACCTGACAATGTTCAAAAGAAACAAACTGAAAAAATAGCGCATTTTTCTTTTTTCTCTGATCACTTTCAGTTGTAATGCCTTTAGGGGTTCCTTTTAACATCAATAGGCACAGAGATTTCCTAGGCCACGTCTAGACTACCAGCCATATCGGTGGGTTAAAATCGATTGCTCGGGGATCGATATATCGCGTCTCATCTAGACGCGATATATCGATCCCTGAGCGCACTTATATCGATTCCGGAACTCCACCAACCCCAACGGAGTTGCGGAATTGACAGGGGGAGCCGCGGACATCGATCCTGCGCGGTGAGGACGGGTGAGTAAATCGATTTTAGATATTCGACTTCAGCTACGTTATTCACGTAGCTGAAGTTGCGTATCTAAAATCGATTTTCCCCCATAGTGTAGACCAGCCCCTAGAGTGTCTCTTTAAATTTATTTACTTTTTCCTGGGGCCTTACATCAATAGTGAATTTAAAAGCCCAAGAGCTTCTGCTATATTTAGCTGCTTTCCTCTGAAGTATACATGGTAGAGGTGTGGCTACAAATTGAGGGCAGCTTTTAAATGAAAATCAATGATGTTTAAGGATGCAGGGAATATTCCTGATAGATTATAAAGTAGGAAATTTTATATGGGCCTTTCAGATTTCCATTTCACACTTGTGTTTTCAAAGATAAATAGATTTGATTTGGGGGCAATTGAGAGAGGCAGTGCAATCCAGTGGGCAGATTGCTGGACTGGGATATGAGAAACCTGGGTTCTAATTCAAGCTCTGTCACTGATCTATCTAGTCATTTTGAGCTCTGTCTCTTCTCTACTTAGATTATAAATGTTTCAGGGCAGGAGCTGTCTCTCACCATGTGTTTTTATAGCCCCTGGCACAATGGGGCCTAGATCTCAATTGTAGTGCAGCTGTCATCATCATCCTCAAAATAGCTTCTTCTTGACATTTTGCAGAATACTGCTGTGTTCTTCTGATTTCCAGGCAAACCTATGAATCAGCTCCAGACTTACTCAAAATTCAGTTCAGACTCATTGGAAACTACCCCCAAAGTTTGTGAACTGGACCCAAGTTTCTGGTAGTAAGGAACGGTTTCCTTTGGAAAGTTTAGCATAAGTCTAAGTGATGATCCAAAGTTGTGCCTAAAGAAAATGGATCAAATTCAGCTCCTGGCATATGCAGGTGTAACTCCTGTTTAAACTTCTTGGGAACTGTGTGCAATTATGGCCAAATATAATCAAAGATGGTATGATCTTTAGTACTAGGCAACACACCTGTACATGGGGACAAATGCTGCATTTCAGGCTTACTCTGAATGTGCTTGCTTTTGTAGGGCAAAGTCAGATTCTTATCATGGGTTTGATTGTTAGGGATACTTTTCTGATGGCTTCATTTCTTATTAACAGCACATAGCTCTTCTATGGCACCTCGCTGCCAAGGATCAAAGCACTTTATAAGCATTATAGATCTGATTCAAAATGCAGAGAAGGCAGTGGAAAGATGCCCATTAACTTCAATGGGCTTTGGATTGGGCCCTAAATAATTAAGCCTCACAATACCTCTGCCAGGAAGTAAAATTTAAATAAGGCTCTTGTTCAATCCAAAGGCAAGAGCTTATTTCCTTGGCCTTATTAAACCAGGATAAAAACATTCACAGCAAAATGTTAACATTTCCCTTGGCCTTTCCAGCAGAGCTGCAACCAGGTTAGTCATAGAACAGATATTGGATCTCTGTAGGCTGTTTCGTGCCACTCATGGCACTGTTATGCAAGAGGTAGAGGTTAGATCCTCAGTGGAGCTCCATTGACTGCGGTTGAGCTATGCCCGTTAACACCATCTGAGGATCTGGCCCTTATTGCTTACTCATTCATTGAGTGTTTGCCCTCCTATATCCAAGGAGGAAGGTCAAAAGGGGCTAGGGGAGGGGGTGTCTCTCTGACAGTGGCCTTGAGAAAAACAAAAAAGGAACATCAAACAAAAAAGGCCGATCGTTAAAATGTACTTCTCCCCCATGCCCCTTCTACAGCTGCCCTGGAGAAGCCCCCCTGATGTAAAAGTGTGTCACACAGGGAGAGAGGATGTTAGTCCACCTTGTAAGAGTGGGGTCCCCAAAAAACCAATTTCTCTGACACTAACGTGGTTAAAGAATAAAGGGGCTCATTACTGATTCCTACCCGTATTCCCTAACTCCCTCCACAGGCACACGGGCTCAGCTGCGAAAGCATTTCCAGGAGTCTCATGTTGATGTCACTGGGTGAGGTTCTGCCCTCAGAAGGGCGTGTGTCTCCCACATCGGGCCAAATTCAGCTCTCACTTACACTGGTGTAAAGTCAGAGTGACTCCATTCTTTTCATGCAATGGGCGAACAAGTACATTATTGAATTAAATGGCGTTCACAGAAAGAATTACTCCAGATTTAACTGAGAACAGGATCTGGCTTATTCATTTCCCCAGATCCCTCCCCACTGCATCCTTGCTTATCCAGTACTCGGATTGGGAACAATGGGTCAGATTTGCTGATGAAACCAAAATCCATTTGGAAGTTTCTATAGAATTCCACCTCCCTAGAGGAAATAGAGCAGCCCAGTGCTGTGGCTGTGTTCACTTTTCAGGAAGTGCCATCACTCTAAATAGTGAGGGCATCTTCCAGTGTTCATAGGGCAATTAATAAGACTGAGTCAGACAAGGTCATTGGCTTGGAGGATAAGATGCTGCACAGATGGTCCAACCATAGTTATTCACCAAAACGGAGTTTTCTATGCCCAGTTCTCCAGGGTATACCCGGTCAGTGGGGTAAGTCATGCAGTGTCAGCATGACAAAGGCATCTTGATTACATCTGCGAATGAGTGCATGTTGGCCCTGCCAGCTGCGCACCATACAAAACTCAAGAGTAGGTGAGAGAGGAGGGTTCAAGGACTCTCAGACTTCTTTGCAGAGGTTTGATATCAGTTGAATTTGCCATAGCATAATACATTGTCTGACCTGAAAATACAGAATCCAATTCTGATGAGATTTGAATGGAGACTGAACTGAAATACACTAACATCTGTCTGTCTGTTTTAGGGTTTTGTACTGCTATTCATCGTTGTAATATCTAGCACCTTCCATATAAAATAGATTAGCAATAGCAAAATGCTTAGTGGACTCCTGGAGTCTCTCGCTCTGCTCTCTTTTCAGGTTATAGAGGTGCAAGGTCTCGTTTCCCAGGATGGGAGAGGAAGAAGGGAGTGGTGGATGTTGTGAATGTCATTCTGGTCCTAGTAGGAAAGCATTATCAAAGAGGAAACTTATGTAGCATTTCCTAAAGGCAGTCAGACTGTGACTTCATCTAACCTCCTCTGGAGGTTCATCTCACAGCCGAGGTCCCCTCATCTGAGAGCTTTTTCCCAGCTCTCCGGCACTTTGTTCTGAGTTCTGTGATCCGCCTTGTCCCAGATGAACAAAACTGTCTTGGCGGATCCTAGATGGAGACATGGTCTCTAATGTAGCTGGGACTTGATCCATTAATAACTGAACATTAGGACCGAGCTCTTAAAAGCAGCAGTGGAAGCTGACTGAGAACCAGAGGCGGGACCAGTGCACAGACTAGTTGAGCTCATGGCAGCCTGACCTCTGGAGGAGGGGGGAGCTGTATTTTGCACAAGTAGGAAGCTGTGTATTTTTTTCTCCAGTTACAGAGCATTACAGTAATCCAGTCAGGAGGTGACAAAGACACTTACGTAGCACTTTTCATCTGTAGGTCTAAAGTGCTTCACAAAGGCCAATAAGTATCACTATCCCCATTTTAACAGCTGGAGAAACTGAGATCCAATGCCATTGTAGGTGTATCAGTGTTTGGCTGCCTAGATTTAGATGCCTTGCACCTGATTTTCAAATGGGTTGAGCGCCTCTATCTCCATGCCTGTTGAACTTCTCAACCTCTCTGTATTCATAGGCTTTTGAGAGAGGGCAGGGAGATTCATGAAGGAACACATACACCTGGGGTGTAGGTATCAATAGTCACTGTGGTACTAATGTTCTCGATGGGCAGATTGATTCAATTAAATAGAAAGTCTAATTCTTTCTACCCGTGTATTTTCCTTGGCACTTTTTGCATTTATTTTATTGTGCACTTAGTGTTAGGCACATGAATACATTCTTAAACAGAAGTTTTTAAAATAAGTTCCTCCTTCACTTACCTGCCCAGAGCTGGTCCTATAGGGTTCTGCTGCAGCTAACATCTGTTGCACTGAAGACAGTGTAAGAAACTCATCTCTGGCACTGCTTTCCATGGCATGAATCGTGTAATTGGTTGTTACAGGAAAACAACAAGCTCAGGTCTTAGCAGGTAAAAACAAAACCAGAAATTCCTTTCATTTTTCCTTTACAATGTAAATGGAAAAAAAAAAGGTGGGGACACGGGGGAATTAGTCTGCAAAAAGATTGGTTTCAAATTCAGGCTCAGTGTGAGTTTCTGACAGAGGTTCTGATCAATTCCTATTCCAGCCTAACTGCTTGGATCCTGCCCTGTAGTGGTGAAATTCTCTTACCTCTGATCTCTGCCTAGTATTTGAGGGCTGGATCCTGCTCTTAGCTACACTGGTGTAAATCAGAGTAACTCCACTGAAGTGAATGAAAGAATGGAGCTGACTTCAGGGGAGTTACTCCATTTCACACCAGTGTAACACAGGGCGGAAGCTGGCCCCTTAGTTTTCCTTGGAGAAACAGGACTCTGTAAGACTCCCCCCTATGCTGTCTCTATGCTTCCCAGCTGGAGATGACAACAGCCCATTGAACAGTACAGGCACCTCCCAGCATTCACAGGGGAATTAAAGAGAGAGACTCAGACAAGGTTATTGGTTTGGAAGATAAGATGCTGCACAGCTGATCCAACCAGGGTTATTCACCAAGAGTGAGCTCCATGGACATACCTCCAGGGGATTCCTGGTCAATGGGATAAGTTAATAATGTAACATGAATGTCAGTAATCTCTTCTGTCGCTAAGTCAGCAGACAGAGGCCTTTCTTGATTTCACTTGGGAACAAGTGGATCCTAGCAACCCTAAAGCAGCAAAGTGGGCGGGGAAGGTTTCAAGGACTCCTTGGCTCCCGCAGAAACTGACACATCCCATCAAGGTACCCTTCGCCTGACATCGCTTGATCTGTAAATCAAATCCCAGCAGAACCCATCTCTCTCAGGAGGCCCAGTCTAAATGGATTACAGCAAGGGACTGGTGTAGGTCTGGCTGGGACCAATGCAGTATGCTCATTTCAAAACACATGATGGACCAAGAAGTGGAACAGATGTACAAAATTCTTCCAGGAAAATGCCTTCTGGGGGTGAAAATGAGGACAATGCTGGTCTCCTGATTCAGGAGAAGGAAACAACTCTTTTCCATGCTGCACCTATTATTATTATTATTATTTATTAATTATGTACATTAGAGTAGTGCCAATCATCCCCAATCAAACTTGGATACCCATTATGCTAGGGACTATGCACATACACAAAGTAATAGTTCCTGTCCCAAGGAGCTTAGAGTCTGTTAAATAAACAAGGAAGAAACGGGAAGCAGATACACAGAGGAATAAGATGACTTGCTTCACAGAGCAAGTCAGCAATCAAACCCAAGTCTCCTCGTTTCTAAGCCAGTATGTGAGCTCCACTGGACCACACTGTTTCTCTACTATGTGTTTGAAAAAAAGAATCTTAATTGCTGATCCGCTATCAGCACCTCATCCCCAAACATCAGCATGTTGGTTTCTGACTGCACTCAGCAGTAGGCAGGAAGAATTCAGGGAGGCGAGGGTCACTTTAAAACTGTTCCACAACAATACTTCCAGCCCTCTTGGAAAAGTCAAACCTCCTCCACTGATGGTTATTCTTTTAGCACAGCACGGCAGGTTACAATGAGGCAACTAAGCGCACAAATCGAAACAGGTGGGAGCTTTCCCTGGCTGTGATGGTGTGTACAGAGCACAGAGGTTCCCATGATTCTGGGCTCGCTGGTTTTTTTTTTGTTTTTTTTTAATGTGCTTAGAAAATGCTTGTTGAGCAAAATAAATAATTCTCCCATGGCCTTTTTGTCGTGCTAGTGAAAGTTGTTTATTTTGTTTGATCCGTATATTATGGCCACACAGCTGTTGTGGGAGATTACTTCTCATTTCAGCGTGATGAAAGCAGGTAGAATGTATCTGAAATAACAGACATGGGGTGGGAGGTTGGGGTGGAGGTGGGGAGCAAGCACAAGCAAAGGGATTGGATTTTCTTAAAGGAAAAAAACAGATCATAGCTCCCACATTTCAGATCTGATAAGACAGAGAGCGAGAAACCCCATCACCCCACCCCTCCAGGCCTGATCCTGCAGACTTCCTTCCCTTTCCCCATTGTGAACACTTCCACGGAAGCACAATTGAATATTGTTGAACAGTCACACCGTGTCATGCTCACATCTCTCAGGTGCCACCAGCCTCTACTAACGAGTACCATGGGAAAGGCTGAGCTTTCAAATCCTGACGAGTTGTGCAGACCCAACAAAAATCCTTGCTTGAAGGAGAAGGATAGTACTTATTGTTATCCGCACCAATCATCCTAAACCTTTTTAAGCATATGCCCTCATCGATACACCCAACACAAAACCTTAGTCCTCAGTGATGCACACGTGCACACCCATACACATCCATACACAAAGGAGTGGTGAGAAGTTGGCCTTCTGGCAATAATAATGATAGCTGGCATTGATATAGCATTCTCCATGACAGAACCATAATCACTATATATAAAGGTAGATGCGGCACAGTTATCCTCATGTGACATGGGGAAACTAACGAAGATGTGCCCTTCTGCTGGGTCACATGACAGAGCTGGGACTAGCTGCTGCTCTTCTGGTCCCAAACCAGAGTACCTCTCCAGTGAACCATTCTGCTGCTCACTTGCAAAGGCCTTTTCAATCTATCCCTAAGCTTATGAGCCAGCTCAGTTATTATCACTCCTTCTTGTTATCTGTTCGCGCTGCACTCCATGTTCTGAGCCTAATGGAGCCAGTAGCAGTCAGTACAGAGAGTGCATGTTTATATACATCAGCTGAATAACGAATATACAGTTAAGAGAAATATCTTTTTGCCTAATACATTGTTACACGTTGGGCCGTGGTATGGCAAAGAGACAGGTACAAATGATTTATACACTCCAATTCTAAGTCCTTTGTTACAAGTGTTGCAGGCATCCATTAGAATTTATTAAATCATTTGTACCTGTCTGTACGAGGTGTTATAATAACAATAACACATTGTAGATTGTTTTATTACAATAGTGTTTTCCATTCATCATTTAGGCAACCTGGCCAAAAGTGCAAGTAAGGAGGCCAGGCATTAAGAGTCTTGAGGGGTGTGGAGAGCCATCTCCATAGGTGGGTGGAGCATGGAAGCAAACTTGGCTCCATCCCTAACACTCCCTGAGTAACTGACCACAGGCCAGGCATAAACATTTCTAGGGTTGTAGTAATTTACTTCCCACCCTGGTAAAGAGGTGAGGAACTCAGCTGCTCTGAGTCATAATTCTTTCTCTGGGTTCCTGCTGGGGCAGAGCAATGATGTGCTATGAAATGAATTGTTTGGTTGAGTTTGTGTGGATGTTTTCTTTGTTCTGAGGAATGAGGTAAAGAAAAGCTGACACCAAACCCAGGGAGTTTTGTAAGGAGGAAGCACATTAAACAAGGTGTGGCCCCCAAACTAAAACATCACCTTTCAATATATTCTGCTCCACATCCAAATTTTACAGTTTGGGCACCTCTCTATAAGAACCAGAACTGCAGCTGCAACCTGTAGCCTCCCTCCCGCATGTTGGGAAGGTTGGAATCTAGAAACTTTAACACTAGACACAACCCCCTGGAATGACAGAATATCTTTCATTGTTTAGGCTCATAACTATATGAGTATTCTGTGTGGTACTGAATAAGCTAGATTCAGCTTTAATGACTCTGCTAACAGGGATCCTTTACTCAGGATGCTGCACTGGCTGCTAGACTGATAAACACAGGTTGTGCTACCCAATGTCACCTCACATACAGTCTCCCTAAGCACTGGTTTGGACTAAGCAGACAACTGGCTGAACTATATGGTGAACCAGAACATCATTCTGTCTGGGGATTGGTCCTGCTATTAGCAGGGGGTTGGATTAGATGACTTCCTGAGATCCCTTCCAACCCTGATATTCTATGATTGGAACTGACCCCTTTCAAGCTTTGGGGATGTTTGTAATCAGTTTATCCTCGGCATTATCTATACAAATGGTTCAAGGCTGGAAGAGGAGAGCCAAACTTCGAGACTACAGAGTTGCATCTCTGGGTTTGAACTTCATAGCTCAGTGTCATCTCTATAGAGAACAGAGACAACTGGATAGAGATTTCAATGCCAAATTCCATTCCAATGTGGATAATGAAGACATGCTGAAATAGTTCTTGACCTCCAGGCTGTATGAACTAATCATTTCATGCTGAGGAAGGTCAGGTGAGGGGGAAGACTTGCCCTTCCATCCTCCCTTTATTCCTTTTATCTGTCCTCACCAGACCCATCCTTGCCCTCACATTTAAGAAGCTCCTGCAGCCTGACAACTGTTCTTTGTTTTTGTGTGGGTGTGTGCATGTGTATTTTTTCTCTCAGCTGTATATTGTGAGAGACGATTAAGGTGTCTGAGCTGCAGTGTTTTTAACCCAGTTGTCAAGACCAATTATTTCTGATAGCGCTTGACGGGTCTTAGCTTTTCTCATGGTTTTTCAAGGGGATTTCTTTTTTCCTCTTCTAATTTTTATTTCAAAGGAATGGAACACTTGGGAAGAAAAAATACCTTCAAGAATGCTTTGGAGCAGACAGCTTCCTCTAAAGGAAACTGATTCTCATCCCCCTCAGAAGTCTTTCTCTGGGTTAACAGTACCAGACGAGAAGCAAGCATTTATTTTATTGAGAACAGTGATGTTTGTCTTATGGGTAGAAAAACTTATTTTGTGAACAGAAGATTCCTATGAGATCTTTGGAGTGTCCTTTACCAGCATAGAACCAAACCTGAAAGCTGAGGTTTTTCAAGAAGGGAATGGAAAATTTCATGAAATGCTCAATGGAGACAGACTTCTGCTTCTCTTTTATATAATAATATATAGTATTTATGCCACTCCTGTCAAGGTATCCTGGGTTTATCTGTAATAGAACTACAGTAGATTATGGCTGGCATTATCAATAGGGTCTAAAGGAGATAGGCACTCAACTCAATGGAAATTCCCCATAGAAAATTCCATCCTGTGAGCCAGGTTTAGACAACTGCAGCCCGGGGGTTACTTCTGCTTTAGAATTCTATGGCCAAGTTTACTATGTTGGGGGGGGCGGGGTTGGTTGGAGTTATAGGACACATTTTTCAAAAGCCCCTAAATGCAAGGTGGGGGAATGGTTTTCAAAATTTCAAAATACTTTCCTATCCTGAGTTGGGATAAAAAGTCAAAATCTCAAAATTTCTCAAACCAAAAATCCATTTTTTTTATTCAAGTCAGTCCAAACATTCCATTTCCATAATTTCAAAATGTTTAATTTCAGTTCTGATCATATTTATATTTTAACTTAATTCCCCCACATAATTAGCTTACATTTCTAACTGAAAATTTATTTTGAATTGGAAACTAGAATTTTTCCTTTAAAAATGGTGAAACAAACCATTTGGACAATTGTAATAGTTTTTTTTATTATTATTCAAATTGAGACATTTATTAAAATAGATCGTTTCCAACAAAAAGGTTCAGTTTCAACAAATTGGCATCTTCTGACCAAAAAAAAAAAAATCTTTTTTTTTTTCCTGAAAAATTCCCAATCAATTCTATATAGGAATGTAGGAACAAATTCAAGTTGAATGAAAAGATCAATTTTCTAACAGGTCCAGCAGTCTCAAACAGTCACCTGACACTTTCCAAGGTGCTATGGGGATCTGCTCCAATGCCTACCAAGTTCCTTGTGAGAATCAGTTGACGCAATGAAAGCAGGATGGTGGGCAGAGTAAAGAGGTTTTGGTTTTATGGTTTTATGAACTTGACCCCTCACCCCCCAAAACCCTAAAACAAGATGGCTGGATGGCTGGATGGCGCCAACAGACATCTGACCCTTCCAGGCATCCTAACGTGTAATGTGCCAGATCTGACACAGGACAGAACATCAGGTATGCACATAACGCATTCAGTGGCCTCCACACTGTCCAAGTGACAGCACGAGAACTAACCTCTACTTAGGAGCCTAAGTCCCATTGAACCATTTGAAATTTTTGCTGTAAATTATAGGAAGGTCTAAATCAATCAGAATGTGGGTGTTAGTGCTAGTGGCAAAGCCGCATAATTTCCACCACTTTGGCATTCGGTGGATCTATTGCTGTTTTCAATCATCATGGTGTCAGTGGAGCTCATTGGATCAATACTGGTATGAATGAAAGCAGAAGTCAGTTTCAAGTTCATAAAACCAAAAAGAAACAAACAAAAAACCTCTTTACTCTGCCCACCAACCTGTGTAGCCCTCCCATCCTGGACAGCAAGAGAACCTCAGCCAAAGTTTTCAAGTTCGAGTTTCTAAAGCTAAGCACCTACAGCCATCAGACAGTTCTGATTTTCAGATGTGACTTGACCAGAAGCAGGCTAGGAGGCACAGCAGTTATGTGACATTATTATTTACATTTTTTTTTTTTTAGAAAGCAGTATATCACGCTGTATATCACAAGAGCTGGTCAGAGTGTTCTGAATTTTTAAAATATCTGTTTCAAAATTAAAATTTGAAAATTAAGGAAATAGGAAGAAGTTCAATGAAATATTCACAATTTCTCCCCCTCACCCACCCTGATATTTTTTGACTAGCTGTAGGACTGGTCGATATTTTTGTCTAATTTTCACATTTTTGAATTTCAAACTTTTGAATGATTGAATTTTTTAAAAAGGGAAATTAAAAAAAAATCTGCAACTTTCCTCAGCCCCATTTTTTCTCCTAGAGCTCTATATTGGATTACATCCAGTATCTCAAAGCTTGAGAATGTCGTACTGTCTCTCTTCTGTAAATATCAAACCTCCATATTGCACAATGTGCATATAGAGATTCAAGAGGAGAAATTTAACCATTATAAAACAAGTCATTGATTGAGCTAGAAAAAACCCTTTGAGTTGGACTGTATTCCTTCCCATGGTGTTCTAAAGGCTGTAAGATGTTACACAAAAAATAGATAGGATTGAAATGGGCTTCTAGTTTTATGATTTGGAGCTTTATACATGAAAGACATTTGTGCCCAGCTTCCATTTTTATCACACTGAAAAGACTGTTGCACAATCTGGGGAAGAAAAGTAAACTTTCTGCCTCTGCTCTCTGAATCTATTCAAACAGAAGAATAGATCCTTCATTGGTGTAAGCCAGCATGGCTCCACTGAGTCAGTATAGGTATGCCAGTTTGAACCAGCTGAGGATCTAGCTCAGGGGTGGGCAAACTATGGCCCGTGGGCTGGATCTGACCCCTTAGGGATTTGGATCCAGCCTGCAGGATTGCCCCCCACGCCACTCTCAGAAGCAGCTGACACCAGGTCCCTGCGACCCCTGGGCAAGGGGGCAGAAGGTTCCATGCGTTGCCTTTGCCTCCAGGCACCGCCCCCCGCAGCTCCCATTGGCTAGGAATGGGGAACCACAGCCAATGGGAGCTGCAGGGAAGGTACCTGGAGGCAAGGCATGGCCAGCTCAGGCGGAACCCTCCACTCCCCCCCTCCACCAAGGGCTGCAGCGCTTCCTGAAGCGGCGCAGCGTGGGGCCACGGCAGCCATGCAGGGAGCTTGCCCTGGCCCCAGTGCACACTGCTGCCACCCTGGAGCTGCTTTAGGTAAGTGGGGCTGGGCCAGAGCCCGATCCCCGCCTGCACCCTGCCCCCCAAACTCCCTGTCCTAAGCCCCCTGCCTGCACCTTGCACCCCTCTTGCACCCCAACTCTCTGCCTTGAGCCCCCTTATACACCCCACAGCCTCCTATACCCTGAGCCTCTTGCTGTACCCCACAACACTCATAGACTCATAGACTCATAGACTCATAGGTCAGAAGGGACCAATATGATCATCTAGTCTGACCTCCTGCACAAGGCAGGCCACAAAACCCTACCCATACACATTTATAACAACCCCTAACCATGACTGAGTTATTGAAATCCTCAAAATTGTGATTTGAAGACCTCAAGCTGCAGAGAATCCACCAGCAAGCGACCCATGCCCCACGCTACAGAGGAAGGCGAAAAACCTCCAGGGCCTCTGCCAATCCGCCCTGGAGGAAAATTCCTTCCCGACCCCAAATATGGCGATCAGCTAAACCCTGAGCATGTGGGCAAGACTCACCAGCCAGCACCCAAGAAAGAATTCTCTGCAGTAACTCAGTTCCCATCCCATCCAACATCCCCTCACAGACCATTGAGCAGACTTATCTGCTGATAATCCAAGATCAATTGCCCAAATTAAACTATCCCATCATATCATCCCCTCCATATACTTATCAAGCTTAGTCTTAAAGCCAGATAAGTCTTTTGCCCCCACTACTTCCCTCGGAAGGCTGTTCCAGAACTTCACTCCCCTAATGGTTAGAAACCTTCGTCTAATTTCAAGTCTAAACTTCCTAATATCCAGTTTGTACCCATTTGTTCTTGTGTCTACATTAGTACTAAGCTTAAATAATTCCTCTCCCTCCCTAATATTAATCCCCCTGATATATTTATATAGAGCAAGCATATCCCCCCGCAGCCTTCTTTTGGCCAGGCTAAACAAGCCAAGCTCTTTGAGTCTCCTTTCATAAGGCAGGTTTTCCATTCCTCGGATCATCCTAGTAGCCCGTCTCTGAACCTGTTCCAGTTTGAATTCATCCTTCTTAAACATGGGACACCAGAACTGCACACAATATTCCAGGTGGGGTCTCACCAGCGCCGTATATAACGGCACTAACACCTCCTTCTCCTTGCTGGAAATACCTCGCCTGATGCATCCTAAAACCGCATTTGCTTTTTTAACAGCCATATCACATTGGCGGCTCATAGTCATCCTGCTATCAACCAATACCCCAAGGTCCTTCTCCTCCTCCGTCGCTTCCAACTGATGCGTCCCCAACGTATATCTAAAATTCTTATTATTAATCCCTAAGTGCATGACCTTGCACTTTTCACTATTATATTTCATCCTATTACTATTACTCCAGTTTACAAGGTGGTCCAGATCTTCCTGAATAGTATCCCGGTCCTTCTCCGTGTTAGCAATACCCCCCAGCTTTGTGTCATCCGCAAACTTTATTAGCACATTCCCGCTCTTTGTGCCAAGGTCAGTAATAAAAAGGTTAAATAAGATCGGTCCCAAAACCGATCCTTGAGGGACTCCACTAGTAACCTCCTTCCAGCCTGACAGTTCACCCTTCAGTACGACCCGCTGGAGTCTCCCCTTTAACCAGTTCCTTATCCACCTTACAACTTTCATATTCATCCCCATCTTTTCCAATTTAACTAACAGTTCCCCATGCGGAACCGTGTCAAACGCCTTACTGAAATCGAGGTAAATTAGATCTACCGCATTTCCTTTGTCTAAGTAATCCGTCACCTTCTCAAAGAAGGAGATCAGGTTGGTTTGGCACGATCTACCTTTAGTAAATCCATGTTGCAATTCGTCCCAATTACCATTGACCTCAATGTCCTTAACTACTTTCTCCCTTAAAATTTTTTCCAAGACCTTACACACTACAGACGTCAAGCTAACAGGCCTATAATTACCCGGATCACTTTTATTCCCTTTCTTAAAAATAGGAACTACGTTAGCAATTCTCCAGTCGTACGGTACAACCCCCGAGTTTACCGATTGCTTAAAAATTCTCGCTAACGGGCTCGCAATTTCACGCGCCAGTTCCTTTAATATCCTCGGATGGAGATTGTCCGGTCCCTCCGATTTTGTCCCATTAAGCTGTTCAAGTTTGGCCTCTACCTCAGATGCGGTAATATCCACCTCCATATCCACATTCCCGTTTATCATCCCTCCATCATCCCTAAACTCCTCACTAGTCTTATTAAAGACCGAGGCAAAGTACTTATTTAGATATTGGGCCATGCCTAGGTTATCCTTAACCTCCGTTCCATCCTCAGTGTATAGCGGCCCCACTTCTTCTTTCTTTGTTTTCTTCTTATTTATGTGGCTGTAGAACCTTTTACTATTGGTTTTGATTCCCTTCGCAAGGTCCAGTTCTACGCGGCTTTTAGCCTTCCTCACTTTATCCCTACATGTTCTGACCTCACTAAGGTAGCTTCCCTTGCTAATCCCGCCTTTCTTCCACTCCCTGTAAGCTTTCTGCTTTTTCCTAATCCCCTCTCTGAGTTGCTTGCTCATCCAGCTTGGCCTACAACTCCTGCCCATGGTTTTTTTCCCCTTTCTTGGGATGCAGGCTTCCGACAGTTTCCGCAGCTGCGACTTAAAGTAATTCCAGGCCTCCTCCGCATTTAAATCCACAAGTTCCTCCGTCCAATCCACTTCCCTAACTAATTTCCTTAACTCTTTAAAATTAGCCCTCGAGAAGTCGAAAACCCTAATCCCAGATCTACGTTTGTTTATCCTTCCATCTAATTTGAATTGAATCAGCTCATGATCACTCGAACCAAGGTTGTCCCCTACCACCATTTCTTCTACGAGGTCCTCACTACTCACCAAAACCAAATCTAAAATGGCATCCCCTCTCGTAGGTACTTCAACTACTTGATGAAGAAATCCATCCACTATCACATCCAGAAAACTCTGACCCCTATTATTCTTGCAAGCACTCGTCCTCCAGTCTATATCCGGGAAGTTGAAGTCTCCCATAATCACACATTTCCCCTTTGTGTTTACTTCATTAAAGACATTAAAGAGGTCTCTATCCATATCCAAATCAGATCCCGGCGATCTGTAGCACACCCCAAGCACTATCTCAGGGGAAGCTCTAGTAGCTTTTTTACCCAGCGTGATTTTTACCCAGACAGACTCCGTCTTATCCATTCCATCACTTCTTATTTCATTACAGTTCACCTCATCATTGATGTACAAGGCTACTCCACCACCTTTGCCTTTCTTCCTGTCTTTTCTAAACAGCACATAGCCTTCAATACCCGTACTCCAGTCATGAGTACTATTCCACCAGGTTTCTGTTATCCCTATAATATCCGGTTTCACTTCCTGCACCAGTAGCTCCAGTTCCTCCATCTTGTTCCCTAGGCTCCTCGCATTAGTGTACAGACATTTTAATTTTTGACGTTTGTCGTCAGTGACATTCTTTCCCCCGTCGTGCACAGACTTTCTACCACCAGCATCACCCGTTAGGCTAGTTTCAACTCCGCTTTTCCTCCTTGGGTCAATTCTTCGGTCCACAAGGGTATCCCCTCTCACTTTGTTTACTTCCCTCTCCAGGTTAAATTCCGGCGTGGAGATCTCCTGAACATCTCCCAACCATCTCCCCCAACTTCCTAGTTTAAAGCTCTCTTAATGAGGTCGGCGAGCCTCCATCCTAGAAGTCTATTTCCCTCCTTACTTAGATGAAGTCCATCCCGAGCGAACAGTCGTCTGTCCGTAAATGCTTCCCAATGACCGTACATCCCAAAGCCCTCCTTATAGCACCACTGCCTGAGCCATCTGTTAATCATCATAATCTTGTCGCTCCGTCGTCGCCCCGCTCTAGGAACCGGCAGAATCCCACTGAAGATCACCTGAGCCTCGATTTCCTTGAGCGTCTTCCCCAGTCTGACATAGTCCTCCTTGATACAGTCCAGCGAGTGACTAGCCGTATCATTCGTTCCCACATGAAGGACAATCAACGGATTCTTTCCCGCTCCCGCTAGGATCCTTTTCAGCCTCAGGTCCACATCCTGTACCTTAGCCCCCGGCAGACAGCACACCCTTCTGTTCTCCCGATCAGGTCTAGTTACAGGCCTGTCTATTCTTCTCAGTAAAGAGTCTCCAATCACGTAGACTTGCCTTTTCCTGGCGACAGTGTGATTCTCCGGTCTATCCCCCACACCAGCTGGCCGCAAGCCCTCTCGATTTGTCTCCGCCCTCGCAAGGCTCATACTGGGTGTCGCCTCCATTGACTCCTCCTCTCCTTCTGCAGGACTAGCCGCTCGCCTCTTTTTCCTCACCCTCTCTCCTTCAGCGACTCCTGCACCCCAACCCCCTGCCCTGAGCCCCCTCCCACAGTCTGCATCCCTCCTGCACCCCAACCCCCTGCCCTGAGCCCCCTGCTGCACCCTGCACCCCTATGAACCCCAAGCCTCTGCCCTGAGCCCTCTCCTGCAGTCCACACCCATCCTGCACCACTGCCCTGAGTCAGCTCCTGCACTCCACACCCCACCTGCACCCCAACCCCCTGCCTTCAGCCCTCTCATACACCCTGCACCCCTCCTCTGCCCCAATCCCTTGCCCTGAGCCCCTTCCTGCACACCACACCCCTTCCCACACCCTGCACTCCCTGCCCTGGCCCTGCATACAATTTCCCCACCCAGATGTGGCCCTCGGCCCAAAAACTTTGCCCACCCGGATCTAGCTCAAAGAGTTTTGGAACATCCAAAGATGGCTGTTTTCCTCCCCCTCTTTGTACAATTTCAATCACTGTATATGATTTAAAGCAAAGCCACCTTCTGATTCAAAACGGAGATGGTGCCAGCTTATCTCCGTTTGTACAAACAGTTGTTGGGTTCATTTGCTACAGTAGTTTCACATATCAGTAAAAAACAGTCAGCGCCAGAGTTAGGCAGACACATTTTGGTTGGCTCCAGTTGTATTTTCCTCTGGTTGTATAAGTTTGACTGGGGAATGGGTTCTATTTGTAAAATATTGTTCATGCCACAGACATTAAGCACTAAGGATTTGCTTTTTGGTCAGATAAGTCACCTCCATTTGGGAAATAAAGCACAGTCATTATCATTGTTTATTATGATGGATATATACTACAGTTGTACCTAGACATAGTAAAGTTGTACCCTAACATAGTTTCTCTTGTTTTGCTAGGCATTGTACATGCACGTGGTAAAAGACAATCTCTATAGTGTGGCCTAGTGGCTAGAGTACTGGAATGGGACTCAGGAGACCTGACTTCTATTTCTCGCATTGCCATGAGCCTGCTGGGTAATCTTGAGCAAGCTGCTTCTCCTCTCTGTGCTTTAGTTTCCCCATCTGTCAAATGGGTATAATAATACTGACCTCCTTTGCGAAGTGTTTTGAGATCGATGGATGAAAAATGCCCTGTAAAAGCAAAGTATTATTACTGAAGAACTTACAGTTTATATAAGTAAGCTGGAAAAATCAAATATTACTTACAGATGAGACACAGAACAGCTGAAGTGTTTTGTGCAGCATCACACAGAAAGCATTGCACAGTACCAAGAACTAAAGCCAAATCTCTTGAGTCCAAGACCAGTGTCCTAATCACAAGACCTTCCCTTCTCTGTTAGAAGTGTTTCAAAAGTAACTTGGGAAGGACAACAAAACTGGGCATGTCCCCTTTTTAATTCCTCATGATTTGAGAAGAATCTCCAACTGCCAGAAGCTGGGACAGGGGATGGATCACTTGATAATTAGTCCCATTCTGTTCATTCCTTCTGAAACATCTGGAATTGGCTATCAGAAGGCAAGATACTGGGCCAGATGGACAATTGGTTTGACCCAGCATGGCCGTTCTTGCAGTAAGAAGCACTGATTTTTTTTTCTATATTAAAAAGTTTGTCCTTCCTGCTTATTTTTATCCCTTAGAAATATTATTTTGATGGACATTCTAGCATGTACGGAAAGCAGGAAAATGGATCTGAAATGTACTATGAAGTCTAACATGGGGATTTGCCCATATATTTTCCCTTTCTGTACCCACTGGATTTCCCTGGCAGTCACAACCTACTTTCTTATTTCCAATGCCCTTGGACACAAACACAAAATCTAATGCCAGCCTGGATTTCCTTGCATAGACATTGTCCCTCCACATTACACTTACTAACTTTCCTAGTCAGAGTGATCAGTGACAAAGGGTTTGATGAAGAGTTTTCTTCTTCTCTAAAGAACACTGTCACTGAAGGACACCTAATCCATTAGGATAAGGGAAGGTGTCACCATTCACTCTACTTGTCACTTTACATCTGGCCAGCGGTGCCAGGAATGAAATCCAGGTCCAGGAAAGCAATATTAATTTGTTAATGAATGACAAGAAAAAGCCCTATTGTGTGCAAAGTGGAGATGGGGCGGGGGGATGAGGGGAGAGGAAGGCACTTAAATACTCAGATGTGCAGGTCACATGAATCATTAAAGAAATAGGTGTTCTGATGCTACAGTGATGAACATGGGAGAGAGAGAGAGAGAGATTAGATAAAATGATATTTTCAGAGGCAAATTGTAAACTGTAGCTTAGTTAAGCACTGGAACAGATTACCTAAGGGAGTTTGTGGATTCCCCCTCACTGGAAGTTTTTAAGAACAGGTTGGAAAACACCTGTAAGGGATGGTCTAGTTTTACTTGGCCCTGCCTCAGAGCACAGGGCTGGACTTGATGACTTCCTGAGGTCCCTTGCAACCCTACAATTCTACGATTACTATGATTCCATGATCTTAGAGCCACAAGGTTCCTCTTTAGTGAATCACTATTATCCATTTAGGGTGAGGTCAAGGCTGATTCCCCACTCTGACACTTTGAGTGCAGAAGGTGGGGGCCTGCAAGGATTCTAGAAATTAATACTGGCCACTCCAGGCTGGTATTAAATTCCCAAGGTTACAGCTTTTCTCTGACCTTGAATGGATAGATGCTGCCACCACCCAAGTGCATTTAAAAAGCCCATGAGCTCCCAAGAAGGTGCACTTGGGAATTCCTTCCTGTCGGGTATCCTCAAACCCTTTCACACACACCCACACCCTCCAGGGAAGAACTGAGAAAGAAAACAAAGGAAATCAACTGTTGCCACCAGCTAATGAAACAACAAACCTCTTAGGACACAAAAATCCAATCCTTTTCTTAAAAAAAAAAAAGGTTAATTTTATTAAAAACAAAAAGAAAGGAAATACATTTGGAATTTAGGCTTTTTGCTAGATTTAAAAAAAATTACAAAAATTAAGCATCAAGATAGCTCTCTTGAGGTTCAGATTAAAGGTTACGAGCAAAACAAAGCACCTGAGGTTTGCACAGAGGAGTCCACAAGGGATAAAGAAATTAAAGAGATAAACCTAATTGCGTCTTCCAAAACATTTCCTGATCCACTTACATATCTGGGGTTCAAAGAAGTTGTTTCTAGGTGTGACCTGGTAATTTTCATACCTGGCCCACAGCTTTTTACAGCATAGCTGCTCTGTGTCTCCTCTCCAGAGAGAACAACAACAGACAGACAAAAGAGGAGTCTTGTTTCAATTTTAAAAAATTCTAGCCTTTCCAGTGGCTCTTTTGGCCAGGTGTCCACTCTCTTCTATTTACCTATGCATAGTAGTCAGACTTTTTAACCCTTTACAGGTAAATCAAGTCGAGAACAGCTACTAAAAGGGATTTTGTAGCTAATTAGCTGGCTGGGTGTCCATAAAAGGGAGCTACCCACCCCCACCCTTCATTTATCACAGGTGATATTTTCAAAGGTGTCAAGGGATAATTTTATTGGAATTTTTAATTTAATGTATTGGGAGGCTTTAAAAATCTCACCCATAAACAACTGACAGCAGATGAGTTTGTGTGTGAGTGTGTATGATGGAGGGTGAGTTCAGAGTAACTTGTCCATGCAATGGGTAGGACTCTGCTTGTATCTTAGACTGAGATTTTCAGAGAAGCTTAATGGTATCAGGCACCCAGCAGCTGTTGAATCCCAGTGGAATTTGGGCACCTAATTCCATTATGCCAGATTGAAAATCCCAGCTCTAATAGTTGAGAGAACAAAGAGATAAAATCACATATAAAGCTGGTCGCTGGCTCAGAGGGGCATGTAGGAAAGGTGTCCTAAGTACAACTATGTGAATAACTGATTTTTCAGTCTAGTAGATGTGCAGGTGAATGAGCCATCATAGGACCTAATCATATCAGCCATGCCATCAGGGGCTCATATGTGTATATGTATCTCCTCAATATATGTTCCATTCTATGCATCCGATGAAGTGGGCTGTTGCCCACAAAAGCTTATGCTCAAATAAATTTGTTAGTCTCTAAAGTGCCACAAGGACTCCTGTTCTTTTTGCGGATACAGACTAACACAGCTGCTACTCTGAAACCTGTCAATTTTTTTCCAGTTAAAAAAATCATTGGGGGTTGATTAAAACATTTCATTTATATTTCAAGCTTTTTTTCTTTTTTAACATTTTTAACATTTTAACATAAAATTGAAGGAAATTTTTAAAGAAAAAGCCATTTTGAATTTAAAAGTCATAGACTTATAGACTTTAAGGCCTGAAGGGACCATTGTGAACATCTAGTCTGACCTCCTGCACACTGCAGGCCACAGAACCTCACTCACCCACTCCTGTAATAGACCCCAAACCTCTGGCTGAGTTACTGAAGTCCTCAAATCATGATTTAAAGACTTCAGGCAACAAAGAATCCTCCATTAACACATTTTGGTCGAAAATTTCACCCAGCACAAGTCCTAAGCATGTAGAGAGGCAAAACATGTGGCTGTAACATAGTATTAAAAGCATTTTAACTTACAGTCATTATTCTAAGGAGGTTTATTGCTATAGCTGTGACATAGCCATTAACACAACACCCAGTTATTAGGCAAACATGAGATTTCTTGTAATGTAACAGCCACATCATTAAATATTGTCTGTATGTGCCTTATCAGAGGGTTGTTAAAACTCCAGAAATTCATGTTAAAATAACTGATTGGCATTTGTTTAATATGCAACAGCGTTCCAATAAATTTACTTTAAAAAGAGGGACTGTATCTCGGCCACATAAATGACTCTTGGTGGGTGTCGAGTGTGTAGCTCTCAATGAGTAATAAATTGCTCCAGATGACTTGTTATGGATGGGATATTGCATGATATTAAATTTTAAGGCATTCCTTCAAAACTCTGAAACTTTATGGACTCTCATGCTTTATGGTCTTGCAATCTCAAATCCTTCATTCTGCAGACTGCAGTTCTTTGCCATATCTTCAAGATTACTGTGAGTATGTATGTTCGTTCATTTTCAGCACTGTAAACTGATTGTCCCAGCCTTTCAAGTCAGTTTTCTTAATAGATATTAGTTACCACTGCGCTGGAATATAGCAGCTGTAAACCATATTTCCTAATACCTATCACTTTACACAGTGATTTACCGTTCCTACATCCTGTATGCACATTAGTTAACTAATTAATCCTGTTAAGTAGCATATTCATTCTTTTTAATTTCCTACCTTACTTAAGTTGTAATATGGGTCTGAAAGTAGTCAGATAGTATCAGAAAGAAGTTTTATAGATTGTGATTTTCAAAGTTATCTTGGGGATGCTGCCACACAACTTTGAAATTAATGGGAGTTATGTGACTAAATCCCCCAAGCTAGCATTGAAAATCTAAACCAAGATGTGCATTTTCATTTATCTGTGAACAAAGCAGCATTGTCATAGACAGTATTGTCATGGTCCCAGGATATTAGAGAGACAAGGTGGGGGAGGTAATATCTTTTATTGGGCCGACTTCTGTGGGTAAGAGAGACACGGTTTCGAGCTTCCACAGCACTATGCTTCAGATCTGAGTAGGTTTCTGAGACCTGAGTAGGGTTTCCCATTGGTAACTGCCAGTAGCAAAAATCCCCAATGGCCAGAGATGGGACAAGGTGGGGAGGGCTCTGAGTTACTACAGAGAGTTCTTTCCTGGGTATGTGCCTCATGGGTCTTGCCCGAATGCCCAGGATGACTACCTTTAAATCTGCTATTATGTGTCCAAGGAGATTGAAGTGTTCTCCTACAGGTTTTTGTATATTGCCATTCCTAATATCTGATTTGTGTCCATTTATCCTTTTCCGTAGGGACTGTCCAGTTTGGCCAATGTACATAGCCACCTAACTCTGGCCATACATTGTCTGAGGCGCCTGGGCACTTAACTCAGGGCTGTGAATTCCACGGGAAGCAGAGTGCCCAGAGACTAGGCTTGCAATGCTGAACACTGCACCACCAAAGGCCCTTTGTGAATCTAGCGCTGAGTTGTTTTTGAAAATAGGACGCAGACTCCTGAATCACCTAGGTGCTCTTGAAAATTTTACCCAGAGTCACTTTTCAGCTACAGTGTCTGTTTAAATAAAATACAGCTGTTTCTAGCCTTTGCCAGTGTACAGAATTTGCTTTGGTCAGTGTATCATGCTTGCACACAAAATCACTCTTAATGCCCCCTAATGAGTAGATCATGCCAAATATTTTCCTCTTGCCATTGCAATAATCTGTTGCTGGTCAAAGCAGACACTCCATGCTAAGGTGTGGAGACTGCTTCAAGTCCGACACAATGTGTGAGGTTAAATTAGTTCTTAATAAAGCAACAATGATCATCCAGTTTGATTTATCTGTTACACTGGTAATAAATCCCAACTTACTGCGTGCCTGGATTATACTCACTCAGAATTCAAGGTCTTGCTCAGAGCAGATCAAATACTGAGAAACGTGTTTCTGAACTGTTAACAGTATTAGAGCTGATCCATACACAAATGTTGTTCCATTTTAACTATACCAGTTTAGTTAGAGTGGTACAACACCCACTAGTCTGGATGCAGTACTGGTATAATGGTGCTTATACTGGTATAGCTTATTCCTGTGTGGTAAGAGGAATAAGCACCAGTACAAGGCATCTTTATACTGGTATCAGTGCACCCACACTAGGGGCTGTACAGGTATAACTATATCAGTAAAAAAACACCCACATAGTTATATTGGTGTAAAAACTGTGCATAATAAAGGCCTTAGACCTCACAAGGGAAAGAACCTGCACCATTAAAGTCAATGTGAGTTTTGCCATTAACTTCAGGGGCTAAATAGAAATCTAGCCCCACTTTCTTATTGCTTGTTTGCAGACATTCATAGGAGGGAAGTTTTGTTTGTAGGAATTTTGGAGCCTTCACTCAGATTTGTTTAAGCAGGAATGGAATTTGTGTCTGATGGAAATAATAGTGGTATCGTCAGGATAAGACCTACAATACCATGTGACATAGATGGCCAATCAGAACACTTGAATTGTGAATATTTGAGCTAAATTCTCAACTAGAAAGATGCGGTGAAGCTCCACTGAAGTGCAAAGAACTAGGCTGACTTGCCCCAGCTGAAGATCTGGCCCAGTGAATTCCAGCATGGCAGCCCTCGCTGCTGGATCATGAGCCTCGCAGTATGGGGGTTTCTCTTCAAACCCCAGTGGAGATGATAAGAATCTCAGCTTTCATTTAAAAAAAAAAGTTTCCAGATCTCGTGAGTACAGAGCTTCAAAATGTGACTCCAGTGCATCCTCAAGGCTCAGACAAAAAGAAGGCGAAGCTAAAGGTCTCATAATACTTTTTTTTTAATCTCATGGTTTTCAAGCTTATCTCATGATTTGGGAGCCTGGCTCATGATTTTTAAATGTTCAGTGTTGCAATTCTATCATTCAGCGTTTCAAAACGATACACCTTTGCTCTAAAATAGGCCATTTGGGGCAAGACTAGCTCTGTTGTGTTGGTGGGGGGCAGTGACAATCCACAGGGGTTTGTGAAATGTTGCCATTTTCATGCTTTTTAAATTAAGTGTATTCTCATACTTCAGGCTTTTTCGAGCAGCAAATATTTCACACAGCCCTACCTGCAATCTACAGGGAAGCCTGAGCAGAGGGAGCACGGGCATCCAGAACACCTGAATCCAATTTCAGATCTGTCACTGACTCTCTGTGGCCTTGAGCCAGTCTTGTTGTTATTTCTATTTTAGGTAACACCAGTCAAGTAACAAGGCCTTGATGGGCTGGCTCCATATAGACAAATAATCCCCAGTATACTGATGGGAAGAAAGTTCTTATGGTATTTTCAGCCTGACTAGAAAGTGCAAGGTCCAGAAACCTCCTGAGAGAGCTTGTCTGTGCCCTGTCCAGCCCAGCTTTGCAGATCTACATGATTTGGATGGTTTATAAAAAGGCTGGAATAAGCAGTCAGACCTATTGATGAGTCTTTTAACCCACATGCTCAGGGTTTAACTGATCGCCATATTTGGCGTCGGGAAGGAATTTTCCTCCAGGGCAGATTGGCAGAGGCCCTGGAGGTTTGTCGCCTTCCTCTGCAGCATGGGGCATGGGTCACTTGCTGGAGGATTCTCTGCAGCTTGAGGTCTTCAAACCACAATTTGAGGACTTCAATAACTCAGACATAAGTTAGGGGTTTGTTATAGAAGTGGATGGGTGAGACTGTATGGCCTGCATTGTGCAGGAGGTCAGACTAGATGATCGTAATGGTCCCTTCTGACCTTAAAGTCTATGAGTCTATAACCGAACCCTTGGGTGAAATTCAGGGCCAGTCCAAAGTTTCAGACTTAAGTGGGACTTAAGTAGTGCATAGTCTTCATGGTGTCTCACCTTTTGATAGGGGTGCATTCCAGTCAGTATAAAATGTGCTCCAAACCACTCTGCTCCTTATTTTATGCTTTAGTTCCTTTGGCAGAATGTGAAGATGAGTTCTTTACACAGCTTGGGAGAGGTATGAATCCTTGGGAAGTGCAGAAAGGTTATCCGGCTCATTGACACCCATATTTTTGGTATCTTGATTCTTCCAGGATAGTATTAATTGTTCTTTCAATTTGAATGACGGCTATCGCACTGCTCCGACAACCCTGCCAGCCAGACCATTCCAGAAATTTATGACTTTTTGCATGAAAAGTTCTACCCAGGGGCTATTTGAATTTCATTCTCCTCACCCCCTCTCTGTTCCTAATTATGCCCTTTGGTCCTTGTCATTTGTACTGTGTTAGAAATTATGTGATTGACATTACATTTTCAGAGGGTTTTTCCCCCCCTTTTTTTAAGATCCTCTTCTCAACATTTTGAATGAACCACTTATATTTAAAGGGCATCAAACTCATCTGAGTTTGAGATAACTTGCCTCTTCCCTTGGCAAGCTGGGACCAGGCAAAGTATTCAGGGCAGTTTTTGACTTTGAGGATTGTTCTCTTGTCACCTCTAATATAGGCTAGCTAGTTCTTGAATCCAGATGTGCAGGAGTAAACAGCGCTATGCACCTTCTTATTCATTTACTGTGAGTCCTGAGATACTAGCATGAGCTGAAAAACACCAGCCTCCATGTGCTCCAGCAGAAAACTAAAGAGGAAGATTCCCTTACTGGGAAGATTTTCAGTTTATAAAGTTTCTCATACAATATTTCCTAGTTCACTCTGATTACTGGAGGGTCAAGAACTCTATGTGTTCAAGGTTATATTACCTCTTTATTTGGCAATGGTGCAACTGCCGCTGGAATGCTGTCTCCACTTCTGGGTCCACAATTCAAGAAGGATGTTGATAAATTGGAGAGGGTTCAGAGAAGAGTCATCAGAATGATTAAAGGATTAGAAAACATACCTTATAATGATAGACTCAAGGAGTTCAACCTACTTAGTTTAACAAAGAGAAGGTTAAGCGATGACTTGATTACAATCTATAAGTACCTACATGGGAAGCAAATACTTAACAATGGACTCTTCAGTCTAGCAGAGCAGGTATAACACGATTCAATGGCTGGAATTTGATGCTAGACCAAAATCAGGTGGGAAATAATCATACATTTTTAACAGTGAGAAGAATTACTCATTGGAACAATTTACCAGTGGTTGTGGTGGATTCTCCATCAGTGGCAGTTTTTAAATCCAGATTGAGTTTTTTCTAAAAGAGTTGCTCTAGTACAAACATTTTCAGGAATGGGTGTTTTGGGAAAGTTCTATGGCCTGGGTTATGCAGTAGGTTAGACTGGATGATTACAGTGGTCCCTTGTGGCCTTGGAATCTATGAACAACACCTTTCTCTACCCGGACAAGGTGCATGACCACTGTAAACATATAAAAGATGGAGAATAGGCCTTACCCTCCTGTGTATGGGCCATCATCTCTGAGCCAGTGCAGAGGCAGTAACAACTTAGTGCTGGTATTGGACAGGAACAAATTATGATCCCCTCAGAGGCAGGAGGAAGCATGAAAGGAATTTGTGCTTACCAGGGGGGTCTCTGAGCCTTCCAGGATGGTGGCTTACGTGACTGGCTTCGGTATGGAAAGTGACAAGTAAATCCCTGCAAGCTGCTGTGAAAGTTATAGTAAAACTTTCTTTTCTCATTCTTTCTTTACCACTTCCCCTTCCAATTTCCCCCCTCAACAATTGCTGGAATGTTGAAAATTTTCAAAAGCGGGAGAAAATAGTTAAAACTTAAAAAAAAAAAAAAAGAGAGAGAGATTGTGAAAACTAGAGGGAGGGGTGTGTGAATGAAACAATCATGAAACAATCATCTATTTTGAAAATTGCAAAACAAAAACCTTTTTTTTTCTAAATAGGTTTTTCCTTTTTTTGATTAGGTCTGTTAACAGGGTATAGACTTATGAGCATAATTAAATTATAATGTAATAGAGACACCCTTTCCATTTGAAATTAGTTAGACAGATTAGGTATAGATATAGATGAACTTGGACTGAAGCAAAGGAAACAAATAACATTCTTTTGTTATTATTGAGCCTACAGGGTTGTCTGGAAGGGAAATGGGCACATCAAACATGCTTGTCTCTCTTCACAACTTCATTTTTCCTGACATTTCTGGGCATTTAAAATAACCCTCTCGCCTTCCCTCATCATAATGTTCTTCCTCCCCCCTTTAGTAAACTAGAACAAACCCGGGGGAGGGATTGAAGGTTGAGCTCCAAAAGAGGAACTTCAGGGCAGTTTTGTTTGTTTCATTTTGTAATGGAAAAGAAGTAATAAAAAAAGGCAGAACTAGACTGTAATTCTCTCACCCTTACAACCTGTAAGCTGGGGGCCACTGTAAAACAAACTGATTAAATCGATCCATAACACTAGGCATTTGTAACATCCACTGTGGTCTGAGTGTGGAAGGCTGCATGCCTGGAAGGAGAGAGAGAACTGAACAGAGAAAACTTTATCAAACAAAAAATAAGCATTAAATAGACTGAAACAATATTAGCCTCGTGGCAAAGGGAAGTCTTTGGTATGGAAAGAACCAGCAGGTTTAGCAAGATCAAATGTTAAGCAAAAGGTGGTTGTGCTTTTTGTTTTTTAGCATCCGTATTGCTATTGTGTGCAGGCATGTGGCTAGGGGTTAGTTTGTGTGGCCTTGAGATGTGAGTGTATGTGTTTAAAAGGGTATATACAAATATAGGTTAGGGTGTGCTTGTATTTGAGAGTGTGCGCACACATGGATGGTTATGTAGTGGGTGTGAGCGTGTGTGCACGTGTTCAGTATTTGACAGTGGGCGTGAATGTGGACACAAGTATATTTGGATGTGTGTGCACGTTTGTTTATATATGCTTGGGTGTTGTATTTGCATAGGAGTGTGGGTGTGGAAATTGACACCATTCAGCTCATCGTCCCCCTGTCTAAGACTTTTGCAGAAAGATAGTTCTCTGCCCTCCCTTGTGCACACCTGTACTGTCTCTGTTTTACACTCTATTTGATGTTGTGGCTTCCATGCAAATCCTTTGAGCTTCTGAACTCATGAAAATGACAGAGTAGAATGGAAGGCTGGAACAGCTCAGGGTGCCTTGAGAAAGGCCCTTCCTAGCCCCCAATATTACGGCACTATCATGTTGCACTTAATTATTCCAAAGCGTAGCAAATTGCATTAATTAAAGTGGCACATCTGGCCTTGTTATCAGAGTTGGTGCAGTTCTGGTTTGGATCCTGAAGTGACAGAATCAGACGCTATCAGTGCTCCAGGGTAAACATTCATTATGCGAAAAGAATGCTTCCTTAATTTTCTGGGAAGCCTAAAAATGTGTCCAGTGGAAGTGTAGGAGCTTCTTGTAAGCTCTGTAAGGAAAAGCTTGTCGGTCATTAGCAAGATTTAATCACCATTGGTATGTTGACACTAACAAATATCCTCCTCAGAAATGTTGTGTTTATGCCTGCTTACAAATCCAGTAACCTTCCCTCCCCTCTTCTCACCAATGCAATGAAATCATCCTGTGTGCAATTTTCAGTGGTGGGTTTTAAAAAGTCATTGAATAAAACAATCATTGTAAATCTAAACCCACTTTCTATTTACCTTATGTACTCCTATGGCTCACATTGTCCTAATATCTGCTCCCTTCACAACCTTTTTGGTATTTATCCTCATAACACCCCTGTGCAGTAAGGCAGTGCTGTTATCCCAATGGGGAGCTGAGGCACAGAATGGTTAAGTGACTTGCCCAGGGTCACAGAACAACTTTGTGGCAGAGCAAGGAGTTGACCCCAGGTCTCCTGTGCCTAGGCTTGTGCCCTGGCCATTGGACAACCCAGCCTGTGAGCTATTTTCAGAAGCTTGTTGCCTTCTCAATGCAGGTAAATGAGTCTGTATTTGCTACTTTTTGTATTTAAATAATAAACCCTGCAAGGAGCTGGATTATCCAATTTAATGCAAAGTACACAAAAATGCGCTGTCACCAGAGACTTAGACAGCCATTCACTCCAGTGGTGATACTCCAGTATTGGCCCCGGGGTGGTTAAAAACCTTGGTAAATGAGAAAGAGACAGGGAGAAAGAAAGAGAGAAAATCAAATACAAGCGGGATTAGATTCAGCATGTGATCTCAAAGCTAGGCCTTGCGTTTGGCTTTGACGAACATGGCACCTGATAGCGGGCTACACATGAAAACACCCACCTAGCCACACACACATCACAAAAGAATGTGCTTGGCTCACAATTAGATTAAAATCCAGAACGTCCTAGTTGGAGTCAACAAATACAGTGTGTTTAGGGGGCTGTCAGAAAATAATTTTTGAAAGCCTGTAATTTCTGTGCTAATGCAATCAGCTCATCTCTAGGGTTTTCAGCCTGCTTTCAGCAGTGCTTACTCTTCAGTTTAGCCTTATATCCAAGAAAATGCCCCCAAACTTTAAAAATCCAATCTAATGAGCTAAGAAATGACCATGAGTGCTATTCGTGATTGCTTGGAAATGATAGATAATGACACAGTACCCAGAGCAATTACTCCTACCAGCTAATCCTCCACTGCCAGGGCAGTTCTTCCTACTGATTTGCTGCGTGCGCAGAGTGCTCTGAACAGCCCAAGGTTTCGGTCAGGCTATCAGCTACTTGGATTTTGTGCTCTTTTGCTAGAAGCATGGGAGCACGGTCAGTGCTCAAAATCACCCAGGGAGCCACGCTTCAGAAAAAAGGTGGACAAATTGGAGACAGTCCAGAGGAGAGCATCAAAAATGATTAAAGGTCTAGAAAATATGACCTATGAGGGAAGATTGAAGGAATTGAGTTTGTTTAGTCTGGAAAAGAGAAGACTAAGTAGGGACATGATAACAGTCTCCAAGTACGTAAGAGGTTGTAATAAAGAGGAGGGTGATAAATTGTTCTCCTTATCCACTGAGGACAGGACAAGAAGTAATGGGCTTAAATTTCAGCAAAGGACATTTAGGTTGGACATTAGGAAAAACTTCCTAACTGTAGCAGTATTTAAGCATTGGAACAAGTTACCTAGCGATGTTGTAGAATCTCTGTCATCAGAGTTTTTTAAGAACAGGTTAGATAAACACCTCTGTGAGATGGTCTAGATAATACTAAGGCCATGGCCAGACAAGCACTTATGTCAGCAAAACTTTTGTCGCTCAGGGGTCTGAAAAAAACGCCCCTCTGAGCAACATAAGTTTTGCCGGCATAAGCGCTTGCATGCACAGTGCTATGTCGGGGGGAGACACTCTCCTGCCAGTGTAGCTACTGCCACTCATTGAGCTGATTTTATGTCAATGGGAGAGCTCTCTCCTGTTGGCATAACGCGGGTACATGAGCGATCAGCTGTAAATCTGTACGATATGTTCCTGTTTGCGTGCTCTCGGGCAGAGAAATCAGGTAGGACACTCAGTATTCTGTAGATTTTTTTTTCTTTAGTGAACTTAGTGCACTGAATATGCCAGAGAGACAGCTCTGGCGACTGGAGTTCTTTGCTGTGTCTGGTAAACAAATTGAACACAGATAGCAGCAGTGTAAAGGTTTCAGTGCCTCCTGACAATGTACGGTAGCCCTGTTCTGAAAGGACCATATTATGGAGGTAAGAGCTCCCCATTCAGCACTTGCCCTCTCCACTGAGGATATCTTCAAAGATGCGAAGCCATTTTGGGGGTTTGTTTGTTTGTTTGTTTGTTTGTTTGTTTGTTTGTTTGTTTCAGGGGGGCGGGGGAGGGGTTTGAGCAAACACCTGTGCACTAGGTATTGTTCCGAGGCAACCTTTCATTTAACATGGACCCTGGGATGGTTATCATTGGATCACAACAACTTTCCATTCAGTCCCCTGGGGCATTTAAAAAGAAAAATCATTGCACCCAATTCTTGTCTCTAACATGAGATAATCTCACATGTAGAAGAGGGGACATGCATCCAACGAAGTGGGTATTCACCCACGAAAGGTCATGTTCCAAAACGTCTGTTAGTCTATAAGGTGCCACAGGATTCTCACATGTAGAACTTTGTCTTTCTACAATCAAGCCCATTTAGGGAAGACTTCGACTACATCCTTTATATCCCATCAGTTGTTTTCTAAACACACCGGGACAGCTCCCCAGCTGGTGTAAATGGACGGCTCTCCACTGATTTCAGTGGAGCTACCTTGATTCACACTATTGGGTGATCTGTCCCAGTAAGTACTCAGTTAAATAACCTAGAGGCATGGGTCTGAAACATAAACACAGAGGTCTAAGAATGTTTCTACTTGTAAATTCAATCCCCACCAAACTCCTGTGAGAGGAACAGTCACAGATACACAGTCGCACAAGGCTGTAACAGATTCCCGATTGTATAGGGTAAGTGTTTGCTTCCCCCGCTCTGTATAATTGCTGTTACTGATATCATTACGGCTCTCTCCCCTTGGCACAGCACTATGGGAGTTCACTTGGCAGCTCCGGCCAGGCACTGGGTTTTCCAGGAGCAGCAAAGATTTGTGGAATTTTTCCTTAAAACACATAAATTGAGACTAAAAGAGTAATTAGCTGGGCACTTCAGTCAACCTTCACTCCAGATGTATTCACTGCTAAGGCTGTAGAAGGTTCTGAAGATCCCCTAATGCATGAAAGCTTCTTGGTTTTTTTCAGGAAGATTGGAGTTAAATTGCGCTGCTTCCTAAACAGCAGCATTCTTTTTTAAGACTGCCCTCCTGCTCCAAGAATATACAGCATATCTCTTAAAAAATGGAGGCTAATCAGGAATCCAGATTAAGGGAAACGCCAGAGCTTCATGGTGAAGTAGTTCAACGCCTGCCATGTTATGGCCAGTTCTATTTATGTCCCTCTTGCTCCTCGACAGAAGAAAATAATTCACGCTCAGGGAGATGAGAATAAGTTGGGGAACAGAAGGGTTCTACTCAGAGCAGTCAGTGAAGTGAGCTCTTCTGTGGTTTGCTGGGAACACTTTCCAGTCTCACACAGATAAAATCTTAAATTGCTTTGATTTGCTTGGTCTCCTGAAATCCACATTTCTGCCTTCATCCCCTAGTCCAGACAGATTGTTCAGTGAGAAAACATGGGGCTCCCAGCCTTATGTCATCTGTGTTACCTTGAAGAGCTCTCTCTGTCTTACGTGTGGCAGATAATGAGTACTAATGAATGTGGATTCAGACTGGGGGGTTGGAAGTTCAGAGATGTTTGAACACATGGTTTTGATTCAGCCCGTTATGGCTACAAAATTCAGATCTGTTTTTGGGATGAGATTCTGAAACACCCTACCTAAAGTTTGGGAGTGTTCAGCTCATGGTGTCTGTTCTGTGACTAACTAGGCCTGTGTATACTAATAGCATGGAGACATTACCAATGTAAATTAATTTAGGTAATTGTTTCATGACAACACTAGTGGCAGTTTCTGTTGCTTCTGTCTCCGGCCATCCCTTTCTGCCTCCACGACATACAGGGTGGTCAGCTCTTACTTAGATTGTAAGCTCTTTGGGACATTCTTCCTTCTTGACTTTGAAAGATCATTTATGTCCTCATGGATGAACTTCACTTTCCCTGTCATCCAACTGTGCTACTCCGCTGTCTTAGAGGCTTATAACACCCCTAATTGCTTTCAGAGTAGCAGCCGTGTTAGTCTGTATCCACAAAAAGAACAGGAGTACTCGTGGCAACTTAGAGACTAACAAATTTATTTCAGCATAAGCTTTCGTGGCCTACAGCTCACTTCTTCAGATGCATAGAATGGAACACACAGACAGAAGATATTTCTACATACAGAGAACATGAAAAGGTGGAAGTACCATACCAACTGGAAGAGGCCAATCAATTGAGATGAGCTATCACCAGCAGGAGAAAAAAAACCTTTGAAGTGATAATTGAGATGACCCATAGAAGGTGTGAGGAGAACTTAAAATAGGGAAATAGCTTCAATTGCTTTCATAACCCCACTGGATGGTCAGTTTATTTCCTGTAGAAAGAACAGTGGATTTTCTACCTTCTGACACCCAGGGCTCATTCATAATAATGAGAACAGAAAATCAGAGTAAACTCAAACTAAACTGACATTCAGCCTGATTCAATGCACCACTCAGCGCTGTTAGGCAAAATGAAGAACCTGGGACAGGGAAAAGCCTCTGAAGTACGCAGACTTTATAATGCCCACGGACACCTCCCAGTAAGATGTTCAAAGCAGCAGGTGCAGGACTTAACTGAATATCTATCTATCTATCTAGTGATAGAGCTATTTCCATGTGCCCATATTCTTCTCTCTGAGCTGTATTCCGAGCCCTTTACTCACACTGATGAACAGTTATTCATATGAGTAATCCACTGACTTCAGCAGTACTCCTCACATAAGTAAGTTCTCATGGATGTGAATCAGGCCTGTACAGTCCAGCTCTCTCTCTCTCAAATTATTTGACTCCATAATTCCGCCTGGAAGTGATTTTCACTGATTGATTATATGTGGAAGCATCTCCTTTTATCCCACCAAAGTGGCTGGCAATATTACTTGCTATACTTAGCAGTCATCTCTGGCGTCGCTTGTGAAAACCACTACAGTTTTAAATTAAAATTTGCATCACGAAACTCAAACTTGCCAACTGGCAGGAGCAACAGCGACTCTCTTCCACCTCCCCTATTCAGCACTGGCCCCCAGCCAGTCAGGAGCTTCATTTATCGTAATGAATTTGTGTCATTAATATGTTGGATATGTGCAGCAATTGCAAAGTAGTACATTAGTAGAAAAGCTATTGCTTGAGATGCCAGCATTTTATTGCCACGGCTGATTTACAGGACAATAAGCAACTCTGCAGTCGCCCTTGAGGACAGGAAAAGGACAGGTAGTGTGGCAGCAGCAAGGCAGATAAGTCCTGGGAAGGGCCAGAGGAGAGGGTGAAATTTTCCAGGACTCTCACAGCTGGGAGTGGACTTGATGATTTCATCTTTTCTCTTAAAAATGTCTTTGCCTTAGTGTGAGCACTCAGCGACTCTAGACCTGGGGGAGAGAGAAATGCTGTATGGCAGAGCTGCTGTGAAAATCTCAGGCATTTGGAAAGAAGATTAGATGCCATTGCAATACTGCAGGTCTGAAAGCTTCTATGTGACCAGCTCATTCATCACTTTATGGTAAAGATACGATAAGGACAGGCATGATATGGTGTTAACATTCAACAGTCATAACTTAACTTTCAAAAGACTTTACAGATCCAAGTCAAGACGAATTGTTTCTTTTTGTGTGTTCGACTCTGGGGCTCAGATACCAGGCTACAGGAATAGCTGCATCAGAAATGGATTAGGTTAGATTAGATTAGATTAGATTAGATTAGAGCTGGCAAAAGAATCTCTCTGAGAAGATCAACCCTGGAAAAGGTTTCAGAGTGGTAGCTGTGTTAGTCTGTATCAGAAAAGTAATTTAAAAGAAGCATGAGGTGGGACTGAAATGTACAACAAACTTGGTTGCCAGGAATAAAAGTCAGATCCTCACCACCACTAAGGGCTTGATCCTGCACTGATGGAAATCAATGGTAAAGCCCCCATTGACTTCAGGGGGCAGCACTCCAGTTGCACGAAGGAGACTTAAAGCTTCCCTGTGTGAGCAGCTGGGGATTCCCCTGGCCCAAAGCAATTCCCAAATGGCCTAAAGGCATCGTTATTGGCTCTACATCACTCACCCCCAATTCTCTAAATGATAGCTATTCTGCTCTTTACAAAGTCATGGAGGAAGCTGTGCTGAGCCACGATGGAACAGAAACATTATGTAGCACAGCATATGAAATTGCAACACCAGAAATTAAAGAACTACACTTAAGAAAGGAGAAGAAAGGACATGATTTCATGGCTACTGCTTTAAAGAGAAAGCTGGGTGGGAGTGAAGCTCCTTGGAGAAATCCACTGGAAGTCAGACCAGGAGCATACTGGATAAGCAGGCAGCAAAAATGGACCATCAGCAGTTTGGGAAGGTCTCTTTACAAAACGCTGTAGAGCTTGCTGAGTAGGTAGGGTTTGAAAGGTCTCATAACACCTAGGATGTTTGGTTCATGGAGGGAGCAGAGTGCACTCAGCTCCCACTGACTTCTTTTGAGGGACCCCCACACCTCCAACAATCAGGTTCCTACTGGATAATCACCATATTTATGGTGAACTGTTAGCCACCTCCTCATCCAGGGACGAGAGAACATGCAATTCACAATTAGTCTGTGGAACTCATTGCCACGAGTTATCATTGAAGTCAAGAGCGCAGCAGGATTCTAAAAAGGATTGAATAACTAGTGTATCCAAAGATATAATAAGAATTTTTAAAATACCAAGAATCTGGGAATGGATATAAACCCTCCAGCTTAAGGTCACAAATCAAACTTTAAACTATTGGGTGTTCAGAGTAAACTTCCCTTGAGAGCAGAATATCCTATAACGGCCACGTCAGGGTTCCTTGCACCTTCCTCTGAAGCAGCTGGTCCAGGCCACTGCTGGAGATGAAATATTGATTGAGGTGGAGCACTGGTCTGATCCCATCTGGCACTCTGAAAGAAAGGAAAGCTATAACACATTTCACAGACTCTTGAAAAAATGCAGTGGGCAGTCCAACTCCAAATTGTCTCCCTGTATCTTAATTACTATTGTCAGCTTGTCTTTTTTAACTAATTAATGATGCTGTCCTATAACTGCATTTCTTGTTGACACCACTGCATTCTAATGGAATGAAGTATCGATTTCACTGGGTCTACTCCTGGCTTATGTTTGTTTGTTCTTCCAATCAAAAGTCAAACAACAGGAAACATCCAACTAGAGCCCAGCAGAAAATCAACAGTGTTATCTGAGAGCCATATCAAGTAGTCTTAGGCCAGGAGTGGCCTAGGACTCAGCTGCTGAAAACCTATTAGCAGCATCTCAGATTTCCCATGCTCCTGCGGGTTAAGTTGAATGCAGATTAACATTGCCCACAGCTTGTGGTTAATTACTCTTTGTACAGTTACAGTCTGCAGTTATGCTTGACAAAATGCCCATAAAAAAAAACAACTTTCTGATTTTGGATAGATGCCACCTCACCCGCCCCCCCCCCACATACACACACACTAGGTGCCAAAAAAACTTTACAGGAAATAGATTTGCAGTGGTGTGCAGCTCTTGTGTTAACTGCAAACAGTGGCACCTGCTGTGGCAGTGTTAGGAGTGAAGATCTCAGATTGCACTGTGCACTGGAGCTTTGCAGAGCTATGACCTACTAATGCACCATGACCCAGGGCAGGCATCACACAAGCCCTCTCTCTTGCTCTCCACCATGCCTGATAGAAACACCTGACTTGTAAGGAGACTGGTATATTCTGGCCCTGTGTAGTTTTCCTTCACTGTTAGGACAACGGTGCCAGATCCTCAGCAGGTGTAACTTGGCCTAGCACCGTTAATGTTAGTGGAACAATTTACCCCAGCTGAGACTCAATCCCCTAGTCTCTTTCTAACACTTTAATATCTTTTTCATCTTTCCTTGGTTACCTGTTATTAAGGACAAGTGAACTGGGTCAGATAAAACAATGACTGATCTGAACCTCTGCCCCAAACTCAAGCCAGCCCTGTCTCAAGTGTTGAAAACTTCAGGCAAGTTTCCAATCTCCCTCTGTTATTTTTCATTTTCATTCTGCCTCTGCATTTTGTGGTTTGAGCTGGGACCAAAAATGAAAATGTGGAAATATCATAAGAAAACCTAGTCTCCCACCATTTCCAGTCCAATTGTACAGGTTCCAAAGCCCAGATAATAAGCTGGTCTAAATTGGTATAATTCTAGTGATACAAAGTGGGCGAGGTAATACCTTTGATTGAACCAACTTCTGTTCATGAAAGAGACAAGCTTTCAAGCCACACAGAACTCTTCCTCAGGTCTGCGAAAGCTAGTCAGACCTAAAGAAGAGCTCTGTGTAGCTCAAAAGCAGGTTGTTTTCACCAACAGGTGGGCCAAGATAGGGTGACCAGATAGCAAATGTGAAAAATTGGGATGGGGGTGGGTGGTAATAGGTGCCTATATAAGAAAAAGCCCCAAATATTGGGACTGTCCCTATAAAACCTGGAGATCTGGTCACCCTAGTCCAAGAAAAGATATTACATCACCACCCTTATCTCTCTAATATCCTAGGATCAACACAGATACAACAACATGGCAAACAATAATTTCTAGTAATGTCAGTTGAGATATGTCTATTTATTCCAGCTGGTGGCCTGGTTCTAGGAACTCAGATAACTTCTGAATAATATCCAAACTCTAAATCCTGGTGCCTATGAAGTCAATGGGAGTTTTGCTTTGACTTCACTGGGGCCAGGATTTCACCATACGTGTGTATCTAAGCTGAACCATCTAACTTTTGGAGTTTCTCCATCATTACCTGTGAACACCACTAATGGAATCTCCCACCCTTTATTACCATTATTTTTCTTGTTCTAAGTTCCAATACCTGAAACTTTAATGGCAGCTGCAAAGACAATTTGCTTATTCTCCTCTCTTCTAATTATTGCCTCTAAAAGCCCCATTGCATTAAAGAACAAAACGTTCTTCTGTTGGGCTAGGCACATGGAATCCCCTAATGACCCATAGGGCTTTACATCAGCACAGATCAAACCTTACTCTAGTCTATATTAAGCATCAACAATGTACAAGACACAGAGCCAGACCCTTAGCGTATGTAAATCAATATAAACCCATTGCCTTCAGTGGAACTACGCTGAGTTACGCCAACTGACGTTCCATGAGATTGTCCTGGCCCTGGAGAATTTATAAAATAAGACAGAGATTCTCAACCTTTTTCTTTCTGAGCCCTCTCCCCTACCCCTTCCACAAACATGCTATAAAAACTCCACGGCCCACCTGTGCCACAATAACTGGTTTTCTGCATATAAAAGCCAGGGCTGGTGTTAGGGGGCAGCAAGCAGGGCAATTGCCTGGGGCTCCATGCCACAGAGCCCCTCCCCCTCATGAAGCTACATTGCTCAGGCTTTGGTTTCAGACCTGGGTGGAAGGACTCACCCATGCCCTGGGCCCTCGTGAGTCTAGCACTGGCCCTGCTTGACAGACCCCCTGAAACCTGCTTGCAGCCCCCCAGGTGACCCTAGACTCCTGATTGAGATCCACTGATCAAAGAGACAGAAACAGAGAAGAATGAATGCAATTGGAAACCCAGAGGAAGGAATAACTTGGAGGAGATTATCTGCTGCCTTTATTTGCTTTAGTGTACCTCTGTGGGCCTCAAGAAGGGAGTCCTACAAGGGATTTGAGCATGAGGAGAGGGTGAAGTAGGACGGAGACAGCATAGTGGAGAAAAGCACTGAGACAAGAGTGGGAGAAATAGGTAAATGGAACATTGATGCTGTCATCATTGATGGGATGAAGGCGAGGTGCGTGACAGGAGAGGGAACCTGAGCTGTAGGTCAGCTCTCTGTAGGTTCTTGACTGGGAGAACAGAACCTTTAAAATTGATGCAGTGCACAGTGCACGGATTCGGAGAGGGTGTAGCTAACTAGTCCTCACACACCCTTGTGAAGAGAATAACAATCATTAACCCCATTTAGTGATGGAATATCTGGGAGAGAGATAACATGGCTTGTCCAAGGCCAAACAGCTAGTCATTGACTGAATCAGCATTACAGTCTAGGAGCTCCTGGCTCCTAGCCCATGCTTAGTTCATGAGATCTGTCCTCTCAGGAGGGTCCAGCTGATTGAGGAAATATGCTTCAGAAGTCCGGTGGTAGGTAATGAGAGTAGGGTCATGACCTCCTCTGGAGAACTGCTGGTGACTCCCCTCAGGGGTCGTGATCCAGAGGTTGAAAATGACTAATGGAGAGATTTATGCCTTGTTAGCAATAGAATTGAGCAATCAGCGTAATGAAATCCACGCTTTGCATTAATGAATGGAATAGAAAGAGGAATAGGTGCCAAGGCTTCTATAGCATCTACCATTTGGTTCAATCCCATGACTGCCTTAGGAACAAAGACAAGATGCTGCACCCGATGAGTCAATAGATGTTTTGTTACATTCTTCAGTGAACAGAGGATCAGGCTTATCAAGGCACAGGGAAGCTTATGAAACCAAATCAATCCAATTCTGCTACCCAGTTAGCCGCATTGTCCATGGCCAATATAATAGTAATACTCTGGCCTACTAGAAAGCGATTGTTGTCTCGAGGCTAGTACGGAGCACTGGAAGTCAGGACTCCATTCCCAGCTGTGCTCTGATTTGTTGTGTGACCAAAGCCCCCTCCCTGCACCTCAGTTTCCCCATCTGTATAATGGAGATAATTTTTTTTACGGATATTGTCTACTTTTCCTTGGAAGATTTCTATTGGTCATTGGAAAACTGAATGTCCCAAACCACAAATATTTTGATTCTGAAATGTATATATGATACTTCATGGGAGCTATAGTTCAGACACCTCACGCTCCCATTCTTCACTATGGACTAGGCTCCAAGTCCAGACTGTATCTCCCATGATGCATCACAGTCTTGCTACTGCCATGATGCACTGCTTCCCCCACCAAGAGCAACTTTACAAGGCTGGTGCTGGAACAGGTTAGAACAAGGCCTGGGAGACCAGATAAGTGTTTCAGCTGTCAACCTAGTGTGGTAAAGTTAGTAAAACACCACAGCATTGTTAATTCCCATCATTTAAACTTCATGAGTCAGGCCTCCAAAATTCATGAGATTGGCTTAAAATTCAAAGGACCCTTTTTTAAAATTGCAGATTCTGTGTCTTCTGGGTTTTGGATCCTTATGGTGCACTTGGATCATATGTTCAAATAGAGCTGGTCAGGAATTTTCAGAGTGATTTTTTCAATGGAAAATACAGTTTCTGAAAAAATCAAAAAAATTTCCATGATTTTGTCAAAAATTTTGATTTTTCTGCCAGGAAAACTGAAACAAAAAGTTTCACTTGAGGTCAGTTTGATCCGAACTGAAATATTTTGGTTTGTTAAAAAACCCAAAAGGTTTTATTTTGATTCAGTTTAACTTTACACTGTATTTCCTTATGGTGATACATTGCCTTATAGAACAAATTGAAGCAAAAGGCACCTCAACTACAAATTCCATGGGACAATGCACCACCCTAGGGAAATGCAGCTTAATGTTGAAGTTACTCGAAACGAAACCTTTTGGGTCAGTTCAACAAACTGAATTGAAACATTTTGATTCAAAACTATCAAAATAGTTCCTTCTGATGTTGCTCCAATACCAAATCAATTTCACCTTTTGTCCCAATTCAGAATGAAACCAAAGGTGAAAATATGGGAATTTCCTGCAGGATGGTAATTTTGATTTTCGCTCAGCTCCATTTTCAAGTTTTTCTCTGCAACCCTGAGAGCAAGAGTCTATTTTTTTTAAAGAATGGAAGGAGGGATTTTTAATGAGATAACATGACTCCGAGAGAAAGACCAAATATCATGAGGTTCATGATACAATTGCAAGAGTTAGCAGCATGGCACTGATCAAACTGTCTCAGGTCCTTTGACATAAGCACTTTTCAAATTCTCAGTTGATTCAAACGTTACATACAGTCTATGGTTTATGGTGTCCAGTAAGTTGGATGTGCAACGGACCATAGCTTAGTTAGCTCTGGGGCTTGCTGTTGTCTCAACAACTTGATTGATCAACAATAAGTCTTACTTTGGAATACTGTTCATGTTCTGAGAGCCTGTATTCACCAAATGCTGTGTGCTTCCCCATTGTACTTCCTACCTCCCCAAATATTCTGTCTTGTTGAGTGCCAATCCTGTTCATATTTGAACTGGCGATGGGCCTGGCTTCAAAACTTTTGTTAGGATTGCTCCATGTGTATGGAAACGTACTTTCTGGTTGAGTTTTTTTTTCAAAGCTCAGAAAAAAAGAAGAAATGAAATGAAGTGTGTGTGTGCGTGTGCGCACACGCACACACACATGCCTCTTCTCCATTTACTCTCAGAACAAAGCGGATTCTCTCTATATACACAGGGAGCATTGCCTGGAATGTAAAGACACAACATGAAGAAAGTGAGAAGCAACACAGTTTCATAGCTGATGCACCTTACGTCTGAAGCTAGATCTGAACCCAAACACTCTAAGTTTGAGGGGGTTTGGAATCATTGTTCTGGTCATGGGTATAGTTTGGAGAGGGCTACTCTGCCGAAAAAACTGCAAGTCCTGGGCAGACTTGGAATTTGCCCCTGACACAAAGCCCCATTGGCTTGGCTGAAGCTGTTCCCTCAACCACAATACAGAAGTCAAAACACACCTACGGTTCTGGTTCAGTCACAGCTCTAACTGGAACATGGCGCTGCAAGCCCATTGATTGTGCTTAGGCAGCAGGCCACAGCATGAAGTTTTTGGGGGTTTTTATAAAGATTGGACCACAACCAAAACATCCAGACCCAGATCTAATCTGGAGCTCAGACCCATCTCTGATTTGAACATGTCTATGCTAGAGTAGGTTCTTCTATTGCCCTTGAGAGATCACCGTATTCTGTGTTATCCAACAGGCATGGGAAGCAACAATTCAGATAATTTTGGAGACTGAATGCATATAGTTGAAAGAAATGGAATACGGGTTTGTATTTTAAATATAACTTTTAATTTTTAATGGCAACAATACCCACACACAGGGAATCAGCTGAACTCCCAGGTCATGTGTCATTAAGGTTCTGCCATCAATTATTCAAAACCATCTTCCAGGAAAGTGATTCTTCTTTAGTTTTCTTGGATATGCAGTTTGGTTGTTTTCACTCAGACTCAAGGGAGTTTGATCCTATATCTTAAGTGCCAATTTTACTTTCACTTATATATATATATATATGCAGTGTGTGTTCTTTCCTTCAACCATGGAGACTCTGCAGTGTTGTTAGTCCTTGTGTCTTTGCTGTTCATGCATTCTTTCCCATCCCTCTCTGATTGCACCATTGTAATGCACAGGAGATGGCGAGTCAGTTTGTCAAGCTGATTTAACCAGTTGGTTGTCAAAGGGGAAATTCAAGGAAAAGCATGTTATGTGCTTTGTGTCCCAAGATCTGGAGGTGGAGGCGATAAGAAAGCAACTCTGCAGAGTCAATCTGTTTGTCTCAGCACTTTTCAAAATAGAAATATGATGTTGGAGAAAAGCTGTTGAAATACCTATCTGCAACTGCCTGTCCTTATGTCCCAGTGAAATGAAGATCTCTAAATAGGACTGCAGAAATCTATCTGTAAAACATCAGTGGTTAACTAGTGCCATGGGACCAGACGAAGGTTAATCTGTTTCCATTAAAGATTATTAAGTAGGACTTTGATGTGTCTGGGGATGTGTGTGTGCGTGCGTGTGTGTGTGTGTGCATTCTATCACTGCATTAGTCAGCGAGCCATGCACACTGTAAGAACGAAGGTGTGGGTGCATGGGCACACACACAAATATATACGCACATTCATTCACACCAACCTTTCGTGCATCAACAGGAAACATCCTATCAGCTTTTCGTTTTTTTAATTTAGTTCTCTTTACCCTCCCATCCTTATACACTACAAAGGTGCAAATTAAGCAGGATACGCATTGGCACTGAGGGAGAAAGGTGCAAGGGAAGAACTGGAAGTGTAAAGCTTCACCCCTAGTGTCATTAGTATAAATTACATTTGTGCAATTTATATTTTACGACAGGCGTGTCAATTAGTGTGTGAAATTTAATAACCCAATTGAGCATCCCTCGCTCAAAGCTAAATTGAAATGTGTTGCCTGTTTCTGAGCGGGGAAGGGGGAATCGTGGATGGGAGGTCAGGCTAGGGGCGTTATTCACATTGATTAAAAAACGAATAGGTTTGTCAGCCGTGCTCACTGGCAGGGTGATTGACTACAGCTTTGCTCGTATAGTGCAGCTGAATTTTTTTAGCATGCTGACAGGTTGAAAGAAAAGGGCTGGGAGGGAGATGCTGGAAAATATTTATTTGATTACATTTGCTTATGTTTCTGGTGGGGGGTAAATTACAGTCCTAATGACTTCAGTGCTTGAAGGTGTGCGCTGAATGAGCCCAGCTCTGAACACCTGGAACCTTTGCTGCTGTGGAGAAGGAATGCGTATTAACTGCAACCTTCTTCTCAAAGGTGAAAGGCAAAGGAAGCCATTGGTGTCTGAGTAAATTCCAACCACAGCCAAAACACTGGAGCAGAAATACACTTCAATTAACATGGTCTTGCCAACCCTAAGCACACAAAAAGCACTAGTCCCCAGAAATTATGAAATTAGCTTAAAAATCATGAGCCTTTTACATTTTTGTGGTTGTTCTTTTTATTAACTTCCTGTTATTTGAGACATGAGGGTTTCTGTTTTCAAGCTTTTCTCCACAATCACGAGGCACAGAAATGTACTTTTTTTTTAATGGAAGCTGATATTTTCACCCAGTCATATGACTCCAGGAGCTAGGGCTTTAAGACAAAAACACAAGCTTTTAATGAATCTCATGCTATTTATTGTTTGCATAAAAGGCCCAGTTCCTGAACTCAGGTGGACAGTTAGGTGAGATTTCAGCAGCAGTTGCTGGAATGGCCAGATTGCATGAGAATCCCAGCTTTCATTTTTTTGAAAAAGTAATTTTCTAGCACTCGTGGTAGAGGAAATCTCTAAAACGTGAATGAGTGAACGTTGAAGGCTCAGAAGCCAAAAGGCAAATACAAAGAACCCAAATTTTTAATATATTTTTAAAACATCACATGATTTTTAAGCCAACCTCATGATTTTTGTATATTTGAGTCTGGGGGTACTGAAGTTAGCAACATTTTGGCCCCAACTACACAGTTTCTATTTACAGCCAAATCCTATTCTTCTGAACCATAGTTCATTTAAATATTCTTTTCCTCCAGGCATGGTAGCATGGGCCATCACCTGTTTACCTGAAAGCATGATGTTTTGACACCTTTGGATGCACATTTTAAAATGTTTGGTGAAATGATTTTATGACTAAAGCTGTTTGAAATGTTTTTAGCAACATCTTTTTCAGCAAAAAATGCAGAGTCAGGTCAATCAAAACATTTTGCAAATATGTGTTGAATTCACTGAATTGTTTTGGTTCAAAACAAAACAAATTTCCAGAAAAGTCAAAACATTTTGTTTTGCTATTTCTGAAACAAAATGTTTCAATATTTCTATTCCAAATGACTTTTTCTTTTGAAATGTCCTTAAATTGTATTTAAAATATTTTCAACATTAAAAAATTGACATCTTTCCATCTAAACAAAATATTTTAGTTGTCCTAATATTTTTTCTGGTTTATCTTTTCTGTTTGCTAAAAATTTCTAAAAAGTTTCATTTTTGCTCAATTTGAAATTTGTTTCATTTTTTCAAATATGTCAACAAACCAAGAAGTTGGTTATTTGCACAACTCTAGTTCAGACATGCCAAACCCACAGAAAACCCACAGAAACTGAGCTTGTTTTTGGCGTAATTGACTTGTGAGTTGCTCGTTGGCTAGTTTTTGGCTTGTAGCTTGTTGCTTGTTGTAGCTTGTCGCTTCTTTTTTTTTATCAGCTCCCGGCAAGCAGAGGCAAGGCAGGACAAGCAGAGGCAAGCAGGCGAGAAAGTCAGGAGTGCACAGCAGACCCACCACAGTCCCAGACTGCACACGGGGGGATCTAGTCACATAGAAGGTTGGGGTTCTTAGGGACTGTCTTGTTCTGAAATGGAATTAGCTTGATTTTTGGCTTATTGTGAAAGTTGGGGTGTTTATTTACCATTGGCAACTGTGCTCCAGTTGTGAGTGTTCTCAGTGATCCACAGCCATAGAGCCACTTAGTTTATCAACCTCAGCTGTGGAGAATCACAGTGCTGTAGGATCAGAAAAATACAGGCCTCAGATGCATCTGAAAGTGATACTGAATTCCCCAACAGGATGATTTGGTCACTGCCTGGCTACTTGTTTGTGGATTTATTTACTGTGATACATAAAGCAGGTCAAGCTGATCATCTCATTTTCAAAAGAAAGGGCCACTAGTTTAGGGGTGTCTCATTTTGTGGGTACCTAACTTGAGGAGCTTAGACCGAGATCCTCAAAGGTGTTTGGGTGCCTAACTCCCATTGGGCATCTAAAATACCTTTGAGGAGCTTAGTCTTAGAATCTGATGTCCAGAAGTACTGAGGACTCACAACTCGGGCTGAAGTCAATGAGATCTGTAGGTGCTCAAGAACTGAAAAAATTAGGCCCAGGGAGGTCTCACTTGACATTAAAATTGTGATGCTCCCCCCTCACCCCAAACAGTGGCCATTTCTTTTCAAATGTAAATGAGGATGGTGAAAGTTCTGAGTAGGTCTCATTTTAGCCATTTTGATTATTTATTTAAAAAATAATAATTAGCTCCTCATTTTGATCCCTGCCTCAGTTAGACCTCCCCCTTGGGCCCACAACCCATGTTTAATCCATTTAAAACATCTGAGGACCTGGTCGCTGATGCAAAAAGAGAAGCCCTTTATATTGTCCATTATTACTTAATAGAAATGGGCCTGACCCGTGAACTTTGGGATTAGCTCCAGAGGTGTTTAGATCTGCGGGTTTGCTTCAGGTCTTGCTCTTTGATAATGTGGGAATCTTATTCTAGTGAAACTGATTTGCTAAGGCCTAACTTCTTCCATTAATGGCAGGTAGTAATCTCCAGCCAGACTTTCTTCTTCAAACACTTCATGTGCTACTGGTTCCCGAAGTTCTCTAAGGAAAGTGAGACCCATCAATCAGGAGCAAGCTGATCAGTGCTGTCTAGCTAGGTTTTCTTTTAATTAAAGTGATACAAAGGGATCTTCTTCAGCAGCATCTTCTCCTCAAACACTAGTGAAAACATAGGCAGCAAGCGGGAAGCACTGAAGAGATGTTTATGAAATCACGTTCATGGGCATTGCACATGGGATGATGGGTTGGTAAATAAGGTCATGCAGTTGCCTGAATATATGTGCAATGTCCTGGATATTTAATGGCATAAGGAGGTAATTGGCTTCAGCTTTTAAATGTTGTGAAAAAAGACATTGCCTGGGTTTGAAGGGAACTGTTAAAGAATATTGAGTTACTGTCCTGAGACACCAACTGCACAGATACAATCTGAAGAGGGAACCTGACCCTTCTGGGATTTCCTCTGCATCGAATCTGTATAATTTCAGCTTGCAATCTGGAGCACACATCTATGTTTCTCTTCAGCCTGCTGAGGTGAATAAAGCAAACCGTGTAGCTCCACCAAATGTCAGGAAAGCAGCAGTTTGCTACAGGAAAGAAATTTTAGGAGGGAGGATTGGCTGAGCATGGGCAGGGAGTGCATTTCTAAAGCATCTGAAATGTCAGAGTTCAAGTTCCCAAAACGTGAATATAAAGAGAAAAGGCTGTCTCCAAAGGCTCCAATACATTCAAGAATCAACAGCAAGATTCCTTTTGAGCATGAGGCTCTAGCCATGTACTTAGCAAACAGACTGTATAATAGGAAAGAAAGCAGGCTGCTGATCAATTGAAGCTCCAAATGTGTTCTGGGCTATTGAATTACCTTGTCTGCTCCTGATTCCGTCATGGGACAGGTTTTCAAACCAGTTCAGCTCTAGAGCTGGTCAGAAAATGGATTTTCTGTTGCATGACAAAAATTGAGCTTTTGAAAACAAAAAATCATCCCAATTTGGGATGAAAGGCCAAAATTTTGGATTTTCCTTACAAATGAAATTTGTGGGGGGGCAGGGAAATAATTCAGGTCAACTGACAAATTTCATTTTAATATATTCAAAATGATTTAGTTTCTATCCTTTTTTATTTTAAAATTTTTAAAAATAAAATAAAAAATAAATTTCAAAACAAAAAGGAATTTCACAGTGGAAAAATGAAACATATTGTGCCAAAAAGCGATACATTAACTTTTTTGGAAATATTTTAACCATGTTTTTCCTAAACGAAATTTTGACAAAAATCAATACAACTTGTGCGAAAAAAAAAATCCATTTAATCAAACGGCATTTTCCAGTGGAAAACTGTTTCAACTAAAATTTCCTGATCAGCTCTACTCACGGCATAGTCAGGCACCCAAGAGTGGATTTTTTAAAAAACCTCAGTGTGTTGCATGCACTTTGGGTACTGAGCTCCTTAGAAAATCTGGCCACAAGCGTCACAACAGAAGCTGCTGGATGCTGAGCACGTCTGAAAGTGAAGCCCCAATTGCAGACCTCGACCACTTGCACAGCTAGAGCATTAATTGAAAGTGTGGCCCATAACAGGAGAGGACACCGGGATGCCATAATTAGCTCTGTGCTGCCCTCCCTCCCTCCAAATTACTATACACAGTGTGGCAAATGGACTTGTAAGACAGACATTGGGGAGGTGCACCAGGGTGGAAAAAGGTGTTTACATGCAGCCAGCCCGAGGGGAAATGTAATCAGGCTGTATGTGCTGAAGACATATCCCTGGTTGAGCTCCATTCCAGTGGATATTATTTACTACTATACCTATACTAGGCACCCAGGGTGGTGGATGGGGGCTGCTGAGCATTTTTTACTGGATAGGATCAATGAGTAGGAAATAACTTGGCGGCTGCCACAAAGGCAGCTTTTTGCCTTTTGAGAGCCATCACCATAAAGCTTTCCAGTTCTCACAGACAGGACAAAACTTTATGGAAGAAAGAAAGAAAAGGCACTTCTGTAGCCTGAGGGCATGTCCTATGCTTAATATCAAAGACCTGCTGCAAACAATGGAAGTGGGAGCACTTCTCAAAGAAAGGAGGTCTCAAGGATCTTTAATAACAGAAAGTGTTAGACAGCCTACATAAAAGAATCACTATAGCTCCTCTTATAATAATGATAACTAGGAATTTATTCACAGCCAAAATCTTCATTAATCCTGAGTTCAGATTGTGCAGTATTGCCTCATGCTCTCTCACAGTGTAAGGGCTAAAACATCAGCATCAGGAACAGAACATCAGGAAATACAAATTTAATTACAGCTGCTTTTTCCCCTGTACTGTGTTGCCAAAACCCCTTAACCAAATGACCCCAAATTTGCATAACTTGCTCTACTTGGGACCCTAGTGATGCATAGTATTTTTTAAGATAATCTGAGTATGCATGTGGATTTTAGAGAATTTTAAGAAACGGTTAAACAGAACCCTAAAGAACAATCCAAGGAGTCATTGGATTGACATGTTAAGCTGCTCCCTTCAAGCAGTAGGATTGGAGAAGCATCCCCAGACTTGCTGTTACTGAACTTGAGAGCTGACCATGTAATCTGCTCCCTGGTGAGCTTTCCTAGGGATGTAGGCAATCATTAACTTCCCCAGTCCCTTAGATGATTGGATGTGGAGGAAACAGGCCAACTGACCATTCCCGGAGCTTCAGGATCTGGACTCTGAAGAGACACCTGACGGTAAAAGAAGGTGCTTGGACTTGCTGGGAGGAAAGAGGGGAGCGTCCTAGACATGTTGAAAAGGGGGCAAGGGTTATGCTGAGGAGAAGGTAATATCCCACGAGCCTCTTGAGGGGATGGAGTCATGAGCAAAGGGTGGGGAGATGAGTCTACATGGCAGAATTGGTCAAAAAAGTTCCATCCAAACATTTTTTCCCTATGAAATGGCTTTTCAACTACAGAGAAATTTTCACCAAAAACATTCCATTTTCAAAACTTTTTCAATGATTCATTTTAAAAAGATCCTGAAAAAAAAACTGAAAATGTTTTGGGAACTGAGACTGTATTTATTTATTTATTGTACATTTGTGACCACCCTCCACCCCCCCAAATGTCAAAGAAAGCTTTTGACGGAAATAAAAAAGGGTGTGTGGTAGGTGGGGAATCCTTTCCTGACCAGCTCTTCTGCCAGCAGCAGGACCATCTCTGGGAAGAAGGAAATGGCCGGGGCACCATGCTGGAGGGAAGAGGTGGTGCAACTCAGTAGCTTTGTTACAAAACTAAGGAGTTTCATGGAAATGTCACTTGGCGTTTTCCAGTTCAGAGAAACACTGAACTCCAAGCAAACCCCAGGCCCTGGACAAACCCAGCCCACCAAAATCTGCTAAATAAAACCAGTACCATAAGTGCTCTTCCTCGTTTTCTGTATCTATCTCAATATCAACATTCTCAAGTTGTCTGACGTACCATTTATGACAGAACTAACCTGCCTTGGCACTGACACTTGAATTTCACTTAAGGTTCATCATGTTATTAACGACAAGATCAATATTACCAAAGCTTTAAGAAGAGCTTTTACCATTCCTTCACCTCCCTACCCCCTTCTCGTATGACGCGCCATGCTTTTTAATATTCCATTTCTCCTCCAAAGTGTTCAGCTCAGAGCTGGCAAGGCGAAGCCTCCACTGCCGTGGATACTTCATTCAATTCTTGACAGCCGTGTTGACGTATTTCTTCTGCGCCTTGGAACCTGAGTGATAAGGCAAAGGAGAGGAATAACCCAAAGACTTTGTCTAATCAGAGCAACTGCAGTGGCCTTGCTGAACTCTCCCGGTACAATTAGGTAATCATACTGGCAGACAAGCTTGATTCATATCCTTTTACCATCAGTAAAGTGATATCTATCACCTTTCCGACAAGACCGTTATTGCTGCAAACCACTTCAGCCTTGCTTCGCTACCCGTTTAAAAACCCCTTGTAAAAGCGAAAAAAGGACTTGGACATATTTTATGGCAAATTAACTTTTAACATATTATTTCCCTCCTTATATTAAGATCCCATTCCAAGCTGACACTTGCAATAATCTTAGTGCTACTTCACAAGCCACGCGAGTGATTATTGGACGGTGGTTTGGCAGCTCTTCCCCAAAGAGCTAGTGAGATTTAGGAGAAGAGGAAAATGTGTGCAGAGGGTTAAAGAGACTCTTAAAATGGCGTGGATGACTATGGTACATATCTGTCACTCGGCTAGCTAACTACATAGGGCTAGGGTCGTGGCATAAAGCCATAGATCTCTCTGGAGCTGTAAGAGGTGGAGGGTAGAGGCTTTCCACTGCACTGGGAGTGCCCAGGAGGAATTCTGGCTGACTCAGCCAGAATCTTAATGGGAGCTGCCTGCAGCAGTGACAGTTTTGTTACCACAGCCAGAGTGTGCTCCCCTCAGTTCAGTGGAAGGGTTCAAAGCTCGACTGAGCTCACCAGTGCAAATTAGTTTAGTAGCTCTTGGTTTTATTGTCATCCTAATCTCAGACTGGGAAACCACTGCATGATTGCTAAGGCTAAGATTTAATCATGGGTATTTTTAGTAAAAGTCATGGACCGGTCACAGGCAATTAACCAAAATTCATGGCCAGAGACCTGTCCATGACTTTTACTATAAATACCCCCCAACTAAATCTTAGCTGTTCCTGGGTTGCTGCTGCTCTGAGGGGGCCCAGGGGTTGATGGTGATCCCCTGCTCCAGTGGCAGGCCACTGCCCCCAGGCCACTGCTCTGGCCACTCTCTGGGCCATCCATTGGCTGCAGCTCAGGCCACCCATAGAATCGCTATGGATATAAATTTCGTGCTCTAATAAAAATATAACATTAAGGATCTATTATCGACCACCTGACCAGGACAGTAATAGTGATGATGAAATGCTAAGGGAAATCAGAGAGGCTATCAAAATTAAGAACCCAATAATAGTGGGGGATTTCAAGTATCCCCATATTGACTGGGAACATTTCACTTCAGGACGAAATGCAGAGATAAAATTTCTCGATACTTTAAAATGACTGCTTCATGGACAGCTGGTACGGGAACCCACAAGGAGAAGAGGCAACTCAGATTAATCTGAGTGAAGCACAGGAGGCTGGTCCAAGAGATCAACTATAGCAGAAAATGCTTGGAAATAGTGACGCAATAAATATGCAATCAAACTCCCTGTGGGGGGAAGAAACACTCTCAACAGCCAACAACTCGTGGCATTTAATTCAAAAGGCAGGAACTATACAAAATAGAGGGGGTTTAGTTTAAACAAAAGTTAAAAGGACCAGTGGACTAAAGTGAAATCCCCTTGCAAAGTTTGCATGGGCCCTTTTAAAGAATATAGAGGCCCACTTCAAAGTATACCCAAATTAAGCCACACAGTTAAAAGGACTAAAAAAGGAGCACCGTGGCATCCAACACAGTAAAAAAGAAGCAGTGAGAGATAAAAGACTTCTTAAAAGTGGAAGTCAATCCTAGTCGAGGCAATAGAAAGGAGCACAAATACTGCCAGTTCTTAAGGCAAGAGTGTCATAAGAAAAGCAAAGAGAAGTTTGAAGAACGGCTAGCCAAAAACTCCAAAGGTTAATAACAAATGTTTTTTAAGTACATCAGAAGCGGGAAACCTGCTAAACAACCAGTGGGGCCCTTGACGGATCCAAAATACATAAAGGAGCGCTAAAGAACGCATTAAAGTCATGCGGAAAAACTAAATGATTCTTTGCTTCAGTCTTCGACGGCTGAGGATTCGTTAAGGAGATTCCCCAAACCTGAGCTCAGCTTTGTAAGGTGACAGATTCTGAGGAAACTGTCACAGATTGAAGTGTCCTAGAGGAGGTTTTGTGAAATAATGATAAACTACATTACAAGTCACCGGGCAGATGGCATTCACCAAGAGTCTGAAAAGAACTTCAATGTGAGTTGCAGAACTACTTAAACTAAGGTTGTAACCGTCCTTTAAATTGGGCTTGTGTACCAATGACTGGAAGTTAGCTAAGTACACCAATATTTAAAAAGGCTCTAGAGGTGATCCCGACAATTACAGACTGGTAAGTCTAACGTCGGAACCTGGCAAATTAGTTGAAACAATAGTTTAAGAAATAAAATTGTCAGACACATAGAAAAACATTAAATAGTTGAGCAATTAGTTCAACATGGGTTTCCTGTAAAGGGAATTGTGTCTTACTATTCTATACTAGAGTTCTTTGAAGGGTCAAAAACATTGGACAGGGGATCAGTGGACATGGTACTTAGATTTCCAAAAGCCTTTGGACAAGGTCCCCCAAAGCTCTTACGTAAATTAAGCTGTCATGGTATTTGATAAATAGGAAGGTCTTCTTGGATTGCAGAACTGGTTAAAAGACAAGGAATCAAACGAGTAGGAATTAATGGTAAATCTCAGAATGGAGAAGGGGTAATAGTAGTTGTCGCCCAGGGGTCAGTCCTAGACCAATCCTATTCAATTTTCCTAAATGATCTGGAGGACAGGGGTAATAGTGAGATGGCAAAGTTTGCGGGAGATGATACTAACTTACTCAAGATAGTTAAGACCAAAGCAGATTGTGAAGACTTCAAAAAGATCTCACAAACTAAGCTGATTGGAAACAAATGGCAAATCGAAATTTTAATGGTGGAAAAATGTAAGTAATGCACTTGAGAAATAACCCCACTATACAACAAATTGTGGGCTAATTTAGCTACACGGCCAGGAAAAAGATCTGGCTCATCATGGATTAGTTCTCGAAGATCCACGCAGTGCGCAGAAGGCCGGTCAAAAAAGCGAACAAGGGTGTTAGGAATCATTAAAAAGGGGATAGAGAACAAGACGAGAATATCTATTGCCCTTATATAATCCATGAACGCCCACATCCGATAACTGTGTACAGATGTGGTCTCCCTCACCCGCACTCAAAATAAGATATTCTAAGCATAAAAAGGTTCAGAAAAGGGCATAAAATGATTAGGGGTTTGGAGAGGGTCCCATACTCAGGAAAGATTAAAGAGGCTAGGCCTCTTCAGCTTGGAAAGAGGTATGACTAAGGGGGGATATGATAGAAGTATATAAAATCTGTGTGATGTAGAAGAACGTGATAGGGAAAAGTTATTTACTTATTCCATAAGACAAGAAATACACACCAAATGATAATTAATAGGTAAGGCAGGTTTTTAAACAAATAAAAGGACGTTCTTCTTCAACACAGCACACAGTCAACTTGTGGAACTCCTTACCTAGAGGAGGTTGGAGGCTAGGACTATACCGAATTTAAAAGGGAACTGGATAAATTCATGGTGGCTAAGTCCATAAATGGCTATTAGCCAGGAAGGTAAAGAATGGTGTCCCTAGCCTCTGTTCATCAGAGGATGTAGATGGATGGCAGGAGAGAGATCACTTGATCATTGCCTGTTAGCTTCACTCCCTCTGGGGCACCTGGCATTGGCCACTGTCAGTAGACAGATACTGGGCTAGATGGACCTTTGGTCTGACTCAATACGGCCGTTATTATGTTCTTATGTTCTTATTATGTTCACCCTGGAGGCAGCTCCTGGGACCGCTGCTTCTCTGGCAGTCCCTAGGGCCACCTCCTGGATTGCTGCTCAGGTGGTCCCCAGAGCCAGCTGCATGGGCCACTGCTTGGGCAGTCTCCAGGGCCAGCTGCAGTGGCTGGTGCGGCTGGCCATGGGGCCACTCAAGTGGATGGCCCTATGGCCACTCCAGCAGCAGCCAGTGTGGCTGGCCCCAGGGCCGACTCAGTAGCTGGTGCTGGCTGCTGCAGCTGTGGAAGTCATGGAGGTCCTGGAAAGTCACAGAATCAGTGACCTCCACAACCTCGGTGACAGGCTTGCAGTCTTAATGATTGCACATCTCTGTTCGGCCAAGGCCTAGCCAGGATGGAAGATGTCTCAGTCTTGGTATTAAGGCCATTCATCTCTCTCTCTCTCTCTCTCTCTCACATCCCCAGTCACCCACCCACCCACCCATCCTCGGGGATCTGATCCAAAGGCCAGCGGAGACAATGGGAGGATGCCCATTTAGTTCAATAGACACAGTGAAAAGCCTCCCATTGACTTCCGCAAACTTTGGATCAGGTCCACAATGCAGCCTGAAAATAAGGTCACATTCCACCTCTGCAGTGCAGGCTCCCAGCCAACATGGAACCAGACAAGGAATGTATCATGTTCTGGGGTCTGTTTCAGAAACTACTCCCACCTGCCTATCTAATAGGAGCAGACAGCTCTCATCTGTAATGAGTAGATTCTCAATGCTCTGCTTTGCTATTGTTCTGCAAAGTGAGGCCCTGATCTTGCAAATGTTTATGCACGTGCGTAATTTGAACGCTCATGCATAAAGTTACTCCTGGGTTGACATGTGAGAATCTGGGACTAAATCTGCAAAGAGATAGAGAGAGTACCTATAGTGATAGATACTGTCTAGCAGTGCTGCCAGCAGTTTGGCTGCAGTCCTAGGCGACTGATTTTCCATTGCCCTGCAGTCGTTCACACCAGTGCAAAGTGTGTGTTTGTGTGTGTGTGTGTGTGTTTAAAATGTTAGCAAGTGATTTCTTTATCAGCTGTTTAATAATGAGAATATTACTGTTCCTTTATTCATTTTAAAAGCCCCCTCACAATCACCAGTGGATTTATTTGCCAGGCCTATTGTTCAAACAGGTACAGTAAAGTAACCACCAGCCTGGTTTATGGGTGCAGATGTTTCATCAGCCATTTAACAGTCTGATGCCTTTTTAGCGATTGAGCCTGTCAGTGGGAAATAACTTGGAATGCCATTTTGGGGCTCAATCCATGCACCCACGCAGCTTGTAACGGGGACGTCTGTGTCTGTTCTTCAGGTATTTCTTTCAAGGGTTTGGCTGTGTATGTGTTGTTTGACTGCGGGTTTGGGCATTGCTGAAGAAGAAAAGTCCTAAAAGGAAATGGGTTAAACAGTTCTGGAGAAAAATAAAAATGAAAACAACGTCAAAATTCTGGTGCCTGTATAATAGAGTCTCTAGTATACCGTATAATAGAGGTCTGAGACTGAGTGTCTAGTGCTCTGCCTCCTGTGAGGTCATTTACATGAGTACAAAGTGAGGGCAAACTGGATGTAAACAATAGGTAGGTAGATCAGCTAAATAGATAACGGGGGTATGTTCCTGTCTCAAGGTGCAGGGGATGATGCCTTAGAAGGAGAGTAGTGTGAGTCTGTCTCTACTAAGGGGAAGAGATTAAGTCTCCAGCCTCTTCTCTCCAATTGACTTGATATTCTTCATTTCCACTTGAATAGCCATTGAGTGCAGCAGATGTTTCAGTGTAGAAGGTAAAGACCTATTTTACACCCTTTTCTTTTGTCCAGCTGGGATGGATGAAAAAATGGACAAAAATCAGAAGCTGTGTGGACAGATGCTAACTAGGGCCTGGATCCATAATTGTGCCTACTAAAACTTTCTCCTTTGCCCCCAGTAAAGGCTCTTCCGGGGTGTCACCCCTCACAACTTGCAATTGTTTCTTCTTTCCCAGATAGTCTCTCAGGGTCCTCCTCCCAGCCTTTCTGTCTCCCATTTCTGGACAGTCTTTCTCTCAGGCCCTAAGGATGGATTTTTATGCTTACTACTTCTGTTCTTGATCTTCCTACTATATGAAGCAACCGGCAGGTACTTGGCTGGCCCCTCTACCTCTGACTCTGTGTCAGGACTCCCTTTGACCATAAGGTCTTGAATACAAACATACAGCTTCATCCAACCACCTCAGAGTTGGCTTGAACCAAATAGAACCCGCTAGGTATCTCATAGGAGACACTGATCTTATGAGGTTACAGTTTGATCTTCACAAGGAAAAGGTTCAGATGACTTTGGATAAACATGGATGCTTGTGGTCACTGACCCTCCAAACTTTGGAAGCTCACACTAGTTTTAATGGTCTTTCCAACACCCTGTGAACTCAGAGACAACATACCCAAATCTAGGAGAGGAGATGCAACACTCAATATATCTAAGAGGAGCAACAGACAGGAAGATCTCTGCTCTGTTGTTGATGGCAAGTTTGTCACTGGTTAAGCATTGCCGACAGGATGCTCTTGGCAATATAGAGAAAGTGGAAAAGGAAGAGCGGAATATGGAAGAAGGTAGAATATAACAAAAGGATGGCCAGTATCTTGTCTTCCAACAGTGGCTAATGCCAGATGCCCCAGAGGGAATGAACTGAACAGGTAATCACCAAGTGATCCATCCCATTGCCCATTCCCAGATTCTGGCAAACAGAGGCTAGGAACACCATCCCTGCCCATCCTGGCTAATAGCCATTGATAAACCAATCCTCCATGAACTTATCTAGCTCCTTTTTGAACCCTGTTATAGTCTTAGCCTTCACAACATCTTCTGGCAAGGAGTTCCACAGGTTGACTGTGTTTTATGTGAAAAAACACTTCCTTTTGTTTGTTTTAAACCTGCTACCTATTAATTTCATTTCATGAAGCACTTGAACATCTGGCTGCTTCTTTACAGCTCATCTTGAACTATCTAAACCACTTGGCTTTGCAGAATTGGGCTACAGACCTCAAGGCTCTTATGCACTTGACAAATAAATGGTCTTATTGCTAGACATGGGTTCTAGCTACAAAGATCCAAGCTGGATCTGAACTCTCTCAGTGTTGGGGGTGTTTAGGCCCAGGGCACTGGCTAGGGATCATCTCTACTTATTGCTGGTGATGAGTGCAATGCTAATAGTTTGGCTTTGAAGATAAACAGCAAAGCCATGTGAATGCTCCTCTGGTGAGCTTCTATGGTCAGCAAAATTGGACTGAAAATCTCCTGAGAAAAACTTCTAGCATTCCTTGCTGCCGTAGAGGTGCAAAGCTAGTGTGGGTGAATAGGTCCTACCTCAAGCGCTGGAAAAATAGACCTTATCTCCTTCCGTACATACTACTCCATAACTGCCTCCGTGACATTGTGGCTACAAGGATTCATTTATCAATGTCCAAGAGCCCACTGGTAAGTCTGAGACAAGCCAAAGACTTTACACGCCAGGCTGAGAGTCATAAAGAAGGAAAGGGAGTCAGAACTTTCTAGGGATAAAGCTGGGTATAGGCAGCTGACAAAGAACAAAAGGGACACACAAGGCAGAGTTCTGGGTTGGCTGAGACACTGCAAAAAGAACTACTCCAGTAAGGTCCCTGCTATGATACTAAAAGTCATTGCTACCCACATCGCTGGCATTATTCTCAAAGGTACATAATTTTGCATATTATCATAAATGCCATTGAGTCAAACATCCATAGTATAATCTGCAAGGCATCACTGAGGTGCTGGCAGACTAATCCAATTTAGTAAGTCTCTGTGTTGACTAGAAGGAGATGCTGATGAGTGATGGGAGATAAGCTTGAAGTAGCAGGATGGTATCTGCCACTGACGAGGTGCTAACAAGGACGAGTGCATTGAACGTTTCATTCAGACTGGGCCTGATCTTGCTCCCAATGAAGACAATGGGAGTTTTGCCATTGATTTCAAAGAGGGCGAGACCGGGAATCTAAGTTACTCACCCCATTTCTTGTGCATGGCTTTTGTTCCCTCAAACAGATCTCTTTCCTTTTGACTTTCTGTCAGGTAAAAAGCTCCCAAACCCTAAACATAAAAATATTTTCTAAAAATAAAAGCTACTCCTAAGACAATAAGTGAAAGCTGATGTTCTATTCCTGGCAACTTCCCTTCTAGCCAAGGGAGGAATGGGCATCATGGCAGGGCTGGCTCCAGCACCAGCTTAGGAAGCAGGTGCTTGGGGCGGCCAATTCAAAGGGGAAGCACGTCTGGGACTCCGGCGGGAATTCAGCAGCGGGTCCCTCATTCCCTCTCTTCCTCTTTGAGCTGCCACCGAAGTGCCGCCGAAGAGGAAGAGAGGGACGACCCACCACCGACTGCTGCAGAAGAAGCGGCGTGATTGAGCTGCTGCCAAAGTGCCGCAGCTCTTTTTTTTTTTTTTTTTGCCGCTTGGGGCAGCAGAAAAGCTGGAGCCGGCCCTGCATCAGAGAGATTTCAGAAGAAAAAATCCCTTTGGAATAGCTAGCATACCCAACACATTCAACTTTGATTCAATTGCAAATGATTATAGATAACTAAAATGCACTGGTTAGAGCACAGCTTGAAGATTGTGCTCTGAACATATCTCAAGGCCTTCTACATCTGCAACTTAAACAGTACCATTGCAAATGGCAATGATTATACACAGCATAATAATTCACTCATCTAAGCATATTTTGTTTTGTTTTTTTCTCAATGGGTCTAATTCTGCAAAATGCTGAGCACAAATTAATGTCTATTATTAGATATTCAATATCTCACAGCTTTGTGCTCTTTGTAGATAAGATGTATAGTATTCATGTGTATGTATATTTATATATAAAACGCATAAGATTCACTCATATTTGGGTAGACCTACTATGCTTAACAATAATCCAATCTGTTTCAATGAAGAAAGAAAGAAAGAAAGAAAACAACTTCATCTCTACATATTTGCGTGGAATATATCAAAGCAGAACACAAAACAGGAAGTAGAGTCAACATGGGGACAATAGACTTTCATTGTGACTTTTATTATTTTTAAATCAAAACAGACTGATCCACTCTGTGTCCAGTTTTTGGTGGACATTGAACAGTCCCACAACTGCTGCAATGATCCCATAAAATTTTATGACAAGAAAGGGTGTGTTTTTTTAAAGTGCAATCCCCCATTGGTCTAGTCCTGAGACCTCCAAAAAAACAACAATAGGCTAAATAGATGTGACATAACTCAGCAGATTTTTCCTAAGCTCTAATTGAATTATGACCCATTACTTTAGGGCTGTGTGATCCAAAGCTCTCACACTCCCTGCGCAGCAGAAAATAATTTACTGTTGTAACAAGACACAATGAGCTCATGGCCAGAGTCAGTGGGTAGTGTGAACCACATACCTTTTGGGGACTATTCCAGGTTACTGATGGAAAAGCAATGTCCAACGCATGAGTATTGGTGCCTCTAAGCATTACAGGCCAGTGTCTCTAGCCAGACTGCAGATCTGTAACCAATTGCCTTTGCATGTTCATTTAAGTGAAACGGAGGGGGAAACTCATGACACACAAATGGCTGCTTTAGTCTCCATCCTAAGATAAATCAGTTATCTGGTTTTTCTCACCAGTTGCGGCAATGGCAGTTTATGAAGCAGCTGTCTAAAAGGAAATTTACTGGGCAATTAAAAGTGCTGACTTCCAAGCAGTGCTCTCAGAGGTGGAGTCCGAAATTATTGGGTGCGAAATGCAAATAGATTTAACAGTTTTACTGCTATTTATATGATGTTCACCCCTTCCCAGCTATTTCCCTCCCTTTTCCTCTGATTCTACATGGCCCAACTTTCACAGACTTTAACAATCTCGGACACATGTAAGTCAAATAAGAGCATGCACCAAGCTTGAACTTACCCAAATTCGTGGTGTGCATGTAGTCAGAGTGGCATGGGCAAAAAGTAAGGTGGATCCCAACCCCTTAAAAATAATAATTTAGAAATAAACCAGAAACTAAACTCAGTGTTGGGACTCTCAATTACCTATTGGGCAGCACCCAACTAACAAGCTTCATGGGTGATCACAGACTGACCAAGCCAGTTGCTGCATCATTTCTCTGAGTGGGAACAGGGAACCTTGGAAGGATTAAGGGCCAAATCATGCAAACACTTACTCATACAAATAGACCCACTGACTTCATACTCATACCTGAGCACGGACAACTTCAGTAGTAAACTTTGTAGGGTTGGGATCCTGGAACAGACGTGTGGAGAAGCACTTGAAAATCTGGCTGCTTCTCTGCAGCTCATCTTGAACTATCCAAACCCCTTGGCTTTGCAGAATTGGGCTACAGACCTCAAGAGGCTAATGCCATTAGCTTTCTTGTATTAGCTGTTGTGAGGCTCAATATAGCCCATGACATTCAATGGGACTTTGGCTTCTGAATTCAGAAGAAGCAGGGTTGTTGCACATAGACACAGCTGGAGCTCAGAGGAGGGGTCTGGGTTGAAAAATAATGGAAAAAAGAAAGTGAACTGATCATTTCAGAACCTCATGGTATTCGGTACCGTTGATGCTCCTGGGTTTCAGCTGATTTTTAATCTGAGTTTGACTCTGATATGCTTCTTCATACTGAGCAGGACTATAATCTGCAAAAAGACCCATTGAAAGGTTTTTCAGAGAAGAGGGTTTTGCCATGCAATCTGAAAACGGTCAGCCTCTGGGTGAGCCAGATCATACCTGGAACCCTGTAGCACATCTGAACCCCTTTGCCTGGGAATAGTTTGTGTCTGGCTCTCATGTGCTTCCTATTGTGTTGTAAGCTGCTTTGTCCCAGAGGAGTGCATCTGGTCAGGTGGGTCATGAGTGGAGATGTAATTGGGTCCTGACCCATTGCTGGGCTTCAAAATCAGAGCTAAATCTTTGCTCTCTCAACAGAAGAGTATTGGGAGCAAGTGGAAGGATCTGAGCATAGGGCTATAAGCAGCACACTCCACTGAGGAAGCTGCAGCCACATTCTGTACAATCTGGAGCCTCTGCATGCTTCTATCACCTTCAGTGGTGGGTTACAGTAATCCAGCCCACAGGTGATGAATGAATGGGTCACTGTGACCAAGTTATCAGCTGAGAAAAAAAGGGTGAAGTTTAAACTAGAGGTGGAAAAAAGCATTTTTAAAATCACTGGTGCTACCTGGTCTTCCAGATTATGTGTCACATCAAACAGGATCCCCAAGGCTCTACCTCACTTTAATGACAAGAGACCCAGCCAGTTCTTCAAAGCCTTTCCCCCTTCCAACCAGCATCACTTTGCTCTTGCTCTAAACCACGCCTGATCACGGATGAGCCCAACCTTTAATGAATTTTCTAGACACCATTAATGACTGTTTTTTGCGGTATCTAGTCCTGGAATCCATAAGGGGAGAGACAATTCTTGCTTTAATCCTAATTAGTGCATAGAATCTGGTCCAAGAGGTGAAAATAGTTGAATCAGTCGGTAATAGTGACCATAATATAATTAAATTTAACATCCTTTTCAGGGGAAAATACCAAAGAACCTTACCACTGTAGCTTTTAACTTCAAAACGGGAGACTACACAAAAATGAGGAAGCTAGTTAAACAGAAATTAAAAAGAACTTTCCCAAAAGTGAAATACCTGCAAGCTGCATGGAAACTCTTTAAAAACAACATAATGGCAGCTCAAACTAAATGTCTACCCCATATAAAAAAAACAATAAAAGGACCAAAAAATGCCACGATAGCTATATAACACCGTAAAAGAAGTGGTTAAAGAAAATCCTCTAAAAACTGGAATTCAGCTCCTACTGAGGAAAATAGGATCAAAAATTCTGGCAGGTCAAGTATCAAAGCAGGCCAAAAAAAAAAAAAATTGGAAGATCAACTAGCAAAAGACACAAAAAACTAACAGGAGGACAAGGCCATTTCAGAGAATGCATTTTTTTGTGCATCAGTCTTAACTACAGAGGATGAAAGGGAGATTCCCACACCTGAGCCACAGGGGGAAGGAGGGGAGAATCTGAGAGACTGTCCCAGAATGGGGTTTCAATAGAGAAAGGTTTGGAACAAATTGAAAAATTAAACAGTAACAAGTCACTAGGACCAGATGGTATTCACTCAAGAGTTCTGAAGGCACTCAAATATGAAACTGCAGAACAACTAACTGTGTATGTAAACTATCGCTTAAATCAGCCTTCTTACCAGCTGACTGGAGGATAGTTAATCTAATGCTGATTTTTTAAAACAGTCCCAGAGTCGATCCTGGCAATTACAGGCCAGTAAGCCTAACTTAAGTACCAGGCAAATTGGTTCAAATGATAGTAAAGAACAGAATTACTGGACACATAGGTGAACACAGTATGTTGGGGAAACGTCAACACAGCTTCTGTAAAGGGAAGTCATGCCACACCGCTCTATTAGACTTCTTTGAGGTGTCAACAAGCATGTGGACAATGGTGTGCGAAAGGATATAGTGTACTTGGACGTTCAGAAAGCCTTTGACAAGGTCTCTCATCGAAGGCTCTTAAGCAAAATAAGTAGTCATGGGGTAAGAGGAAAAGTCCCTCTCATAGGTCACTAACTGATTAAAAGATAGAAAACAAAGGGTTGGAATAAATGGTCAGTTTTCACAGTGGAGAGAGGTACATAGTGGGGTCCCTCAAGGAGCTGAACGGTGACCAGTGCTGTTCAATATATTCAAAAATGAGCTGGAAAAGAGGGTTAAACAGTGAAGTAACAAAGTTTGCAACCAATACAAAATTACACAAGATAGTTAAGTCCAAAGCTGACTGTGAAGAGGTACAAAGAGATCGCACAAACCTGGTGACTAGGCAACAAACTTGCAGATGAAATTCAATATTGATAAATGCAAAGTAATGCACATTTAGAAACATAATCCCAACTATACATACAAAATGATGGAGTCTAAATTAGCTGTTATACTCAAGAAAGAGCCTGGAGTAATCATGGATAGTTCTCTGAAAATATCAGCTGAATGTGTAACAGTCAGAAAAGGTAACACAATGTTAGGAACCTAGAAAAGGGAGAGCTAATAAGACAGAAAATACCATAATACCAGAGAAGGGTAACAAAAATGGTTAGGGGTATGGAACAGCTGCCGTGGGAGGTGAAATTAAAAAGACTGGGGCTGTTGAGCTAGAAAAACGTCAGGGGGGATATGATTCTACAGAATCATGAATGGTGTAGAGAACATGAATAGGAAAGTGCTTTTTACCCCATCACATAACGCAAGAACCAGGGGACATACAATGAAATTGATAGGCCACAGGTTTAAAACAAACATGAGGAAGAGGAAACCTCTTCACACCACACACAGGCAACCAGTAGAACTCATTGCTAGGGCATGTTGTGAAGGCCTGAAGCATAAGTGGGTTCAAAAAAGATTTAGATAAGTTCATGGAGGACAGGTCCCTCAATGGCTATTAGCCAAGATGGTTGAGGATGCAACCCATGCTTTGGGTGTACCTAAGACTCTGACTGCCAGAAGCTGGGACTGGATGACAGGGGATGGATCACTCACTCATTGCCCTGTTCTGTTCATTCTCTTTGAAGCACCTGGTATTGGTCACTGTCAGAAGACAGGATACAGGGCTAGATGGACCATTGGTCTGACCCAGTATGGCCATTTTTATATTCTTTACTTAATCCTAATCCTTGAGTCCTAATCTTCTTCGATTTCAAAATCTTCAGGTACTCTAGTTCTGGTTCAAATTTAGCCAGTGTAAATTGTAAGATGTACTATCTTTTCTCACACAAATGACCAAGTGCTTGAAACTTACTGCTCCAGCTGGTGGAAGTCTTATGGAAACATCTGTTTTGGGCAATTTTTGCCTTTGAAAAGGCAAAAAAAAGACTGAAATCTTTAGAGAACAGCACATGACATTTCTTGTACCACTAAGTGTCCAGCTTGATCATTGCCCTGATTAGACCTTGATCATGAAGCCCAAACCTACTTTAAACCTATTTTGAATCCAGATCCACACTCTTACTCCTCTGCTTAGTTCCATAAATGTAGCTTTGAATGTCATCAGTAAAAGGGCTTCTACAATTTCCCTTGCCAGAGCCTCTCTTTCCCTGCACTGTCTATATAATTAAAAAGTAACACTGAAAAACAGGCACCAAAGTTCATCCCACAGAGCGAGAGTGTGTGTGTGTGCGTGTGTGCATGCACACACTTAACAGTTAACTGCATGTGCACATGGACATATTAAGCTATTTAATCTGTCACACCATGACTGTGATGTAAGTGCTTACATGGGTAAATATGAGTGGAGATGTCCATAGTGGCCTTCACAATGAGTTTTCTTGCCAGGTTTGGGGAATCTCTGATTTGCTATATGTCTTTAGGATTCTGCCTCTTGCACTGGCCCTGGACTGCAGTTGTGATGGGAAAGCTTTGGCAAACAGTTTGGCCTTGCAAAGCCCTTACATGTGGTCAGAATGGGGCTTGCTTCTTCTGGGAGTCGCTTCATAGGCAAGATACCTGATGGGTCCTGGGTGCAGAGGTGGAACACGAGAGCCTGCACATAATTGGTTCTTTGACATCTATGAATTTTGCACATACAGAAGCAGAGTCTTTCCCCCACTCCGCATCCTTTCCGCTGGTCAGGTAGCTTAAAGAGACAAGAGGCTGCTCACATGCCTCAGCCAAAGATTTGCACCGTGGACAGGGTCCTACACCATCTCCCTGTAACCATGGCATATGGGCCAAGCATATGTCTGGTACGGGGAGGAGGAGTGGCTGGAGCCCACTGAGCTCTGGCAGTCATCATTTGGTGTATGGTCACATGGAGACAGTTGCCAGCTGGAACAGGTTAGAGCAATCATTAGGTGACTTTAACCTGTGTTGCCAGGTGGGGCCAAACAGAGAATCAAGGAACCAGCACCAGCTCCCTGCACATCCTGTCCCTCCCACACGCACACCTTGTTACAGCAAGCATAAACTCAGCCAGTCAGAGAATCTGACTCTGCTTGCGCCTATCTGTGACTATTTTGTGGGTGCTGCTTGCACTACTAACCCATAAAGCTTTTCCTAACTTTTCCTCACTATGAAAACTAAATCCGAGGCTGCAGAACAGCAGCGTCTTGTGCTCTTAGACTGTACGCATTTTTGCCCACATTAGGGCACTTGCATTCCTGCAACTTGACCCATCAAGACAACCCACCCAAGCTTCCTCTCCTCTATATGATAAATGATGATAACCATTCCACCAGCTCGTGTTTCCATGCAATGGCCGGGAGGTATTTTTTGGCTCCTGTGTCTGAAGAGATAAACTATCCCGTGGAATAATGAAAACCTCACTTTTGGTTCTGAACTGAAGTTTGCCAACCTGGAAAGGTTTTAATGCCTTTCTGATTAACTTGTCCTCACCAAGCCTCCAACTGGCAGCTGTATTTTGAGGCTATCGATCTAGATCTATAGGTGTATGTAGATCATGCACACACATATAATCATCATTAGCAGAAAAAAAATGAACAGTGTAAGTCTGGGGAGTCAGTGCTTGAGCAGACTGTGCCTAAGATGAGATTGTGCTTCCAATGTGAATAAAAAGCATAGCGCAGTGTGTTGGTCTCTGACTACAAAAAAAACTTGCTAGTGCCAAGGGCATTTTGCTATTGATGCAGAGCAGATGCAGTGCGCAACTCTGGAAGCAGTTGCATTTCAGCCAGGGCAAGGGAGCAGGGAATGATTTCTGAATCATTTAGATTACACAGAGGCTTGCTACTTTGCACGGAGTGCTCCCTGTGGGTCTGAGCCAGCTCTGACTGAAGTCAGTAAGAGTCTTTCCAGTCACTTCACTGTGAGCTGGATTGGGCCGTAAACTATTAACGGCCATTTTTTGCCCTTCACCGTGCTCTTGGCTCCCATCAACCCAAAATAAATAATAATCAGAAGCTATTTGCTATGTGTAGTAGAAAAATAATAATATCAATCTTATACAGTGCTTTACAAAGGAAGTCAGTAGACTAATCCCCATTTTACATATGGGGACACGGAGGCACTGAAAGGTTGGAGTCATTTTCCCGTGGTCTCCTAGCAGAGCAGGTAATAGAATCCAGGCTTCCTGAACCCCTGTCCAGTGTTCTAGCCACTAGGCCAGTTTGTAACATCTTATTTAAGTTGTTTTTGACATACCTGGTTTTTTTTATATTATAATTATATTATATTATTATTATTACAGCAGTACTGGAAGCCACCAGTCAGGGATCAGGGCTCCACTGTGCTAGGCAATGTACAAACATCTAATAAAGAGCCCCCCCCTCCCCCAAGCATGTACAATCATGGTTAACGACAACATGCAAAATATAGCTGAGCTAAATAAATACATGGCTACAGGTCATGGGGAAAGGGCAGACTAGGTAACAACAACACAATATGTAGACTAGCTGCACGTGCATCGTATTTCACCATCTGCCTATCCACATCCTCCAGTCCACTTCCGGGCGTGGGGGTGAGGATGGGTGGGTCTGATGGTCGTCATACTTACACCTTTGTAAATGAGGAGTGATTCCATTGGAAGCCGTGAAATGAACGGCTTGTGTTATAGAGCTGGATTGGAGACAGATTTCCAATTTCACAGGAAGTTCTGCAATTTCAAAAGAACGTTCCGTTCCGGAACACAAAGAAAACGCTGCATTTCAAAAGTTATCACAAAATAACATTCTGGAAAATAAATTGTTTGAGGTCAATTGAAACATTTCATTCTGATTTTTGTCCTTTTATAACTTTTTATTTTTTTTAATATAAAAACAATGAATTTTGGTTTGAAAAGTCATTTCTAAACGGAAAAAAAAATCATCAAAAATTTCCATTCCAAAAATGTCAAAATAAGCTTTTTGGATGCTCCTGAAATGCTTTATTTCACTTTTTCATATAAACTTTCTTCACAGTTGACACATTTTTCTCAGTGTGTCAATTTTATCCAAACCAGCATTTTCCATTGAAAAAACAGTTTGACCAAAAAAACCCATCCAACCAGCACGTGTTGCAAAGCCACTGTAACTGAGAGTGGGGAACCAGGCTTTGGGGAATTTTGCCTCTTTTGCTGTGAAATACCATTGCTCAGTTCCCCAGCTTCGTTCCTTACCCTTTTCTCCAGCAAAGCTAGAGTGTAATATATTCCATATTGGCTTTTTTTTTTTAAAAGTTGCTTTATAATTTCCTGTTTTCACCATCCAGAAAGGGGAATTTGAAAAAAAAAATCAAGCTTTGGCTGCATACAACTTTATATTAACCAGAACAAATGACTATAAACTTCAGGTCATGGTCCGAATGAGGCGGAAAGGAAGACAGAGAGCAACTGGAAGGGTTATAAAGTTTGCCTAGGCCATGTAGTTTCCTACTTGCCAGTTTGTCAAAAGAAGATCAGGCTATGGCACTGAGCAGGAAGAAACACACCCTCGGGCCTTGTGGTGATTACGCAGGCCCAGCTGTGAGCTCCAGCCTGAACTTTGAATGTGAGATGTAGCCAAATTGCAAGAGAGGAAAAGTTTAGACAAAAAAAGCAGCATTTTTTATGCAACTTCAGGGTGAAAAGACAGGCAGGAGAATAACAGATCTGTAGCTGTTGAAAGGTTTTGCATTTGATCTTTCTGGGAGAGTCTTTAATAGGAAAAACCTCCAGGTGGTGCCTGCTTTCCAGCTCTCTGTGCATGAGGTCTCCAGGCCTCATCAAATTTCTCAGCTGCAGCCAGATCCTCATTCCTAGTAGTTTTGGTTAGTTGATCGGGGTGAAATTCAACAGCCAGAGCCACTATGTTCATCGAAGGGCTGTTCATGGGCTGTGATTCTTAACCCAGTGGTTCTGAAACCGTAGTCCATGTACCAGCCCTGAGTCACAGAGTCCTTCTAGAGGCACCATAGATTGAAAGATTTTAAGAACCATGCTGCAGGCGAACAGGGAGTAGAGCTGGTAGAAAAAAAAATGACAACACAATTTTCCATTGAAAAATGCAGGTTCATTGAAATCAGAATATTCCATGGGAATATGTTGATTTTGATTTTAAAAATTTCCACAGAAAAAAGTCAAAAAACATTTTTGACAATGTCAAAATGTTTCATTTTTTTAATGTTTCATTATTTTACTTTTATATTATATTAAAATATGATTTTTAATATTGTGTTCATGTACCTATATTTGACATGGCTATATAACCTATAGTATATTTAATATACTATAAAAGTCAAAACAAAATTATTTCAAAGTGACATTTTGACATTATTTTTCATTATAATTCATTATGAATTAGAAAAATGTATAAAAATTACATTAAAATTTTTTTAAATGTTTTGCCATTATCTGAGTGAAATGCTTCAAAATTTCAGAATTTTCATTTTATAGGAAATTTCTGCCTTTCGTTCCAGTTCATAATGAAAAATAATTTTGAAATCTCGTGATTTCCTGTGCAACAAAAATTCTAGTTTCTGACCAGCATTGTGGGAGTTTGGGATGGGACATTTGTCTATGACGGGATCTCTCCCAATGTCGTCCTGAATGAAAAATATGGAGGCCTACCAGTTAACCTGATGTTCTTTGGAGTTCTCCCATACCCAAATAGAATTCCACTGCTATATAAATATACACTTCCTCAACTGGGAAATGTGGTTACTTTGAAGGATTGAAACACGTCATAGCATCAGCCTTCAGCTTGGCATTGAAAAGAAGCCACCAAAATTAAATCGAGGTGCTTCTGGCTGGCAGGGTCAGCGTAGTGAAAATTAAAGACTCGATCCTCTGCTAATGGTAGGCAGCAAAGCAACTGCATGTCTTCTGCTCCCAAACTGACGCCCTGGTACTTACCCAGGATGCCAACTGCCAGAGCTTCAAAATGAGTCTTACAGCCACAGCAAACCAAAGCCTCTGTTTTATAAGACGTTCCTATTACTTTCCTCTTACCCCACTATCCAGCATACTTAGTGTTACTGGGAACAATAAAGAGAGGGTGCACATTAGTGCAGTGGCTTCAGAATTCCAAGAAGCTGCTGAGATCTGGCCTATGGCTACCAAAGTCAGCCCTTGCTTTGAATTCTGAGCTAGAGGATGTATATGCTTTTTGATTTCATGGTACAAGATCATTCTGGCTATGAAAAAAATAAGGTAAAGCAGGTTGGAGTGCTCCTTGTACAAGAGCAGAAAAGATTGTCAGTTCATTGAATAGAAATGGTGTGGTATTCCCTAATGTAATCAGCCGGAATAAGGAGAGTGAATTTGAAGAGGATTCTTCTCCATTGGCTTGATGCATTAAATATCCACAGCTGTATGTTTAAAGATCACAGAGTAATAAATAATATAATTAATAAATAAATAATATATAATATAATATATGAGAATAAGAAGTGAAACCATCTTTCCTCAATGTGATTGTGACTTGAAGTAGTTCTCAAGCATTGATACCTGATATGTACTGCTACTGGTACATGCCAATTGCGGCATGTTTCCTATTCAGCGGTGAGTGCTCCACATACAGAGAACTATGGATGGTGTCAAATACCACTTTGCAATCATGAGCAGCCCATCCCTGATTTCAGGATGGTATGACTTAATGGGAGCTGCCAGTAGTGGTAGCAGCTGTCATTCCAGGGGGGTCAGATTCTGCTCTCACGTACAGCTAAAGAAACACTGTTGACATCGATGGAGTCCCTCCTCATTTATGCAAATAGCACACCAAGATCTGGTGAAGTGTCCCCAAAAGTTCAGAAGCCACTTGCCTATTGGATGTCTAGTGTGGGGTTATAAAAAGAGCTCAGCGTTGGCCTAACACTGCTCACATGGATGTCAGTGATAAAACTCCCAGGGACTTCAGCATTAGATCAACACCAAATGCTTTTGGAAATGTCCCCCACTCCACCCTCCCAAAAAAATGGTTAAACTTACAAATGACTGAAAAAAAGGAACTTTGGTATTTTTTCATTCCAAAGTTATAGAAAGAAAAGATTGTGTCCTGATTAGTAGCTGTCGCCCTTGGAAAAAAAAGTACCAGAGGCTGACAGTCTTTAGCTACATGTTTCTTTCAAGAAATGTGGCCATTTAATAATTAATGTGTATAAGTGCCTAGCTATGAAAATTCAGAATGAAATATTAAATATGGTTAGTGCCAAATGGAAGGGCACCGAAAGAAAAATGGAATGGGAAAAATGTTGTTCTCTACTCCCATCAAATAGCTGGAATGATCTAGAATGGAATGAATACAGCCGGGTGAATACAAGGTATCTGATAAAAATAGGTGAGTTTATGATATTGACATTGAGGGGCCTGGCCATCCAAAAAATGACTCCACCAGCAAAATATCTCCAAGCAGAGATAAACAGTGGCTTCGCATGACTTTAAACATAAAGAGGGTGTGCTGGTGTCATAAACAGTAGGAGTTAATAGAACAGAAGTATTTTATATCTCTTTTTTACTGTAAAGGGTTAACAAGTTCAGTAAACCTGGCTGTCACCTGACCAGAGGACCAATCAGGGGACAGGATACTTTCAAATCTTGAGGGAGGGAAGTTTGTGTGTGTGCTGTTAGTTTTTGGTTGTTGTTCTCTCTGGGTTCTGAGAGTGACCAGACATGCAACCAAGTCTCTCTCCAATCTCTCCAATACAGGCTCTTATAAGTTCAGAATAGTGAGTACTAGAAACATAAGGCGAGTTAGGCTTATGTTTTGTTTTCTTTATTTGCAAATGTGCATTTGGCTGGAAGGAGTTCAAATGTGTATTTTGCTGAAGGATTTTAATTTGTACTTGTATACTTAGGCTGGGAGGGTATTCCAGTGTCTATAGCTGAAAGACCCTGTACCTATTCCATTTTAAATTTACAAAGATAATTTTTACTGTTTTTCTCTCTCTTTAATTAAAAGTTTCTTGTTTAAGAACCCTGATTGTTTTTTTATTCTGGTGTGAGACCCAGGGGACGGGGTCTGGATTCACCAGGGAATTGGTGGGAGAAAGGAGGGAAGGGGAGAGAAAGGCTAATTTCTCTCTGTGTTAGGATTACTGTCTCTCTCAGGGAGAGTCTGGAGAGGGAGAGAGAAGGAGGGGAAGGTGCAATTTTCTCTCTGTTTTAAGATTAAGGAGTTTGAATCACAGTGATCTTCCAGGGTAACCCAGGGAGGGGAAGCCTGGGAGATGCAACGGTGAGGGAAAGGGTTTAGTTTCCTTGTGGTAAGATCCAGAGGGTCTGGGTCTTGGGGTTCCCCGGGCAAGGTCTTGGGGGGAACCAGAGTGTACCAGGCACTGGAATTCGTGGTTGGTGGCAGCGCTACAGGTGCTAAGCTGGTAATCAAGCTTAGAGGAATGCATGCTGGTACCCCATCTTTTGGACGCTAAGGTTCAGAGTGGGGAATTATACCATGACAGTTGGTGTTTTAGAACGTCTGGGGATTGAGTAACAAGTATACACGCGACAGCTGCTGTCTCGGTTGCAAAGGGGTATTGAAACAGGCATCTCCAGAGCTAAAGCCATGAACTAGAGGTTAGCTCTTACTGCTGGTATGCATAACAGCTTCATATCCTCCGTGGACTGGGCAGTGAAAACCGTAAGATATTATATGAATGTTCTTGCCTGGTCTTTGTAAAGCTGAACCATTGGCTTTTTCTAAAGAGGTGCATGTCATGGAGGTGAGCTTATAGCAGTATTTAGTGATGGTGACCTTGTAGCCAACTTGCCTTGAAAGACAGCCTTCAACTGAGAGCATTCTTTCTATGACTACATGCCTTGCATTGCCATCAGTCAGAGCCACACTTACTCTCCTATCTACCAACTGGCTCAAAACTGCAGAAGAATTGGATTTGGAAATCAAGACTATTCAGAGTTATAAGTAATGATGACAAAAACATTGGAAAGGATATTAAACCTGATGCTTTGTGGATTAAGCCATTCTTGAATAGAGACCAGCATGAGAACTAATGTAGGGGTAGATAACCACACACCTGTCTCTTGCGGAGCTCTTATACATTCCCCTAAAGCATCTGGTATTAACCACTGTCAGAGACAAAATACTGGATTAGCTGGTGTCAGTGGCTGACTAAGCTTGAAAGGTTTTGGTTTGTCTGAGGGACGTTTTTAGACTAAAATAAGGATGCAATACATTGATGAGCAGAAGCAGGATTACAGTATTGGTCCAGCTCCTCTCTCTCACACTCACTCTGGCTTTACGTCAGTGTAATTCCACTGACTACAATGGAGCTATGACAATATACACCAACTGAGGATCTGGCCCGTTCAGTCTGCAAATGAGATCACTGTCCATATTTCCCCCAGCCCCACTCTTTGAAACTCAGGAAAGCATGAAGACACTGAATCATCCCCACCTGATTGTGCACTCATTATTGTTGGGTCTTCTTTCCAGTTCCAGGATTAGGGCACTGACTCCAGTGCCTCTAACATCCATACAATTAAATGTATCGTCTTTCCATAATTTGCATGGCTGTGCAGAGGCTGGGCAAGACTGGCTCTGGTTGCCATATGGAACGCATCTCTAGCTGCACCAGACTCAAAAGCACCAATTAGAAAAGTGGTTTGTTTGTTTTTTCCCCTCTAGGAACAAAGCACTTGGAAACTATTAGTGGGGCTCAGAGGACTCGATTGCATTAGCATCATTAATTGTGTTTGTCAGGCCTTTTTCAGAAACCAGATTCAATGTTAAGGGTTAAATGGTCGCTTTGAAGGCCACAGCAAAGGGCAAGGTGGCAGTGCACAACCTCAGCAGCAGCCACCTGAAGCTTTGTGCCCAAGGTCCTTGAGACCGCCACAGCAACTCCTGCTATGCCCTGTAAAGATGCCCATCCCTCACTCCTAAATCTGCCTCCAAGCCCCCGCTCCTTAACAACAGCCAGGATCAGGGGCCTCAGAGGAAGGTGCAGAGCCATCCCAAAGTGGGCAGTTATGGAATAGTCTGTCTATATGGGAAGTTTGGCTGGAATTTTCAAAGAACCCTACAGAGACAGAGTGAAATCCTTCATCCCATTGAAACGTCCACTGAAAGGCAATGAGAGTTGGGTGACTACCAATTAATTCCCGTAATACTCTTTGAAAACCCTGACCTTGATTCCTCAGCTAGTATGGTAGATGGTCTTAGTTAATTATTATTATTTTGTATTGTGGTAGCACCTAGAAGCACTCGTCATGAACCAACACCCCATTGTGCTAGGTGCTGCACAAACCGAACAAAAAGATGGTCTGCCCCAATGCGCTAAGGTATATCCTGTCTTCTTTGTGCCTGTCTTTTAGACAGTAACCTCTCCTGGGAAGTGACTTTGTTCTGAGCAAGGCAAAGCATGGTGCCAGTGCTAAATAACAGTAATATAATAAATCATTGTTTTGACAAATAGCTGAAAGTGAAAGAAGAAATAAATGGAACTAGTGTGTCCGCACTGAACCAGAGCTGACTTTCTCTTTTGTAACTGCCTAAGGTGACCTTGAGCATATTCCTGTTCCCACTGCCCATGCGGCTGGGTTCTACACTCGGACTCTGTTTTAAATCTCTCATGAATAACACTGTCAGATTCGCGTTTAGCTATCTCAGGAATGTAACCAGGCTGATCTCCGTGCTTACTCAAGACACTGATTCATTCTGTCTCAATGACCAGATTAGATTATTGGAATGCATGTTACCCAGGTCTTCCATCAGCCATACAGATTTCCCACCCCACCAATGCAGCTGCCCACTCTCCCATAGCAGGTCCACCCCATCATTCTGCCTCAAAGACTCCCCTTCAGAGATTCAGGGCTTCCCAGCATAGAGAGCAGACACAGCTGGTGATAGAGAACCCACCACATGCTGAGAGCTTTGCTTGGGAGAATCATAAGAAGTTGTAGTGGCCAATATCAAGTGTTTCAGAGGCAGGTTATCTTAATTCTCGCACAATGCACCTAACTAATTGTGCAAGAGCGATTCCTTCCTGACCCCACTGGTGATCAGTTTATGACTTGAAGCATGAGGGTTTTGTATGATTAGATGAGGTACTGGGATTGGGGGAGAGGGTTGGGTCTTATTCTTGCCTTGCTCTTAAGGGAGTCCAAACACAATAGATGGGCAAATGTAAAAGCAACAAAGATGTAATTAAAAGGGGGCAAGGACAAGAGTAAAGGCTGTGGAAATCATCACGGGGTAATCCAGTTAAAGGCAAGGAACTGGCAGCCCAGCTAAATTCAGGCTTGGTGTCAACAAGCTCAGTTCTCATTGACTTTACTAAGAGTTGTACCTGCTTGTGCCAGAGCTTAATTTGATCATAGGCCCCTAAACTTCGCGTATGCTGTCCATCCTCCAATAACCAGCAAGGGACAAGCCTGATGTTCTGGGTCTGGTGGTCCTGCTTAGACAATAACAGAGCAACACAGCTGCAGCATCTTCCTGCAGTCTTTTGGGTGATTTATATTTCCGGTAACAAAAGCAGCACCCACACAGCTCACTGGGGACAATTCCACAGGCCTGACCCCAGGGCATCTGTCATAAACAGATAGTAGAAGTTAATAGAACAGAAGTACTTTATATCTCTTTTGACTGTAAAGGGTTAACAAGTTCAGTAAGCCTGGCTGTCACCTGACCAGAGGACCAATCAGGGGACAGGATACTTTCAAATCTTGAGGGAGGGAAGTTTGTGTGTGTGCTGTTAAATTTGGTGGTTGTTCTCACTTGGGTGCTGAGAGTGGACCAGACGCTGCAAACCAGGTTCTCTCCAATCTCTCCGATACAGGCTCTATATAAGTTCAGAATAGTGAGTACTAGGTAGATAAGGCGAGTTAGGCTTATGTTGTGTTGTTCTTTATGCAAATCTGTATTTGCTGAAAGGTTTCAAATTTGTATTTTGCTGGAAAGGATTTTAATTTGTACTTGTATACTTTAGGCTGGGAGGGTATTCCCAGTGTCTCTAGCTGAAAGACCCTGTACCTATTCCATTATTAATTTACAAAGATCATCTTTACTGTTTTTCTCTTTTAATTAAAAGTTTCTTGGTTAAGAACCTGACGGTTTTTTATTCTGGTGTGAGACCCCAGGGGATGGGGTCTGGATTCACCAGGGACTTGGTGGGGAAAAGGAGGGAAGGGGATAGAAGGCTAATTTCTCTCTGTGGTTAGGATTACTGTCTCTTCAGGGAAGTCTGGGAGGGCAGAAGAAGGAGGGGGAAGGAATTTTCCTCTTTGTTTGTGTAGTCAAGGAGTTTGAATCCAGTGATCTTCCAGGGTAACCAGGAGGGAAGCCTGGGAGAGGTAACGGTGGGGAAAGGGTGTAGTTTCCTTGTGTAAGATCCAGAGATCTGGGTCTTGGGGTTCCCCGGGCAAGGTTTTGGGGGGACCAAAGTGTACCAGGCACTGGAATTCCTGGTTGGTGGCAGCGCTATAGGTTCTAAGCTGGTAATTGAGCTTAGAGGAATTCATGCTGGTACCCCATCTTTTGGACACTAAGGTTCAGAGTGGGGAATTATACCATGACAGCTTCATCTTAGGTTCCTGCGTATGAACAATAGAAGGATAAGCAGCAGCAGGGGGCTTGTAAATCTAAAGCCAGCACTTCTACCAAGGAAACAATAGGAGCTGCCCTACCTCCCAGCACTGCCTATGGTACTGCCGGATATTGTATCATTGTCATGTCCATATGTAGCCTCTGGGCTTGGGTCAGGGATGCAAGGATTGCGCTGTGCTCCATCTCCGACATGTCCAGTTATTGCTGTGGCTTAACAACAGTGGAGGCTTTGCATAAAAACTCCTGTCAGTGGCCCCTTGCTTGCAGCAATAAAGCTGAATAGTAGAAATGAGTGTGATACTTGCAGCATTTCGGGGCTGCTGCTGTCAATTTGTTTAGCAGGCAGAAATGGCTGTTAGGCGCAGAGCTATGAAAAACCAGTGAGCAGTTGGCTTTGAAATTGTGTGTGACACTGTTCCCATATGGGGAATTCCTTGCCCCGCCATTTTCGCTTTGCCCTAAAATTCAGCAAAACTCATTTTTGTGCATCAGTGTGGAGAAAATACTGCAAAACTTGGAAATAAACGGAACCCCCTATATACATGATAGCTGACTATTTGCATTCAGAAACTGAACCATTGGGGAATGTATTTTTGCAAACTGATCCCATTTTGAAGTTGGAAATAAAATGCAAAAAATAGCTTTAAAATGGTGCATACTGTTTCTTTTTGTCCTTTTTATGCCATTCAGGTTAAGATCCATCCATTCATTAGTGACTCCCTTCATGCTGTCTGCCCCTAAACAGTACAAACATTATTTTGGTATTACCAAAATCAACTACCGAGAAGTTTTTTGATTTTGTAGCTTCAGACTGTTTCCAACAGATCAATTGTTAATAATACACAAGGGAAGATAAAGTCACGGTCACCGGTACCAATAAATCAGTTTAAAACAATTTTGGTTTGCAGGAAAGGAAATCAGGCTGATAGTCTCGTGATCTGGCATTTATTCTTTTGAAATCTCCAGGAGCCTCACCTCTCAGTGGGCAGGAAATTTCATAGTAAAGCAACAGGCCTTTCTCGAGATATGCTGTTACTAATACTTCTAGTTGTGGATGTCAGGCTAAACCTGATAATTCAGTGGCAGGGTAAAAAAAAAAAAAATATATATATATATATATATATATATATATGGAACTTTTACAACCCTGGGAAATATGTGGTATTAAATTAGAACTTCCAATATGGCTCTGGCTCAGTTCTTAATTTAGCTGAATGGATTTACTCATCTTGACTCAGTACCAATCTGGGAACATCAGCCTCCAATAACAAAGGAACCAGTAATGAATTCCCCACCTCAAAATTGGTAGAAGTCAAGGAGGAGGAGGAGGAAATGGCCTCATGATGAAGCCACTGGACTCTAGGGGTGTGTCTAAAAGGGGAAAGAAAGAAAGAAAGTTGCAGTCACAGCAAAAATGAGTAGCGGCTCTCTGTAAAGCTCAGCAGGGCTGTATTGTGGGTCAACCTCCTCCAGGTCATGACCAGCCTGCTTTGTACTCATGGTGTTGATGCAGGATACACTCTGGACTGAAGAAAAAGTCCAGTGACTGGTGTTACAACACCCGTATCCCGATAAGAGCTGCCCTTGGGACTGCCCAGTCAGACCTATAAACAATCCGAACTTTCTGTTAGTCTTCATGGATATCCTGATAAGCTATTGATTTCCTACTGGGAGACAGTTCAAAAGCCTCACTCCAACCATATCACCAGGCCCTCACACGTGGACGTTACTGACAAAAAAGTGTTGCCCTGTTTCTGTTGGTAACTTGCCCCCTAAATAGCTGCTGTGCTCTTTTCATTGTTAGCACAGTAAAGCGATTTAGGAGCTCAGAAGATGATAGCCTACAGTCTTCAACAGGGTCCAGGAGTTCACATAGTGGCTTTTAGGCTGACATTTTCAAAGCAGCTGAAGAGAGGCTCATTAAAACTACTGGCAATTGGGCAGTTTTTATTTTTTAAGCAACTTCATTTTTATTCTTTAGCATTTTGGACAATGCAAAGCTTCACGCTGCAAGCACAGAGTGGCACAATCACACACCAAGCTAATTCCTTTATACATTTGAGCATATCGATGGAACTCAGCCCTCCTTCCATCAGGCAGAGTATTGCAGGACCTGACTGGGCCCAGCAGCACAAGAGGTGGTAGCCCCTCTTTGGGATGCCCTGTTTCTTGAGGCTGCAGGGGACCAGTCAGTCCCCAGTATAAGTTAGAGTAGCTCTGAGCCTGCAGGGCCCCTCCACGGATAATCACACCGTTCTGAGACAACAGTGACAGGAAACACAACAGCCCCTGTCTACACTATGCTCTGTATTAGAGCTGATCAGGAAATAATTTCTCTATCTTCACCATCCCTCCCCAACATTATTTTTAACCCAAAAATGAAATACTGCAACTGACCCAAAATGGGGGGGAAAAAGTGACTATTTTTGAGAGTTTTTACTTTTCGTCCTGATTCAAGACGGGAAAAAAGATCGACTGACCAGACACGCAAAGTCTGCGGGTGGCAGAGACGGGGAGGCACAGAGTCATCAACCGCACCACTCCCTACTCAGCCGGGGCTGCCTCCTACCTGCATCGGGAGGCTGCAGCTCCCAGCCATAGCTCTGGAGGCAAGTCCCTCTTGACCCATGCAGGAAGGGAGAGGAAGGGGAAAAGCAGTGAGCAATGGAGGAAGGGGGAAATGTGGGATGGGGCCTCAGATGGAATGGGCAAGGCAGGTTCTCAGGGAAGGGGCAGAAGCAGGGCCTTAGGGGAAGGGGTGTGGCAGAGGTGGGTCCTTGGAGGAAGGGGCAGAGCAGGGGAGGTTCTGGCACTCCCACTGGAGTGTCCAGTTTTTTAATATTACAAACTTGGCAACCCTCACTTCAAATCTAGCAGCCACCCCAGAGTCTAGAGGATATAGTAGCAGCTTACTGCAATGCCTGTCTTAGATGAAGGGGTTGGGGAGGGCAAGTTGCTTTTTATAAGGAAAAAATATTCTTGTTTCTCAATGATGAATCAACTGTTCACACACAATCAGTACAGATCATCCACTCTACTGCCCCTGCCCTCAGCTGCTATCTTTGTCCAGACATCACAGTCTCATCCTGCATTCTCATATTTACTTCTAAAAGGAGAGATGGTACAGTCAGTCTGAAACCTCATAAAAGTATGGGCCCATCCAAACAAAGATAATGCCAAGGGTGCAGGGTCAGGAGAGGCTGTAATTATATGCAAACCGCCTCAAAAGCCAAGCCAGGCTTGTCACAGGTTAAATAGGAATCCTCAGAAGAGGAGAGACAAGGCTCTTTTGACATCCTAAAAGCATTTGCCAAAGTAGTTTAAGTAAGAGTCCGAGTTCTACCATTATAAGCCCAGCAATGAGTAACAAGAGTATATGGGGCTGATTGCATTTTAGCAGGAAGAGTATCCATTGTAAAGTTCAGGCTTGACTCCTGAGTGGAGATATTCTCTGATGGAACAGAAACCAGTGACTCACAGAGTCGCAGATTTTAAGGCCATTTGTCCTTTCAAACTTTTCCAAGCAGACTAGTGCTAAGCATTTCAAGGGCTCCTAAGGCACTTACCTCCCTTTGGTTCCTTCGAAGCTTCCAGCCCAGATGGATTAGATTGTATTGCTAGGAAGGGGGTGGGGAGGAGATTCTATTTGTATGCAGTGGGGGCTATATGGAGCAGATTGGAATTTGGACAAAAGCCTCTTCACTTCTGAGAAGTGTCATGGGGTCTTTAACCACCACACATGGTCAGGACCGCAGTTTTATATCTCATCTGGCAGAGCACACCAGCAAAAGGGCAGTGGGCTCGAGCGCCATCCTGGGGCATTGGCCCAGCACTGACTGAAGGGAAATCATTAGACAGAGATGGAAAAAGCAGCTAGTACATCCAGCGCATCCCCCTGTGCCCAATACAGGCTTACAGAGAGAGAACGGGTTGGGAATTTTTAGTCTGAATGATTTCTTGATGGAAATTTAATTTGCCACAAAATCAAAATTTGCCATGGGAAAATATCTTGATTTCACGCCTCCTCAGCCACAACGTTTTTATTATTATTTTCCACCAGGAAAACTGACATGAAATACTTCATTTTTACTCAGTTTGGTCTGAATTAGAACAGTTCATTTAGTTGAACTGACCTAAAACATTTCAATTAAATATTAAATTGCATTTCCCTAACAACCTTTTCAGGGTTGAAGTTTGAACCCTCCCTGGAAAACTTCATCTGCCATAATGAAATACAGATTTCCCTCTGCGAGGTGCATCATGACTCTGGGTGCATTGTGGGAGATGTAGACTGGCTAGAGAGCTGGCAATACGGAAGAATGGGGGTATCAAGCTACTGAACTACAATTCCAATAAGGCAAGTGACATAATGAGAGAATGCAGTTAATATGGAAATGATTTGGAATTAAGCATGTCAAAAACACCAAAATGAAACATGCAGCAAAGAGTCCTGTGGCACCTTATAGACTAACAGATAGATGCATTGGAGCATAAGCGTTCGTGGGTGAATACCCACTTCATCAGACACATCATTTGTCTGACGAAGTGGGTATTCACCCACGAAAGCTCATGCTCCAATACATCTGTTAGTCTATAAGGTGCCACAGGACTCTTTGTTGCTTTTCACGGATACAGACTAACATGGCTACCCCTCTGAAAATGAAACATGTTAGTTTGGGGACTATTGAAATGATTCATTTGGATCAAAGATGTCAAAACAAAACATTTTGATATTTCCTAATAGAATGTTTTTAGAATTTCTGTTCTGTAAAAAAATATTGAAATTTCAACTTTTGAAAAAAAATGTTGAAATGTCAGAATTTCCCACAGGCCAGACATTCCGAATTTTGTTTGGCTCCAATTATATATTTTTCTAGTGTCTTCTTCAGTACGTAAGTTTTAGACCTGATAACCTAACAGATACCCCTGGTCTAGTTTACAGCACTACTGGACAGCCCAGTTGAGCTTGTGCACGGGCAAGAATTTTGGCCAATATTTCATCAGTGCGATCAAGCAAACAAGAGAGACTCACTTTCACCAAAGGTCATATGCTCCCACTGATTCCTAGCAGTGCTCAGTCGAATAAATGGAGCACTGATGTAAGGCAGTATTTAACCCTAACGAATAATGGCTGAGCCATGGAACACCTAGACCTTCAGCTTTAACCAACAAGAATTTCATAGATAGAATCATAGACTTTAAGATCAGAAGGGACCATTATGATCATCTAGTCTGACCTCCTGCACAATGCAGGCCACAGAATCTCACCCACCCACTCCTGTATCAAACCTGTGTCTGAGCCACTGAAGTCCTTAAATCATGATTTAAAGACTTCAAGATGCAGAGAAACTTCCAACAAGTGACCCGTGCCCCATGCTGCAAAGGAAGGCAAAAAAAATCCCCAGGGCTTCTGCCAATCTGCCCTGGAGGAAAATTCTTTCCCAACTCCAAATATGGTGATCAGCTAAACCCTGAGAATGTGGGCAAGACTCAGACAGACAGACACCCAGGAAAGAATTCTCTGTAGTAACTCAGATCCCACCTCATCTAACATCTCATCACAAGCCATTGGGCATATTTACCGCTAGTAGTCAAAGACGAATTAATTGCCAAAATTAAGCTATCCCATTATATCTTCCCCTCCATAAACTTCTCAAGCTTAGTCTTGAAGCCAGATATGTCTTTTGCCCCCACTATACCCCTTGGAAGGCTGTTCCAGAACTTCACTCCTCTGATGGTTAGAAACCTTCGTCTAATTTCAAGTCTAAACTTCCTGATAGCCAGTTTATATTGTTTTGCCAACACATAATGAAACAAGCTTATTTCCTAAATTCACCATTCAAACAACAATAAAAATTTGTCTGTATCCAGCACACAGAGCTGGATCTATTTTACACACACTTTCCTCCTACATTACCTGCCATGTCTTGAATGGCTGCTTGTAGCATCATATGGGTCTTCCACCTCACATACATTTGTAACATGGTCTTCCACCACATTGCTGGAATTCTGCCACTCAAAACATGGATTTTTATCAGAAGACTGAATAAAAGGCAAGTTTTCATACTCTGGAATTTCTTCATAGTGGCGCACATTCTCATATTCTGGTGGATAATCACTTGTAAGAGAATTCAAGTGTGTTTGTGACAACTGCTTCCCTGAGAATATTTGTTCATCTAAAGACTCTAATCTCTGACTGTTTGATATATCATGTTGACTCCTATGTTTCTGTCTTTTCTTTTGTGATGCTGGGCTGCCTATAGATATGTACGCTCATTTCAGCTCCCATCCATGATACAGTTTAAACAAGTTTCCAAAATGTTTTCCAATTCCTACTGCTTCCAATGGGGGTGGGGAGGGGTTATAAGAGTTTCCAGAAGTTTCAACTATGTCATGTGTGTGTCACACAAATATATGCTGCAGGAAATAGCTGATTTTCAACACCTAAAATTAAAATTTTTTCCAAGGTAGCATTCCCCTCAGCAGCCTGAAGGAAAATATCCTCCCATTTCACTCCTAGAGGTTAGCTCTAGGTGAGAGATCCTACCAGAGACTATATAGTCCCTTTATAGTAGAGCTTTCATATGCTATTAGGGGTTCTCGTCACTCACAAATACATATACATTCACACTCTATTCATAAAGAATACTATTTGAACATCACGTAAATCCACCTTATTAATCAAATAGCATGATTTATCACATAATAAATAAATAATAATAAGCACATATAGTGCTTTAATGATAACTAGAGCTGGTCAAAAATCAGAATTTCTATCCCAGATTTCAGTTTTGCTCAGTACAACACTACTGTAGCCACCTGGGTACAGCAGTGCCTCATGGGAGTTATAGTTTAGGTGCCTCATGCTCACATTTTTCTCTGGGGGCCAGGCTCCCTCGCCAGACTACATATCCCATGAGGTACAATAGCTGTCACAGTGCATCATGGGAGCTGTAGTCCAGCCAGGCAGACATGGATTAATGTCAAACTGACCCAAAATGAAATATTTCAATTAGGTTCAACAAACTGAAATGTTCTAATCTGTGATGACCAAACCCAAAATGAAGTACTTTGATTTAATTTCCACAAAATCAAAAATTTCTTGCAGACAATATTGATTTTGCAAAAACAATATTTTGCATTAAAAAACACTTTCACAGAAAATTCCTGGCCGGAGCTACTAATGACTAAAATATCAACGCCATGTCCCAAGGATTTTAACAAGACAAAGGGGGACAACATGCTTGGAAAAAATCATTGCACCATCTTTAGTTCCCAAGGCATTCAGACACCATGTAATACTTAGCAAGCACTCATGAGTCGAGTTTGTCAGAAGAAAAGAAACAGCACTGATTAAATGAAAGGGTGCAGCTCATACCAAGTCCAATCAGTTTTCTGCGTATATCCAGTCCACACTAGGCATACTCAGGGGCTCACAAATATTAGCACAACCACTCCTATCAGAGTAAGCCAAAGCCATCATCTCATTAGCACAGCAACTTCTGTGCTAGTAAAATGATACTTGTTCTGACAGGCCCCTTCTCTCCCGGGCTTGGCTGCAAACAAAGGAGAAGCTAAGGCGATAGTTCTTTCTTAGACAACACTGAGACTAGAGTTGGTTTAAAAAAGAAATGTGGAATTTTAAAAAAAAAAATCCTTTTCTGAAAAAAATTAAAGTTGAAAAATTTCAACCCAATCTATAGTCAGTTTATATATATATATATACATAGAGAGAGAAATACCTACCTCATAGAACTGGAAGGAACCTTGAAAGGTCATAGAGTCCAGTCCCCTGCCTTCACAGCAGGACCAAGTACCATCCCTGACAGATTTTTTTTTTTTTTATGCCCCAGATCCCTAAATAGCCACCTCAAGAATTGAACTCACAACCCTGGGTTTAGCAGGCCAATGCTTAAACCACCAAAATGTGTAAAATTCCACCTTTTTCAGAGGCAGGGAAAACAAATGAAAGTGCAGAACACTTGTATTCATTTGTGCTACATTAACCAAAGGTTCACATTTGCTTTAGTAGATAGCAATCATGTCAGACAGTGGGTGGGTACTTCTGGGAGAAGGGGACATTGGCAGGCCCTAACATAGATTATATATTTACTAAAACAAGATGCATTTTTTTCATGCCCAGTGGCTTGTCACCCAATATTAAAATCCTCACTGCAGATTTTAATTTTGTTTGAAATTTTTTAATATAAAAAAAGTATGAGAAACTTAGGAAAAAATGTGCAAAAAATAAATTTAAAACATCATTTTTCAATGAGCTCTAATACTGGCACATGCGTGCAACTCCCTTTCATTATGGCTGGGTTGGGACAGCCTTCATGGTGAAAGAACGGCATCTCTTCTTCATTCTGACATTCAGTCCAGATGCTCTCCTGAATCACATCTCACTCTGTCTCTTGGGTTGCAAGTCATGCCAACACAAGCTTTCTGGTGAAATTTCTGCTACTTCCTGCCTCCCACTGGGCTATAAATATGGCAAGGAAGGCTGTGCTAAGAGCATTTTGACATGTTCACTTCTGGTCCCAGTCAGAATCAGGAAGCAGAGAGCTGCACAACTACAAAAGCGATTGTTGTTCATAACATTTTCCAGTCCTTTCCAAACCTCCAGTTAAAGTATTCCTTGCAAAAGTCTCCACACCCTACCCCCACCCTCGGCCTATGAGCCACCTATGTCTCTGTCTGAAGTGGAGCCAGGTTTAATTTTGGGAACCAAGAGTCCATTCCAGAGCATCCCAGCCTTGCAGTGAAACTCAGTGTTTTGCAAAAGTTTTCCAATGGGGCAGCTCTTTGTGGGCTTAGGCCCCCCTTCTCTCATGCAAACCCCTTTGGTCTTTTAACACCTGGTGATGCTGCAGATTTTAAGTGTCTTTTATATGCAACATTAACCAGGCTGGACGGAATGAAAAGAGACAGATGTTTTGGTTAAAAAACAAATCAGTGACCTAACTAGGGATTTGGCTTGGCCTTGCGGCATTACCAGTCCAGCCAGGTGCTTCAGGGGTATCAGCTTTGTGCTGCTGGGTCAGCTGACTGATCCAAACTAAAGAGAAATGTAAATGGGGTGCTTGTTACTGTACAAAGGAGTCCTCGTTAAATGCACAGTAATGGTGATCCTTCCTGCTCTGAATGGGCTTGACCCTTTTCTATGTGAGTGTGTGGACTTCTTGGCTTATTCCTGCAGCCACACTATATGTTATTTAGCCATGCTTTCATTCCAACACGGAGCCCCGAGAGCAATTAAAGACCAAACAGGGTTGACAGATGCTAGTAATATGCAACCCAGCCATGGAAACACTAATCTAACCAGATGTGTAGGTGAGGGAGAAAGATTCCTGCGTCTGTACAATTGAAAAAGATTATACTCTGCAGCTAAGGGCAAGAGTGAGGCTCTAGCTCATTACAATGGGTGCTGTGCATTCAGGACAATGCACAGCAGCCCGTGTGCCGATTGCAAAGTTGGTGCGACACTTGTGACAAGCTTAGAAAGAGCTCATGCTGGAGACATGGGTCAAAACCCAACAAGCTTATTTTGGGGAGGAGAAGAATCCAGTCCCCTCTGTTGTCCCAGCACAAAACATGAGTAACTCTCTCATTGATGTCAAAGGGATTTGCTCATATTTTGAGGAAAGAGAAAGAGCAAAAGTTCAGAATGCTTGCAAAATAATTTCCAGTGGGTGCCAGGCAGCCATGTCACATCATGTTACTCAATTTTTTTGGTCTAGATTGTAATCTCACTAAAACACCAGTGCAAATCAGGAGTTGTCAATGACATTAGACTGGTGTAACACAAGTGTAGATCAGAATAGATTAAGACCAAATTTGTCCTGATTGCAACAATTGGCAGCCAGTTGCTGAACTGCAAACCCAAAGTACAGACATAATTTTGACTGGTTGAATTTACCCTGGTTTTAAGCAGAGGAAAACTTAGCTAGTGCAGTCCTGCCTCCCCTTTCCCTATCTACACGAAGCATTCAGGGGTTCAGACATACTGATGGCTAGCGTGAGGACAAATTACCAATGTATTCAAAAGCTAAAGATTGTCAGTAACTACTCCCACAGTTGGTTGTGTATTCATCTCTAATTCTTGTGTTATATTTTTCTCTGTATGCATTTAATATGTACCAACTCGATGGTGGTTTTAGTAACCATGGGGACTGTGTAAATCCAGCCTGAGAATTGGATTTATGCAACAACGATGGTATTTCACATCCACGTATTCATCAACTCATTTGAGGCCATTTGGCCGCCCTGCAGTGTCATTTCTTTGCACTAATTTCCACTTCACTGCCAAACGCCCTCACATTTCCCCAAAAAGACGTATATCACTGGGAGCGTGGGAAGGGATGAACTAAGTGGAAACCAGTGGCCCTCCCACTAGCCAAAAGACAAATGAAGACTATTTAGGATAGGGGAGGAATGCTTGATTAGTTACCAGCTGAACAGACCCTTAGGCAGGGCCAGTGCTCAGTGGGGCACCAAGAAATGACCTAGCAATTATACCCGTTCCTTTTGTAATTTTAAATCATGGTTTAGTACCATGGATATTTCATTCAGAAGTCTTTTTACTGTGTGAAGAGGTTGTTTTATGATATCAGTGGTTGCCCTACATTGTGGGCAGGTTCTCCTAACTATCTTGGTGCTTTGAGGGACCTCAACGTATAGTAGTGTCCGAAGGGTTAACAAGTCTACCCTCACAACCCCCAAGGAGGCAGAGAGTTTTTTCCATCTCCATTTTTCAGATGGGAGCCTGAGGCACAGAGGGAAGAGGGGCCAAATTTTTAAAGGTAATTGGACACCGAAAGATGCAGATGGGTACCAAGTGGGATTTTCAAAAGTGCCTAAGCAGGTTAGTGCCTAATGCTACTGAAAATCCCCCTGGCTGCCTCTCTGCAGCTTTAGGTACATGAATATCTTTGTGAATCTAGCCTGAAGTGACTTGCCCGTGGTCAACCAGGGAGTCTCTTGCAGAGCTACAAATTGGACCCAAATCTACTGACTCCCAATCCAGTGCCTTAAACAGAAGGCCATCTTTCCTCTTCTACTTCCACTACAAATCAGACGTAACTGGTCTGAAGCCACGTGCAGAATCAGGCCCATAGATTTTATTGAGCTAAATCCTCAGCTGGTGTAAATTGGTGAACAGTAAACCCTCCATTTTAAGAACACCAGTCTTGCAAATAACTGGTTATATAAATTATTTTTCTCAATGGGGTGGAAAAATAATTACATAACGAAAGTGATGTTGATGAAGAACAGGTCGACATCCCTTCACATTCCAATGCCTTCAGTGCCTCAGATGTCACTTCGTAGTGGTTTGAAGGACAAGGAAAAGAGCAATGCAGTGCACCATACTGCAATGTACACACCATCCCTAATGTAATTTTGAGATGTTCAATTTTATGAACTTTTGGATTTTATGAACTCCTCAATCTTCAATTAGATGTGAAATAGGGGTTCTACCATGTCATAGACTTCAATGGAACTGTGCCAAGGATATGAAGATATGGCCCCTTGTATGCTTTGTGTTATGATTTCATTAGGCACATAGTGGCATGTGCTGTAGTTCAAATTGGTTCTAGATTATATTTGCATATGTACATTCACTATTGACTTAGGAATGACATTGATAGGTTTTGGTAGGGTGGTCACTGTCTGGCAAAACCAAAGAACTTTGAGAGAATTGGGATAAACGAGCAAACTGAATTTGGAGAGGGTATTCATCACATCCAGAGCCCACAAAAAACTCCCTGCGTCCCATGCTCCAGTATTTCATGAGACTGCAGAATGTCCTCTACAGAAATGATGAGACACATTACTGCTGACACTCCAACAGGGTCATTTCACTGAAGTGCTGACTCCCATCTTCACTGTCCCCCCGCCTCTCATGCATAGGGCAGGTTTCACAGCCACCTAGGGCTCCTTATTAGTCCTGCCACTAAGATTGCTGCAAGCATGTGCTACACCAGTGTTCCACCATCCCTCCTACCCAGGCCAGCTCCTTGGCCAGCTCCCCCTACAATTTGGGCTGTGTTGATCACATGGGTGCTGATCACCTTCTACTGTCCTAACCTCCGCATGTTCTTCCCACACTAGGGTCTGTGTCCATAACATAGATTGGTCCATAGCTTAAGCTGTATGTTCTTTGGGGAAGAACTTTGTACATATTTGTATAGTGTCCAGCACAATGGGGCCTCTGGCTACTTCTGCAATATAAATGCTGTACAACAACAACATGAGTAGTCAGGCATATGACCTTAGGGCAATACATTGCAGTATGATCTGATTATATGAATACACTGTGCTATTGATTTCCATCAGCATGAACATTTCCAAAAACTATTTTTTGCCTTTAAAATGGCAGTTGTGGCAGGAAAGCAACCCCCCTCCCCGCTTTTTTTTTTGCAATTCAGCAGGAATTCAGGGGCTCTGCTCCCCTACTACCGTGTGGCAGCCTTCATTAATGTCTAAGTAATTAACTAATGAGTTACATTCATACATTGAGGGAGAAAAAAACTCTTTTCAGTCCTGTGTGATCCCCAGATAAAACGTCGAACAGCACAAAGAGTTGCCACATTAGGCAGTGTTGCTGCCAAGATTTTCTCATTTGGGATTATGGGGCTGATAAAATGAACAGTTAATAGAGGGAAGAGATCGGCAACAGCAGGTATCTTTGGTACTTCTGGCTCCTGTCTGTCCCTAGTGACTGCCTAGCTATAAGTTAAAGCCCCAGTAGTGCTTTCTGAAATAGTAGGGCATGACTCCAGAATCATTCCCGGCCAATATTCTTTCTCCTAGTTTCAACGGTTCTAGTATCCAAGCTTGCATGTGAGCTACTAAATGACACCCAGTCCCTCTGTTTTCCTAGGGCATGGTCCTCCCCTGCCTGGGACAATGTGGAATCATTTACATTTGTGTGAGATCGTTGTAAAATTCTACCCAATCCTAACTTTCCATTCACTTCCACCGCTGTTACCATGTTACATTCAGCCTGCATTCACTCACAGGTGTAAATGACTCCACAAGGTGCAAGGCAGAAGCAAATCAGGCCACCAGACCTAACTGCCCTGTTTGTCAAGCACTTCCAGAGACCTTGAGTCTGAATGGCACTGGATAAAGTAAAATCCCATGATGCGCTTTCTAACCAAGCTAATCAAATGGATTTTCATCGCAAGCACCATCAGCAAGAATTTCTGTAATAACTGGTATCAAGAAGAACACAAATACAAGCAAATAGTATGAACGTGTTTATTTATTCTCAATGTAAAATGACCATTGAGTAGGGCTGACCAAAAGTGTTTCGTGAACAAGTGTTTCCAGTGAAAAATGGCATTTTGAATAAAACAATCTTGGCCAATAAAAAGTTTTAGTTTGTTACATTTTTTTTCATTTTTGTTTCAAATGGATCATTTACATTCCAGTTTAAAAAAAAACAATTTTCAGTTTATGGAGGGTTTTTTGTGGGGCGGGGGGGTGTATCCTCCCTTTTCCCCTTTTTTTGCCCTGTGAAAACGGGGGAAAGGAGGGGAAAAGGTGTGGGGGGGAATCAAAATGAAACAAAGTTCTTATTTGAAAAGAAACAAAATGAAAATAATCATTTAACAGAAACATTCCATGAACATATTTCAAATTTAATTTGTTTAATTTTTTTTCCAAATTTTTCACAGAAAGTACTTACTCTTTTTGACCAGCTCTACTTCCAAGGCTGTGGTGTCACAAAGATTTGGTATCCTAAAAATAAATGCAGAATTTTGATTCCAATTAGAAAACATGGCATACAGAAATATCTTCATGCTGTCTGAAACATGAGGACACCACAACAGACAGCATTGCTATCATCATATTAATATGTACAAATTGTAAGAAGAAATGTGAATCAAAATACTTCTTCCTTAACTAGTACCTCTTTCATCTGAAGGTGTCAAAGCACAATACAAACATTAATAAGTTAAACCTCATAACAGCCCCGTGAGCTTGGTAGGTAAGTCCATCCCCTTTTCACATATGGGGAAAATGAAGCACAGAGCTGTTATGGGCCAAATATCATGAGGTATATTTCTTCACCTTTTCAGAGGACACCACCTGTTTAGTTAACCTGGAACTATGGGGCAACAGCTAATCTGAAAATCAGGCCCTTTAAGGTGTTTCAAGTTGGGCAGTCAACAATAAAGGCATCCAAAATTAGTGGACAATTTGGAAAATATGGGTCTTAAGTCATTTACGCTCTTAGTGAGTCTGTGGTAGAGCCAGGAATAGAACCTGGGAGTCCCATCTCCCAGTTCCCCATAATAAACAGTAACCATGATAACATCCCATTACAATGCTAAGGTAGTTACTGCTACACTTTCACTTAGGCTAAGAATGTCAATTGTTATATTTCTTGTTATTGTTGTGCTTGGAGATAATGAGAATTACAAACTTATTTTGTTAGTGGTCACCACCATCTCCCCCTAGTGGTTAGTCTAACCCTACCAATGAGATCTGTACAGTAAAATATCTATGGTATGTTTAAAGAGGAACTAAGGTAGACACTTTGCAGAGCAAGACACTTTGCAGAGAGTTCTGTTTGGATAGTCAGATTCTCTCTTTAGAATCTATCTTCACACACCAGGGATTGGCTCGGAGATGAAGCAAATTCACAGCATTTGAAAAGTCTAGTTAAGCGTTTACACTGTGGTGCCCATCACTGATCACTGTGAAGTCTGAGTACCTACAGATTTCAATGCACTGCTGATCCAAATGTCTTCTGGAAAGTTCATTTTTTAGGTCAGCTCAGTTTAGGAACAGAGCTGACAGAAATGTGTCTAGACTTCTGCTGGGATCGGATCTCTCATATTCCTTGGAATCTACAATGAAAACAAAGTGATTCCAAACACTGTTTATTTTGCTAACGGTCACACCTGTTACTGCTGGATGGTTGTTTTTTTTTGTTCCACTCTCCAGAAATAAAGGTTTAGGGGAGGGAGAAATGAAATCTACCCAAAAGTTTAAAAGAAAAACCAACACAAGGGGCAGGTGGGAAGACCTTGTAGCTGACACTGCAAAAGCAGTTCCCAGAGACAAGTGGAGTCTAGTTACCTTTGCATATAAAAGCAATGAACAAATGCACACACCCAGTAACAGAGCAAGTTTGCAAGAAAGCAGCAAGAGAAAGAGAGACAGGACATAATTTTGAAGTTTAGAACCATATCGTATATCAGTCTAAACATGTCCAAAAATTGAGGGTGCTCAGATTGCGTACTTCTGCTGGGTTTGCGGAGAGACTGCCAAGTTGCAGTTTAGATCTCAATCTGAATTCCTGCCAACATCTGGGGGAGAACTGGACCCTGCATTCTGATATCCTGCCTGCTATGCAAAGGTCTGATCTGGACCCAAAGTTCAGGAGAACAGGCCAGTCTGTTCAGATCCAGTGGTTCTTATTCAAGTTAATCTCTGCAGAACAATTATTGGGTCATCAGATTTTGCATTGTGAAAAAGGGAGATTGGGGGGGAAAGCTAAAGCAATCTGTAAATACATAGGTGAACAAATACATTTCAATTATAAAAGGAACCAGGAGCACAGCCCCATAAAACGGGAAGGATCTGGCAAGTTCCCAAGTGGCTGCTTTGAAACCCACAGTGTTGTATTTTGAAATGGACACAAGCGTTAGCAGAAAGTAGGGGAGCAGACAGGAATGGTTTAACAGACTGTGGAATAGCTATTAAAAAAATAGAAAGGGGAAAAAAGAAAAAGCAGATGGCAGCCCCTTCACAGGAGCCATAAAATTTCATGGTGTATTTTCTATCCATGGTTTCACTGTAATTCAAGCCTTGGGGGCCAACTTTCTCTCGCAGTGGTGAGCGAGAGGCCTTGGAGGGCAGAGCTGCAGACAAGCCTTAACAAAGGATGGACACTTCACAGGCAAACTGACCAAATGCTCTAGTCTCATTTCTCCGCTTGGGACTGGAAATAGTACTCACTTTGTGGAAATATCTAGGCGTCTCCTAAATGCATCCACTCCACAACCAAACCAAAGTTGTGGACCCTGGAAATGAAATAAGAAAAAAAAAAATCAAAGGGTCCTATAACTGCAAAGGGAAATCTCTTTTCATTGGCTCTGTATATCTGGGAATAGGATTGCAGGGACACAGTATGACAAGCCAACAAATAAAGGTTAGAAATAGATTGACTGCCTATAGCTATACAGTCTGATCCTGCATGAAGAACCCCTTTAATTTTATAGAAGTGTAGTGCCTGGAAGATCAGGCTCCTGGGAAAGATATACAATAAGGACCAAGGTTGCATCTGTTTCTTAACCAGAAAATCTCCTTACCTACAGCTTCAATCTCTTTGATTACAATGAGAACGCTAAGCTGAATGTCTATTTGTGACATTATTGACTTGAAAGTCAATAGAAGTTTGCCTAAGTAAGGACTGAATCAAATCTAAGTGAGAACTTTCGGATTTGGTCCTTGCATATTATTAGACTTAGACTGTAACCAACCCCCCAGATCGGAATGCAGCTGAGATGTAATATAAGTTCAGTCTGTGAACTTTGTGGCTTGGGCTTGTCCTTTCACTATAAGACATTTGTAGCATTATCTGTTATGTGCACCTGCAAAATCCATCAGTGGCTCCATCATTTCTGAGTAGGTGACATCATGTAACATAGCACTACACATACAGTGCATGTAATATCATGTGTGAAACAAGTACACATCCATTTTACTCATGTATCATTCCCCTGCAGGTTTCATATGCCATCATTCTATGCTAAGACTCACAAAGTGCCGCTGAAATCACAGATGGAAAAGACCTGTTAGGTTATTTTGTTCACTCCCTTTGGCCAATGCAAGACTGTTCAAACTATATTTTTCAGTGCTATGCTGAGTTCACTTTTAAAATGCACCAAATTGAACACTAATGAATCAAGGACAAATGTAAATAAAGACAACTGTGTGCAGTGTTGTTGTAGCCATATTGGTCCCAGGACAGTAGAGACAACTGATCATTTACAGTAAGAACTGGTTGTAAAATGGGAATCATTTTCTGCAGAAATAAAAAATTCATTTCATTCAAAATATTTTCCAGCGTTCTTGAGAAGATTCTAAAAATGATTTTGAAACAATTTGAAACAAAAAATTGTTTTGATAAGGAATGAATGGAATAGAAATTAAATGTTTTCAGTTTGAGGTTTTTTCCCCTCCTTTTTCCACACAGGAAAAAAAAATGGCCAAAAGAGGAAAGGAAAGAAAGGAGGGAAATAACCCTCTGATTTTTTAATTCAATTCCATTTAATTCCAGTTAAGACAAAAACAGTGTTTCTACTAGATGTGCAATATGTTTGTTTCCAATTATTGTGTCAAAAAATTGCAGAAGTTGAAGAAATTGCAAATAATTCAAAACGCCATTTTTCATCACAAAAAAAACCTTTAACAAAAAATATTCAAATAGTGTGTAAAAACTATGTTAAAAGTACACATACTCTTTAGTGAGTCTTCATTTTTCATGTACCATATTTATTTATTTAGCACTGTAGCGATCCAGTTAGACTCGTGGCCCTGTTGTGCCTGGTGCTGTACAAACCCAAAGTAAAACAGTCCCTTTCTCAAAAAAATCTTACAGTCTAAGGCCCTGATTATGCACTTGTTCAGGTATTCGCACATGCGTATTTCTGTTGGCATCAATGGAACCACTCAGGGGGTAAAGTGAAGTGCATATACTAGTGATTGAGGATCAGGGTGTAATGTAAGACAAACTGTAACATTGTGTGTAACAAACATTAGGAAGGAACAGTGGAACGATGTTGACAGTAACAGCATTTTAAACAGTAAGCGTGAGTATGTAAGTATAAGTATTTTTTGTGTTTGAGCATAACTCCATCTTCCTACCAACAGATCTCTGGCCTGGTGCTTTATCTGAAAGCACCATATATGTTTCATCACATCTTGTTGCCATGGCTTCTAGTTACTGATGGGATCAAGAGCTGAAAGAAATTTCTGGGAGATGAACTTTTCTTTTACTCTTTCATTTTGTATACTTTGTCCGGAATGTAATAGAAGCCAAATAAGAGTTGTGCTAATGCAGCTATAATGAGAGACAGAAGGAGATAGAGATGTGATGATTTCAGGCCTGTATGATGCCAATAGTGAAGCAGCTGCAAAGGTGGTGAGTAAAAAGGAAGCAGTTCTGTACATTAGGGGTCTGCTTTTCAGAAGTGCTGAGTTCCCAAAGCTCCCACTGAAATCAATGGTAGGAGCAGGGCCCAACACTTCTGGAAATCAGGGCCCAATGTTCATCTGGTGGCAAGCCAGGCATGAGATGAAATGATCTATTTTCTCACTGATGCACGTTGGGGCTTTCCCCTGAGGACTCTCCCTAGTGTCAGTGAGTGAACCCCCTCCACTGCAGAACTACTGGAGACAGGAGACATTAAACAGGCTTAAAGCTCAGTGCATTAACGGGCGATTTTTTCAGTTTCTTTACAAAGCTCCCCCAGGTAAATATCATGTGAATTGGCAGGGCAAATGGCCTTGAAAGCTTTAACACAGCTGTTTGTAAATTACCAGTGTTGGTAACAAACACGTGAGCTTGATTCTGATTTCCATGGAGAGAGCTTTGCAGGGTCTGACACTAGGCTATCAGGAACTCACTGTTTACAGTGGCTTCTCCATATGTACAGGAGCCAGCAGCACAGTTTTTGCTAATGAGCATTTTTACGGCAAGGTTAAAAAAGGGTCAAGGTTTTAATTATGGACATTAGCTCTTTGACTGGTCTGTTTTGACAAACGGCATAATATTTGCAGAAAGTCAAGGCAGATAATGGAAAAAGTAAATAATACTAGCAATGTCTGTGTGAAACAAACCTTTTAACATGTGGTCTGGAAAATTCCACTCCAGGAATCGCATCCTACTCCAGTCTCGGTGGTTTGGGCTTTTTGGGTAAACACCTACCCCTGTCAAAGAAGGTTTAGAGATGAGCTGGCTTGTTCTGAATTAATTCAAGACTGTCCAACCAAAGATTTTTAGCCACACTAAACATCAGTCATGTTTCACAAATGATGCCTGCTTGCCCAGGCAAAACTCAGCCAAGCCATGCAAACTGGTTTTGTACAGAAACCAGAGCTTGGGCTAGTTGAAAAACTTCCATCAAAATATCTTCTGGTGGAAAATCAGGGCTTGAACAAAATGAAAATTTTCGTGCAAATCATGTCGCCTTTTCTATACAATTTCCAGTTTTTCATGGCATAATGAGTATATTTTCCATGTTTTGGAAGTTTTCAGCCAAACATTTCAGGTTTGCTGTTTTTCAACAAAAAGCTGAACATCTCTGTTGACAGAAATGAAACAATTTTTTATTAGCAATTACCAGCATAATAAATAAATAGATATTTTCTGGCCACTTGTAGTTGGAGACTTCATGGAGACTTTCCCCTGTTGTAGCCCGCAAAATTACTGTAATAATCTTTCAGTGTAAACTTAGCCTATTCTTTAAAGTGTTTGTTCCATACAAAACTGGGTAAAATGCCAGAGCTCTCTATTTCCAGCCCTCTATCTTTTTAAATCTAGGACTCTGCTCCAAGATCAGCACAGCTCTGGTTGCAGTAATACTTCTGTATTGAGCTGTATCTCCATTGAAACTGAAGATGTGCTAATAAAGACGCCGGGTTAGAGAACAGTCTGGTCTGTGAGTTCAACTATACGGCAACTTTGAACCTAGTTTTTAACTGGCTAGTGGTTTGGCTGAGTCTAAACATGTTTTGTGTCCATCCACTACATGGTTAATGCTCCGTTAGTAGCCATGAAAACTAATTGTGTGTCACCCCTGCTAATGGTCTTTCTGTATTAGTTCATAACATTGTCATTTTGCAGGGTGGACATGGCCTCTAATGTGTGTTGTTCAGCCATTCTTCCTTCCTCATAGGTCTCTATGCAGTAGGACCTCCCAGAATGCATTGCTCCCAAGTGCTGCTGGTTCCTTTCTGTGTGCATTTTCTCCTGACACGTTGTTCTCTACTGCATGTACTGCATGGTAGAGCTGCTTAGATTTTTCTCTGAAATGCACCAATACAAACATGGTTGTCACACAGATGCTTTATGGGAAAACTGCTGCATGGACACAACTCAAACGTGTTGTAACCAGTAGGGCTGGATGAAATTTTACAGACAAAACTTTTTTTTTCAATGAAAAAATGCAGATTTCATGAATTTGTGCTGAATTCAACAAATTGCTTGGGTCAAAAAAAAAAAAGACAAAGACATCCTTTCAAAAACTGACAAAATCAAAATGTTTTGTTCTCACATTTTTTAAGTGAAATGCATGGAGGGGTTCAAATTGAAATGACTTTTCATTTTTAATTTTACTTTTTTATTTTTTAAAAGGTTTTAAAAGTTTGAAAACAAAATGAAATATTTTGTTTCAGTTTCCTCCATTCCCAAAAAAAATCAAAAAATTCATTTTGGGGCAACCTGAAACTAATTTTTTTTCCAGTTCAGCCAGTGAATGGAAAACAATCAGTTATTTGCACAGCTGTATTAACCAGATCAGCTGACAGTGTCACAAATGGCTGAGAGAAAAACACTATTTATATTTGTATATAGGATTTTAAGGGTGGGAAAATTGCTGTGGATCACTATCTGAGCTACTGCACCATTTGAGTCATAGCTTTCGGGACCTGACCTTGCACATAGATCAACATATATGCACCTTCAGGGCCACCCAGAGCCCCTCAGACCTCAATGCATCTGCATCCAAGAGAAGATGACTAATATATTATGGAGAATATATAATTCAAACATCACACCCATGACTAACCCTCCTTTGTAGAACAAACTCTCCCAGATCCACTTGATAATGGACCACAATACCACCATCCCCCACAGAGTTTGATCCCAAGTTACATGATGAAGGTCTAGAAACCATGAGAAATATTTGAACCACCACCTGGGAATCATGTCCATGCAACCTTCCTCGCCACATCCCCTCCCTAGCCCTCCCATTGGTAAAGACTAATGAACAACTGAATCCACTGCTAATGAAAATGATTGTCTCCTCCAGAGACATGAACCTGGCAACATCCCTGAGAAATGCAATAGTCCACCAGCCACTGCATAAACCCAGAGCACTCAGTGAAATTAAAATTCAGGACAAATGAAATGGACCAAGGGAAATGCTTTTTAGTGCAAGTATTTCACCTGTGAAACTCCCTTCCATGTTATATAACTGAAGCAAATAATGTACCATAATTCTAAAAATAATTGCACATTTAGATGAATAACTGTGGCATCTGCAGTTTCATTAGCTAGGACTAAAATCATAAGGGCTATCAGTCCTCTTACTTCAGGGCATAAAGTGATCACCAGCTGCAATTAGAAACAGTAATTCAATAGCATTTAGAGCCACAACATTAAGTGTAATCCAGCATCAGTTATTGTGGGAGCATAGGTCAGGAGTTAGACCACTGGTCTGTTCCAATGAGTCCACCCTTATGTCCCCACTTAACAATGGTTGCATGCCAGGTTTCTTTAGATACAGGTTAGGACAGTGTATCTTCAGATCTCCTACTCACTTAACAGTGAAGCAAACCGGATCCAGGTGGACCAAATCATTTTCAACCCCCATCGCTACCTACAAACTGATACATGTTTATGAGAATTATTTCACCTCCATTACAAGTGACCATTCCCATTAGTGTTAGTGTGCAGATAGGACTAGGGCTACTTTTATATGGCTTCAGATCACAGGCTTTTTTGTGCTTTTCTGCTACACTACAGCACTGTGTAGAGAATATTTTCTATGCCCCGAACCCACCTCATATTCACAAACACAGGGAACAATTAGGCTTTGTTCTTACTGAACTTAGATGAGCCAAAGCTTTCATGCTCAGGTGGGCATATGCAGCTCTTCTTTCCTGAACAGGTGGCCTGGTGCTTTGGTCTGCGGTATCATTAAGATGCAGCTATTTCATGTAGTTATATGGACTTACACAGTAACCTCGATGCTGTTACACGAGTAAACAATGCAGTTACACATTAGGTCGTAACATTTCAGCACCTATTAGGAACAAAAGTGCCATTGTGAACACATGGGTTACTGAATAACCGCACACATCCCCATAAAGAGCAGAAAGCGGTTTAAGCTGAATTTTTGTTTAGTTCTGATTTATACAAGAGGCAGGATCCCAGTTTGCTTTTCCTTCACTCTATGACTCCTCTCTCCTTCCTCCATCAGCAATCCTCCTTCTGATCCTTTCACAGCAGTTTTTCAGTGGGAATGTGCCATACAGGGATCAAAATGGGGGTAACTAAATGAAATTCTCTGGTTTGTGTTATGCGAGAGGTCAGGCTAGATGATCTAACAGTCACTTTGGGGCCTTAGACTCTGTGAATCTCTGGAACTGCATATCTGACTGAATTGACCACAGGCCTGATTTTCAGATGTGCTGAGCACCATCAGTTCCAACTGGAGTCAACAGAAGCTACAGGTACAAAGGTCCTCTGAAAATCAGGGCTGTATCCACTGCGTGTGCATTGCCCTGTTGAATGTCTGATTACAACCAGTGCTCCATTCACCCTGCTTCAGTTCCAATGCAGCAGAGCCACTGTATGCAGGGCTGGCTCCAGGCACCAGCCGAGCAAGCTCATGCTTGGGGCAGCAGATTCTACGTGGCAGCATTCCGCCCAATCCTAGGGCAACACGGCCGCTTTTTTTGTTTGTTTGTTTGCCAATCTGGCTGCCTTGTAGGGGGTGGCGGTGCGGAGGAGGGGAGCGCTCTGCTGGGAGCGGGCTGTGTGCTCCGTCTGCCCCAACCGGTGCCGGGCCTGGAGCAAGCCCGTCAGGGCAGCCTGCGTCTTTCCCTCCCCACCGATCTGAGCAGTGCAGAGCCCTCTCAGCAGGTGGCACAGCCTGCTGAAGCCCTGGCTGCCTCCCTTCTCTCTCCCCACCCCTACTCCCTCCCGCTAGCCAGGCACATCTGCAAGGCAGGGAGTCCCCCTACACCCATGCTCCGGCCACCCCGCAGGGTTTTTTTTTCCTGCTTTGCCGTTCTGGCCGCGCCACAGGTTTTTGTTTTGTTTTTTTTCCTGCTTTGCCGCTCCGGCCGCGCCACAGGTTCTTTGGGGAGTTTTTTTGTTTGGTTTTTTTTGTGCTTGGGGCGGCAAAAAAGCCAGAGCCAGCCCTTACTGCATGGAGTATGTTTTGCTGATTACCCTATGCTCACTTGTGATTACGTTGCACCCCATATAGTGGCTTGTGCTAGCAATGTCACTTCTGCTGGGTAACCTTGAGCAAGTCACTTCACTGCTCTTTGCCTCAGTTTCCCCATCTGTAAAATGGCTGTGATCATAGAATACCAGGGTTCGAAGGGACCACAGGAGGTCATCTAGTCCAACCCCTTGCTCAAAGTAGGACCAATCCCCAGACAGATTTTTGCCCCAGATCGCTAAATGATCTCACAACCCTGGGTTTAACAGGCCAATACAGTATTATTTGCCAGCATCACAGTTCTTCTGGTTAGCAACCTTGAGGTCTAACCTGGGCCTTACCCCAGGCCTCTTATTCTACATTTACCTCATGAGAGCACCTGGCAAGCTGCTTGTTCTAGTAACAAGGGGTGGGGGGGTGCACAACTCTTTTGCCCTGTTTTTCTGAGCTCAGCCAGCTATTATCATGATCTGCATATCAATGTGCCAGGCAGCTCAAGGTGGCTTTGCTATTTGTCATAAAATCATTTCTCAATTGCCTGCTAAGCCACTGGACAGGAACTTATGTTAACATGAGGGCCAGACCTCGGGCTCTATCTTAGGCCGCCCAACTAGCCCCCTCAAAGGGGCAAGGGCATTACACATCCACAATCTGTAGATAGGGCATGGGAGTCCTGAGGGTGATTAGCGACAGGGGAGGGTCTCTGGAGGGGACGGTCAGGGGACAAGGAGCAGGGGGGCTTAGATAGGCGTGGGGTCTTGGGAGGGGTGGTTGGGGCAGGGGGTCCCTGGAGGGGGTAGTCAAGGGACAAGGAGCGGGGCCATGGATGGGTCGGGGGTTCTGAGAGTTCAGTCAGGGGACAGGAAGTAGATGGGGGTCAGATAGGGGGCAGGGCCAGACATGTTTGCTGACTATTAATAACAGAAATGCTCAAGGCCAAAGCAAGTTTGATAGAACGCAGTTTCACCTGTGACGTTGTAAGATTTTTTGGCTCCCAAGGACCGCGTTATATCGGGGTAGAAGTGTATATCTCACTCTGCCACACCTGCCACAGCCCTTTGATTTAGGCTACACCCCTTTCTCCCTTCCTTTCAACCCTGACGCTTTTCTCCAGTCCTCAGCTACCTCTACATTGTAGGTTAGGGGTGTGATTCCCCTGCTGGCATGCCCATACCGCAAGGTTGCCATGGCAGCATGGGTACCAGCAGCAGCGGCATGGCTGAGCAGTGCCGAGTACATGCCCACCAGTTTCAAGTGGGTTTGTAGTCAGCATAGCTCAGCTATGTCTCCACGGCCCCTACCAGTGCCACCACAGCTATACTGCTATTTATACTCGCCTTCACTTGGGGAGAGCTAACCAGAGCGTGTGTACACACCCCTAGCTCCTAGCCTACATGCAGCCCTCTCTGACACATTCCCCACCATGTGGCACTGGGAACCCAAGAGCTACCCTCTTCTGCAGAGAAACAGAACAAGAAACTTACGGGGCTAGTTTCCTCATCCATACTGAGGAAAGTGCCAACTTCAACAGTGAAAAGAAAGTTAGATGCTGATCTCAGCTGAGGTGTTAGGAGTGATTCATGTCTGAGATTTTTATTTTATAAACTGACAGGTCCAGATCTTGCTCTTGAATGAATGTTCATGGTTCCTCATGACTTCTACTTATCTAACAGGTATTGAATTTGATGCTCCTGACTGAGACAGGAGCCCTGTTATGCTAGGCACTGTACAAATGCACAGTAAGAGACAGTTATAGGTTAAAGTCCAAATAGACAAGACAGACAAACAGTAGGGGGAAAACAGAGACACAGAGAGCAAAAGAGGCTTGCCACCTGTCACACAGCTGGTCAGTGGTAGAGCCAGAAATAGAACCCAGGTCTTCTGACTCTCAGTACAGTGCATTAGCTGCTGGATAATGCACTGAAAAGCTCACTCTACTTGAGCCATCTATAGGTCCATTTAGAATACACTGACTCAAGGAGGCTGGCAGATACACACATATACTTTGCTTCAGATGTATCATTCTAAGTCAACATCAGGATAATGTGGGTTGACTGTTACAGAATCGCTATTGGGACTTTTTGTGTTGCATTGCACTTAGTCTAGAAGAAAAATAATACCACTTTGGTCCATGGAGATAACATCCCAAATTAGGTTCCCAGAATAAATTAGTGAAACATTTCATTCTCCTGCTCTACAATCTCATACCTCTAAACATCAACAAAAACTCCACGGGTTTGATGGAAACAATGGTGTTAAGTCTCACGGTGTTTGAGGAATTTCCCAATATGCACTGCGTCAACTTTCTGGCTACACTGAACGGAGTGGTAGAAAACAGCCTCATCTGAGCCAGATGCAAGGCTGAAGGTCCAAGCATTTGTTTTGCATATGAAAACAGACTGAGATTAACCTTTCCCTTACAGTTCTTGCTCCAGGATTGAGATATTTTTTTTCTTTGAATGTCCACAAGCCAAGTTTAGGGGCACGTCTGTTAAAAGTTACTATGTTTCCTTTGGTGGAATATGATGAAACAGGAATTCTGGAATTGATGGATCATCACACAGGAAGGGTGTTTAAAATAAAAGAATTTAGTATCTCCCCCCAGCAAAAAAAAAAAACAAAAAAACCACCAGCAAAAAAACCCAACATTAAACCATATCTTCATCTTTCTTGTCTGCACACTGTAGCTTTCATTTTACTCTCTTTGGGTCAAATCCTGAAAGCCTTCTTCGAGCAAAACCATCATTGAAATCAAACAGAAAAATACAATCCATTAGTGTGTTTTCTTATTTACATACCTTAGAAATATTAACAGCTAGACATATAGTGTTACGTGTCTCTCTAATGTCAGACAGATACATAGAACTGTATGGAGATAGATAGATGTGTGTGAGAGAGAGATAGACAGATCCTGAAGTTGCTTAGCCCAAGTCAGGATTGATTAAAAACTGAGTTAGAATGCCAGGAGTTAGCCCTTTTTAATTTCCTAGCTAATGGGAGTCTAAACATTTAGCTAGATAGCCAGCGAATTCCCTTAAACCCACGAAGCACTCTGCAGAAGAAGTCAGCTCATTAAAGCCACTCAGCAGATAACTTGAGTTTGTTTTCAGAAAGGCAAAGCCATCTGTCCATAAGGATTTCTCACGCTTCGCATGCCAGCCCTGGCCAGGGAAATACAACTTTAAGTACACCAAAAGAAATTGTTGAATGAATAAATTATAAAGGCCTTCAGGGTATCTGTCTGGGGTATTATTTTACACACTCATGCAGAGTAGGTTAAAGGGGCATGTTCTGTCATTATTCCACCCTGTTCTGTCTGGAAAGACTCGGCATCTGTATGAAAGTGAGACTATGGACATAAACTGTCATCCAACGAGACAAGACAAGACTCAACTTTGTTAAAGTCACCTCATTTCATTTTTTACTGGAACTCTCTTTAAAAAACTAATGTTGAGTACATTCAATGCAGTGAGTGATTAACAGCAGCGGCAAGAACGAGACTAAATACTGCCAAGGTACTATGCAAGCTTTCAATACTGACTTCAGTCTGGACTTGCAGCATCCCCTGCTATTCCAGTCGTGTACCCCCAGCACAGTCCTATCACTGCACATTAATCCTCTCCTGCTATTCCAATTCAGGACCTCGCACCTCTCTGCTAATGTACCTCAATCCTGAGCTATGGAATTCCTTTATTGTTCCATTTCCTGCGCTCCACGGAGCTCTGCCAATACACCTCAGTACTAACTTCTAACATCCCAGCGATCCCAACCCTGAAAGGCACAGCCCTCTACCAACAGCACAGTTGTGGTTGCACTTTCATCACTTTTTACACACAGGGATTTCAAAAAGGTTTGCAAATATTAAGCAATCAATCAGCTCAATTCTCATCCCAATTTTCCACATGTGGAGACAGACACACAGAGTTGGAAGGTGATGTGTCTAAGATCATACAGAAAACCTGTCGCAGAACTGGGAATGCAACCCAAATCACTTGATTACCAGTCCTCCTTCATACAATTCATTCCTGATAAAAAAACCATCCCAGTCCAATCCAGTTTGAAGGTTTGCTTAACCAGTTTTCCAGTCATGCTGAACTGTCGTGTTTTTAGGATGTTTAAAAGAGGAGAAAGCTACCAGGTGAGTCACCAAGCATGATCAGGATTTGAACACTAGCTATAGATGGACCTTATGTTACAAGTTTACAAAATCACAGACATTTAGATGCTTATCCAAACTTTATCTATTGAGAAGAGGCCTAAATTCTACCATTGAGCGGACATTTAAAATCTTTCCTCCATAAAAATCAAATGGGCGGTTGCCATGGACTTCAGTAAGGTCAGGATTTCATTCAAGGTGCTTGATGATTAGTATTGCCTTTGAGAAAACAAATCACTCTTGGTAGCAGTAAATCCCCAAAGCGATATCAATTTTGGTCCTTCTCTGAAAAAAAAAAGAACTAAAAGCCATCATGGGCCATACCCCCAGATATGCATGCCCTGGAATTTCAAGCATAGGAAAGAAAAGCTGGTTCTATGCTTCAAGCACAAATGTGGAAAGCTGAATATCGGACTTTTGGGCTAATTCAGTCAGTGTAATCAGGTGCAGCTCTATGGGCTTCAAAGGGGTTGCACCCAATGACACCAGGTTTGACGGTAGCCCTTACTGTTCAACATAGGGCATGTCACCTGCCTTCATGGAGCTAATACCTCCCCTCCCGCCCAGGATGAATTCACAAGCTCATCAGGGACAAGGCCTGGATCTCACTATGAGTGGGAGTTTCAATCTGGGCTGGGAATTGGGCAACCAGATCCCAGCCTATGTGTACACCCAGTGCCGCCTATAATGGCGATAGACAGATGTGTGTGTGTGAGAGAGAGAGAAAGAGAGAGAGATCCTGAAGTAGCTTAGCCTCAGTCAGGAGTGATTAAAACCTGAGGTAGAATGTCAGGAGTTAACCCTCATTCTTGGTCAGTAAATAGTAATAATAATTAATGTTTGTACATTGGGTGGAGATCCTCCAATCCAGTAAGAGTGCAAAGAGTCATTAAGGATCTGAGGGCAGATTTTGGCAGCAAATGTCATGTTTTGAGAAGTCAATTGCTGAGGAAACAGAACATGGCATAACAATAGGCCCCCCACGCTCTGCCCCAGCTCATTGCTATCCTATATAACCCTCCTGGCTAGGTTCGCGGCTATTCATTGACTATCTTGTGGGCTAGATGGTGCCTCTAGGGCCAGCGCTGAGTGAGGGGTGCTCTGCGCAGTTCAGGAAGTGTTGTGGCTCAGAGATCCCCTTTTGAAACCCAAGCTTCCCCTCGCGCCATGAGAGTTAGTAATTTTTTTGCTGGTATGCAATCAGAAGCAAATTCTACAGCATCCCTGTATGGCTCAGCTTGTGTGGCTGGCACTTGGCAGACAAGGCATGGGTGTGGGAGAGTCAGCAATCATTTCCTACCCAATTTACACCCTGGGGCAGACGTGGTCCAGACCACAATCCGGCCCTGAGCTTTCAGTAGAAATCACATGGGCTTTACTTGGAGGCATATTTCCTCATCCTAGCTCCATTTTGCTGTAATGAACACAGCAGCATTGTTCTTGCCAACTGTATGATGGTCTCTGCTGTTCCTCCAAACAGCTCATCTGGCCCATTAGCACTCTGAGCTCGAACCCTTGGCCGTGGCCTTACGTTCCCTGCCTGAGCACTGAGAGTTGTTTCAGCTGAGGGGGAATATGTCTTTCTCCACCCACCTTTGTGTCACATGTCATCAGAGCCCCTACCCTATTTTATAGCCCAAAGAGTGAGTTCCATGTGAAACTGCAGCTATGGTAAGTATCAGAGGGGTAGCCGTGTTAGTCTGGATCTGTAAAAGCAGCAAAGAATCCTGTGGCACCTTATAGACTAACAGACGTTTTGGAGCATGAGCTTTCATGGGTGAATACCCACTTCGTCAGATGCATATAGTGGAAATTTCCAGGGGCAGGTATATATATGCAGGTAAGCTAGAGATAATGAGGTTAGTTCAATCAGGGAGGATGAGGCCCTGTTCTAGCAGTTGAGGTGTGAAAACCAAGGGAGGAGAAACTGCTTTTGTAGTTGGCAAGCCATTCACAGTCTTTGTTTAATCCTGAGCTGATGGTGTCAAATTTGCAGATGAACTGCTAGAACATGCCTCATCCTCCCTGATTGAACTAACCTCATTCTTGCTAGCTTGCCTGCATATATATACCTGCCCCTGGAAATTTCCACTACATGCATCTGACGAAGTGGGTATTCACCCACGAAAGCTCATGCTCCAAAACGTCTGTTAGTCTATAAGGTGCCACAGGATTCTTTGCTGCTTCTGCAAAGTGTATCTCAGCCTCCTCAAGGAACCTCCCCCATGCTGCAGGGTGAAAACAAAATCCATGTTCCACAGCCATCAGTCCTAGCCTGATAACATCTGTCCCATCATGCGCTGAGCCATTCCCCATGACTGCAGAGGCTGTGTTCAGGGACTGCGTGAACAGAGGTAACTGAATTTAGTGTGTGTTGTAACAAGGGATAAACAGCATTGGGGCTTTATTTTAATATTGTCAACAAATGAAATCATTTTGACTCAGCACTCTTTACAGCTGTCACATCTGAAAAAGATTTCACTGCTTCGGTATCTGCAGACTGGATTTAAAAAAAAAGAAGAGCGAGAGAGATTAAAAAAATTCCCTAATGATCAGGAGGCAAATAGTTTGTAAAGTGAGCCACAGTGCCTTTCATTCCTTCTCCCCATCTCAATTTAATTCTGTTGCACCCTTGCTCAGGCAGAAATGCACGCTACCTAACCAAAGATCAGAGAAGGAAGGTAATAGGCATACAACAAGGAGACCCAGAAACAAATAATGCCAGGCGGTGTTTGGAATATTTGCATTTCAATAGAGCAGAAAGCATCATTTTGCAGTTGTGTTTTGCCAGACTCTTTGCAACACCCTATTGTTGCTGTTTGATTAATCGCTTCATGCTTAAAGTCTTTTGAAATACTATTACTTTTAGCAAGCAGAGATAAACGTGCTGCTCTTCAGACAGAGGCTGAGCCTTAAGGGTCTGTTTTATTTGGTTCTTCTCTTCCTCTCTTACAGAGCCAGAAAACGTGTAAAACTGGGCTTTGCTGGCTGTAAAAGAAGGAGTTGGGCTCTAAAGGACAAAGTAATGCTACACACCCCCAACACCCCCAACTCCCCAAGCAGAACAGTGATTGCAAAATTGCAAAAGCTGATGTAATACAAAAGTGAATTTTTCCAAATGTGCAGCATGATTACATATTGGCAAACTGAAGGTCTGATCCAATATCAAACTGTTTCCAAATGTATACACCACTTGACACCACCATTATTACATCTGTCCTTTCCCTTCTGGCAGAATTTCTCAGTTCTTTATATGAATAAAACAAATGATCTATTTGCCCGCTATGTGTTGCAGTGTGGGGAATTTGGTTTGGATTAAACTAGAATCCACTCCCTTCCCAAAGCTTTTGCCCCAAACTCAAATCGGAAACCCAAACCTGTTATGTTTCTCCATACACCACAAAGGTTATTTAAATGAAGATGGTTTTTGCTGCAGTACACAGGTTAGAGCCATGTGTGGAAAAACCTGGGCTGAAAGAGGTTTTCTTATTAAATTTTGGAACTTTTGATCTCCCCAAAAAGAGTAAGTAAAAAAGTGTATGCATATGAAAAATGTTTTATTGAAACAGTAAACTGTAGACTTTCTGGTTTGGTTCAAGCTTCATCTAAAAATGATTCCCCCATTCCTAATGCAGACATACATCGGTGTCCTGATTGGACTCAGTGTACATTTTTTTCCCCTTTTGAATGACTGGATACAGAGGTATGAAATGGCTTCTGAATCCCACTAAGGTCCATTGAATCTACTACTTATAAGCAAACTTACTTCAAAAGAGTTGAATTAGAAATCTGCAGATTAGTCAAACCTCTGTGGTCTAGAGCTGGTCTTAAAATCAAGGATGAAAAAAATCAATTTGTTTTTTGGTTGGGGGGAGACACGACATAGGAACAAGTGACCTGAACTTCAAATGAACCTTCCTCCCCCCAGTAAATTTGGGCAGCTCAGCCCTGCACCCCAATTACTTTTCATTTTCATGTGATTCTATACTTGCTGCTTGTGAAGAGTACCATTAGAAAGGCTATTTTAACACTATTACTAGTCAAATTTTGCAAACTCAAGAATTAAAAACGATCAGGTCTTCTAGGTGTTTATTGAAACCACTGGATCTTTAGAGGCTGACCTGCCACTTCTGGAAATGCCCTAGAATGTGAATTTCTCATGGGGGTTGGATTTTGTCATGAGACTAGCCTTAAAAATCAATGGAAGTTACTGGAGTGTGGAGCAGATGAGATCTCTCAATTTTTCTCCTCATGTGCAACCCTCCTCTCCTTATATGGGCTGTGGAACTACTGTAACTGCTTTAATTACAATGGGGCTGATTATTCCCTGGAGGAGGTAGGGCAGGGGAGGGCCAGAAGGACAAATGAATTAACACTGCCTAGGGAATCCAGGCAGTAAGTAATACTGCTCCAGGATCCTTATGAATTAGGGAATCTTCTCCCCATACTAAAAAAAGGGAAGTGGGGGAGTTTCAGAGCATAGGCTGTCCATGCAGGATCCCTGGAAACACTGGCTTTACTAGAATCTTTTTGCTTTGGAAGAATTAAGAGGAAAGTCTGTGTGAGTTTTCCTCCAACCAGAACCTCTCCCCAAGAGCTCTTCCACAGGAGGGGGCATGTCCACACCCTGCTTAGGATCGGTAGCAAGAGGTAAATCTTTTCTCTAAGAGCTTTCATTAGGGCATCTGGGAGTTAGTGTGCCAGCCTTTGACCTCAGACCACTGGCGGCTCAAATCCTGACTCAAGTCACAACTGAAAATGAGTTTGGTGGCCTCTCATTACTCTCTCTCTCCACGCATGTCCCAAAGCCACATGACATACAGGTCAGCTTGACTAGTTATCTGTCTTGCAGAGAAGCCCAGGAGTGAAAAGTCAGGGAGGTGAAAGTGAAAGGCAGGTTTGAAGTGCATGGGGAGAGCTTGCACAACACCTGGGTATGTCAGCCCTTGCTCAAATTGGCTCTATTCTTCCCTCATTTTCATGAGGGCATCTGATTCAACTGCTAAAGCTATGTAAAATTAACTTCATTTTCAATCAACAGTGAGGAGGGGCACCCTCTGGGTTTGAATTTGCTGCTTTGATCCTAACTGAGAACAACACATCAGAAAAACATCCAGTTCCTAATTGCTCTCTGGTGCTTGGCAAAGCCAAAATCAAGGAGTGGTCCTCCCTCCGACAGCCGTGGTTTTCAACCTTTTTTCATTTGTAGACTTCTAAAACATTTTGAATGGAGGCGCAGACCCTTTTGGAAATCTTAGTCTGCAGACCCCCAAGGGTTCACGGACCATAGGTTGAAGACCCCCACTGTCTTACAGCTACATATGGTTCATCAGGCACCAAAGCAATTGTGTCCCCTGGCAGAGCCAGAGGAGGGCTCTCTGCTCATCTGAAAACTTACTTTTGACACCAAGAAAGATAGGTGGCTGGGAGTGAAACTTTGAATAAAGCAGAGCTAAATTTCCAGAACAATGAACATTTTAATAACCATAAAACAGCTATAATCTACACATGAAGGTATGTGTAATCGCAACTGCATTGCTGCCTGGTATTATTTTCATAATAAGCCTGTTTTATTGCAGTTTACATCCGGGTAAGCTGTAATGAGCTATTTCCCACAGCGTAGCTAAGGCCCGCTCTCAGTGAAATCTCTTCTGTTTAACATCCCTGCTAGAGGTTAATAAATGCCACAGTGTCATTTCCTTGATTTGCTGGTTTTAGTGAATGCCAAAGGGCAACGTATTTAGCAGAAGCTGAGCACGGAGTAGGGAAACAACAGCTTTCAACATTCATCTCAAAGGATTTTTCCATCTTCCGTCAAAATTCTTTTAGGGCCACTTTGGTCTTGTGGTTAGTTTTCAAGAGGCCCTGTGATTTTTTTTCCACTCCAACTTTCCAGTGGATAGGACCAGCGAATTGCCAGTGTGGGAGTTCAACTTGGAGGGGGATGCTCTAAAGAAAGAAAACTGGACACCTGGGTAAAAAGGTGTGCCATAGTGCAAACAAACAAACAAAGTTTGATGCAGAGTTTACTGGGTGAAAGTCCATGGCCCGTGCTAAGCAGTTCACAATAGTCACTTCTGGCCTTAAAAAAAAAAAATCTATGAATATTTTCAAGTGCAGTATCTAAAAAATGAGGGCTGCATCTCTAAAGTCACAGTAATTCCTAGTTTTGCTGAGACAATCCTAGCTTTTCATCTGAACTATTTTGGGGACACTTGCAGTGTCCCATTTTTTCATTTAGTTAATCATTTTTTTAAATTAACTACATCATGGTTGTTTAAAATGTACCGCTGAACAGATAATCCAATGGAACAAGTGTTCAGTGTGATGAACGGCTTTTGGAGTGAAAAGTTAAATAAGCATAGATGCTATTAAAGCTGTGCTTTGACTCAAAGTAAACGTTAACTATACTTGTTCAAGAATTTCACTGATGGTCAGTTACTGGAAACAATCTTCCACTGAGACATGCGCCATGTTGCTGTTGGCAGCAACAAAAGAAGCCAACATTAAAAACAAAAGCAGATTTTATCTTTTGCAGGAGTAAAAATGTTGCCATAAAAATGCCCTCTCCACATTTTATTTTGAAATGGAAAAGACTCAGAATCATTCAACTGGTCTCTACTGCTTTCCACAGACGAACTAGCTGACCAAAGCAACCACTGACCTCACTATTGCATAAAAAAACCTATTTACCAACTAGCACCAGCTGAAAATTTTCAACTGTAGTTTCCAGTAGGGTACGGGTGTTGGTTGAACAGCCGCTAATCAATCTTAGTATGTAGGGGAAAAAAATAGGGCTCCATAATGATGAATTGGACCTGCAGTCAGAAGAGAAATAAGGCCTTATTAGATTTCAATCCATCTAGGCAGTTTCTTGACTGGCCTCTCCAGCAGTCAGAAAAGGAAGCCAGGACAAATGGGTGTGATAGAATCTCTTGTGAAGAATGTTTTTTGTCAAGCCAGCTCAACCTTCCATTGTGTCTCAATTGTCCCAGGCTGCGGCCAGGCCACTGTTCACAGAAGAGCACTGTGATGGATGCTGCCCTGACCTAACAGCAGTGAGGCCTCCAGGCCTTGACCCATGCAGGTTGCAATTAGCCAAAATTAGTCAGCTGGATCCAGGGTTTGTCTTCCTTTAAACGCCTAACTGTGTGAAAGCAACAGTCCTTTTCACCAAGTCCCCCACTCAACCCTTTGTGTCCTTATTCCCCTCCTCCAGGGAGCCTCCTTCAGTTTTGTTTCTTCCCTTTAGGAACTATACCAATCATTAAAGAAACTTAGCAGCCCCATTAACACCCTGGGCAATTCTTAACTCATTAGCCTTTAAAGTTGTTGGACTGAAGAAAAAACTAAACCAAGCAAATGCTTAAGCCCATAAAAGGATGTTAATGTTTTACCCCAATGACAATGACTGAAGCAGTGGGACAATTATTATGTATATTTAAATGGGTTTAGTGTTACTTTTCCTTGACATGAGGTCCTCCATGAAGGAACCAATTAAAAATGGAGGAGTTTAATCTGGAGCAAACTTCAGAGGTTGATTTGAACTCCCCAACTGTGAACTTTCAAACACAGAAGTACGATTGTTTATATTGACGGGATCCAATATCCTGACTTCGCAATGCACTTTTTACATTTTGGCATGCCTGCATGCCTGTGATTATGCCAAATGGTGACATTAATTATACACTATCTAATCTTTCAGCAGAAAGCTCAAGAAAAGGCGCCAGTAAGAGCAACTTGGATCCCTCTGCTTTGACATTGTCCCATCGTGTCTAAAAATAGTGTCAAATTAAAACTAAATTCCCACTGGATTAAGGGAAATTGCATTCAAAAGCTCAAAATCACATCCACTTCTTTAAAAGAATCCAGAAAATTGATTTTCTACCTTTAAAACAATGCAGTATTTTTATTCCTGTATTGCTTGCTACATCAAACGGAAGATAAAAGATGTCCAGATTAGGAAATGGGGCTGAGATACAGTCAAAACACCTGGGCCAACGCAGAACAGTTTCCTTACCTAGATGCAGAGTAACATCTTTTCTCTTGATTTAACTGGCCTCAGGAGAGACAGGGCTAGCACATAACCAGCTAAATCACACTACGCCTGGACTAGCTAAATAGAGATGCATCTCCACTGGGAGTGCCTGCGTGACAGAGGAGCAGAGATGTTCAGAAGATGACAATGCCGGTACATGGTAGCTTTTGAGCCTTTGAAATAGGTTTTCATTCTGCATTGGAACAAAAACCAAAACCTGTCCCTGACTATGCAGTTGCGTCACCATGTGGGTTTCTGAGCTTTTTGATTCAGGGAGGTTTATAGAGCAATACTCACATTCAATAGCCCGGTGCCGGTGGTAAGCATTGGCCTGGGATAGCCAAGTTCAAGTGCCTGTACTGCCTGCATCAGAGTTTTCCCCTCCCAAAATCACTCCAAATCAGGCAGAGTAAGGACTTGAGCCTGGATCCCCCCTACCCCATCCCAAGCTAGGGTATTAACTACCAGGCTACACCAAAACATTTTGGCTTTCATGGAACAGCACATTTCAGCAAATATGATCTGACCAGCTCTACTTGGAACTGTAAGTTCCACTACAAAAGAGACGCAGCACATTAGGCCAGATTTTCAGAGGTATTTAGGCAGCTAAAGATACAGAAAGGCCCTTGAAGGGCAGATTTTTAAAAGGTATTTAGGTATAGGGAGAGCCTAAATGTCATTCATGTTCAATGTGATTTAAGGCTTGTCTAGTGCATGGCAAGTCGGGATGTAAACTGACAGCACACGAGCCTGCCACGGACCAACTAGGGTTGCCAAACCTCCCAATTTGGCTGGGGGGCTCCCAGAATTGGGCTCTATTTCCTGGAGGCTACGGAAGCCAAACAGGGAAATTTTAGGCCACTAAAAGTCCCACAGTGCAGAGGGGCTAAGGCAGGCTCCCTACCTGCCCTTTCTCTGCTCCACTCCACTCCCAGGAGTGGCTGGCGCATCCCTGTGGCGGGCAGGGGGGGTCTCCCCACGCTGCTGTCACTCCAAGTGCTGATTCCACAGCTCCCATTGGCCAGGAACTGCGGCCAATAGGAGCTGCAGGAGCAGGGGGCGTGCCTGCAGGCAGGGGCAGCAGAGAGACCTCTGCCCACTCCCCAGGGACATGCCCGCTGCTTCTGGGAATGGCATGGGACCAGGGAAGGCAGGGAGCCTGCCTTAGCCCCACTGTGCCACCAACTGGGAGCCGCTCAAGGTAAGTGCTATTCAGTTGGAGCCCGCACCCTCACCCACTCCTGCACCACAACCCCCTGCCCCAGCCCTGAGCCCCCTCCCAGAGCCAGTACCCCAACCCCCTTCCACACCTCAACCCCATGCTGCAGCCCTGAGCCCCCTCCTGCACCCAAACTCCCTCCCAGAACCCTCATCCACTCCTGTACCCCAACCGCCTGCTCCAGGCTCAGCCCAAAGCCCCCTCCAGTACCCCAGCCTCCTGCCCCAGCCCGGTGAAAGTGAGTGAAGGTGGGGGAGAGCAAGTGACAGAGGGAGGGGGGAATGAAGTGAGCAGGGCAGGGCCTCAGAAAGGGGTGGAGCAAGGAGGGAGTTTGGGTTTGTGTCATTAGACAGTTGGCACCAAGTGCCCGTGCAGACCCTGCTGCTGCGCACTGGAAGTTTCTTCATGCACACTGCCCAATGCCAGCTGCAAAGCAGAATAGCTCAAAGGGCACTGGAGAACTTCTAGTGCACGGCAGCAGGCTCCACATGGACAGTTCATTTGCGGCACACAGGGGTATAACTCTACACCCACAGTAGCATGTCACAAGGCACTGAAGAAAGCCTACGTGTCCTACATTTCTTTTGAAAGTGGAGCTTAGGAGCTTTTAAAAATTTTACCCCCTTGATCAAGTTTTGCTAACATATTAGTTAGCCCCAATTAAATCTCACCACTTTTCCTAATCTAGACAGACGTTTAGGGCAAATCTGCACTTCCTGTTGGGCTGGAATTCCCAGCTTGAGGAGACATACCCACACCAGCTCTGATGGAGCTAGCATGCTAATAGAGCATAGCCATGGCCGTGCAAGCAGCAGGAGAGGATAGCCGTCCTATGTACGATTCTATCCGAGAGGCTAGCTATGTACTCGGGGCAGCCGGCCCCTCCTGATGCTTGCACTGCCCCAGCTACACTATTTTTAGTGTACTAACTCGAGCGGGGAGGTCACCTTCCAGCTCAAAATGCAGACACATCCTTAGGCTACATCTATACTACACCCCTCTGGCAATGGTATGTAGGATACGTGTAGCTACATGCCACAGTGAAAAGCTGAGGGTGTGCAGCTACATGTGTCGACCAAGGACTGGCAGGAGGGAGAGCCTTTCCCCACTGCCTCCCCCCTCCATTTGGGGGTTGTGTGGGGTGTTTGTGTGGAGGGGGAACTATCCATGTATGTACTTTTTATGCCCCCAAAAGAATGCAGTGTAAACCTACGCATAGATTCTTGCTTTTTGAAGTGGTCAAAATTCTTTCGTCAAAAATGTTTTTTAAAATGGCTTTTTCAAATTATACAAGCATGTTCATAATCACCCGATATTTTCATTGAAGTCAATTTTTCATGGAAACAAAATGAAACAAGTCAACTCAATTCTAATTGAAATGAAAATTTTCTCTTTCATTTTTGGCTCCTTCCCCAGGCCCCAGCTCCCTTTTCCCTCCCCGCCTCCCTTTCTACTGGGGGGGGAGGGGTAAAAAGAAAACCAGGAATACTTTGCTTCAGTTAGAATCAAAGCAAATCAAAATGAATGTTTCTTTCATTTCAATGAAAGAATTTCTAAAAGTTGAAAATTTTCTACAAAAAAATTTCATTTATTCTAAAAGTTTTATTGTTGGGGATTTGTTTGTTTGCTTTTTCCTCCTGCAGGAAATACCATTTTTCAGTCAGCCCTAATTGCTCTTATTTTGTATTCCAGTAATTGTATAAGAGGGGAAAACCTCTTTAGCTCTTTGTTCAGAAATAACAACACCTAGTTCTTATACACCATTGTCATCCACAGATCTCAAACACTTTACAACGACATTGGAATCATCGTTCCCATTTTCCAGATAGGGAAATTGAGGCACAGAAAGGCAACAAGACCTGCTTGTAGTCACCCAGCAAGCCAATGGCAGAGCCAAGAATTGAGCCCAGGTCTTCTGAGTCCCAGTGCAATGCCCTATCCACTAAGCCATACTGCCTTTATATGATCTAGGAAGTGTATAAACAATGCATATTGTTCTTCTGACTTATATACACTGCTCTTTTTATTATTTGTATCACATTAGCATCTAGAGGCCCCATTGTGCCGCTGAGCTTTGTGCATGCACAGAATAAGAGACACTCCTCGCTACAAAGCGCTTACAGACTAGACAGAGGAGACAGACAAGATATGGAGAAAAGGTAACATTTTTATCATTATGTCACAGATGGGAAAGAGAGGGCATTTGCCAAAGTTTACAGTGGCAGACCCTGGGAAACGAACACAGATCTTTTGAGTCCCAGTCAAGGGAACTTAACCACAAGATCATCCTTCCCCCTGAAAGTTGTGCTGGTATTTGTGACTGGGAGTTTCATTCAAGCCTCTAGCTAAACAGATGCCCTGATGAGAAGACAGCATGGAATTGCAAACACCCTTGAGATTCCTTGAGTAGGGCTTAGTAGATGCTGCAAGCAGAAATCTGGCCCTAGTTGAATCCAACAAATAAAACCCAGTCTTTTTGAGCTCTTGCTCTCAATAATATATAGTAGCAGTGAGCTCCACTGGTTAACTTGTATTATGTGGCATCTCTGTGCTCTTATCCATAGCTGTATGAAATGTCATACACGTAACACAAAAGATGCATTGAAACTTAGTTTGTGAATTTCTCTGCCTAGTTGGCTTGAGTTAGAAAGGAACAGCAGAGATTGCCTTGTCTTTGTTCTCCCAAGCACCGAGTGGTTATAGCAACTTCGCACAGCAGGGGAGGGGGTATTTTTAAAGAATCTGTCTGTACAGCGGCAATAATGTTTGCAGAATAGGAATCTGGTTTAATGTGTGGCAGTCTGGAATAAACAGCAGTGCAGAAAATAGGAAGTGTAAAGTAGCAGTTATATCACAAAAAACTTTCCTAGGACAACATTTATGCCACTTAAAATCAGGATCATTGCAGAATGGTATCGCTGCTGACCCGGTTCATCCACTGTCTTGAAAGAAATTGGGTTTTTTGAAAAAAGAGGAAACTGCCATGTTGCTGGTTCCAGCGCCTGGAGTTGACTTCAAAAACAGTGGCCTGCCCTGTACAGCCCGGGGACGTTCAAGGTTCAGACCCAGTATGTGTGTTTGAATTGAGCATATGCTTTCTCTCTGTCTACACAGAGCATTGGGATCTGAGCTGGCTCACAGAAAGAGGAGAGAAAGCAAGCTGTATGTTACTTCAGTTGCATCAACCCCCTAATGGTGGGGACCCAACCTTCATTGTCTTACTGGAGTATAAAATGAACTAGCCTCTTTGTGGCAGAGGGTTTGTCTGTACATCACATGCTGCAGGGTGGCAGTGTGAAGACACTCCCTACACTGATGGGAGAGCTTCTCGCTCAGGTAATCCCACCTCCCTGAGAGGTGGTAGCTCAGTCAACAGGAGAATTATTCCCTCCCCCAAGTGCTGTTGACATGATTATGTCAATTTAACTGGGTCATTCGGAGGTGTGGATTTTTCACACTGCTGAGCAAGGTAGTTATGCCAATCTAATCTCCTAGCATTAAGTAGGCCTCAGACACTACTGCGAGACTCAGGGAGATCTGGATTGATCTCCTGCCTCAGTTCCCATTTTACAGATGAGGCTGGGCACGAGGGGACATTACAGTTTAAACAGGCAAATAAAGTGTTAAACGCTCAGGAACAGGAACTGTTTCTATGTGCATGTACAGCTCCCAGCACAATGGGTTCCCCACTTTGGTTGGTTGGGTCCTGTAGGTGCTAGCAGACCACACCTAATGCTAATTGTAAACACTCAGAATTTCAGAGGATTATCTCAACTACCCAATCCCTTGCAGTCTATCACCCACTTCTTGCCCTGACCTATCCAACTTCTTGGACCTGCCCTTGAATGCAAGGCCTCTATTCCTGAAATGAGCTAGTGCAGTGAAGTGCTACTTCAACGTCATCTTCCCTGTTAGAAGAGACACGTGCAGCCTTTTTTCTGTTGCTTTAGCTAAACATGGCCATTCACTGTGATTACCACAGTTTAAGGAAAGCTTGAATTACTGACTGATGGGACATTCATGTTCATGGTTGCTTTGCAGGCACTTGGGGCATAGTTGCAGTTCTGCCAGTTCAGAGTCTTGGTGGTTTTATATTTTACCATTTTAAAAATATAACAAAAGCTGCAGGAACTTCCTTCTCCCTTCTAGAGGGAACAAATCTTTCGTAGAGAGACCAAGGCCAAACCAAGGGTGGGAAAAAGGAGAGTCAAAGGAAAGAAACATGCATGGAGCCAAATCAGGAATGTAGCCCGACTACATAGGACAAAAATATTTGCCCATTTTAATCAAGCTTCTCACTGGAATCCCCGTCGCCCCTTCCCCACCCTTCCCCAGGCCTGTTATACCTCCACCATGCTTCACACAAACCCACAAAGAATATCTTCACTTATTCCTGCGTTGGGGTTGGTTCCCCACCTCCGGCCATATTCTTTCCAACATTCATGGCCTGTCAACCAGCCCTGGTGACAAAAGCCCCACTAATTGGAATGTTCATGGAGATAGTTCGTCTCGCACAAGAACAACACACGCATGCAGGAGCAGTCGGGGCACCTTTCTTCCTAGCAGCCTGCACCTGTCCTTTTTCACAGCTGGATTGCTCCAACCTGGAACCTAATTCCGGGAGGGTGGGGCGGGGGGTTATTTTATCTTCAGAGAAAACCAAACAGGATGGGTCCTCATTGATCTTAAGAGAGAAACATTAGCCAAGTCAAACACATGCTGGGGGCTGAAGCAACAGGATGGCCATGCTGCAATGCTAGGATTCACCTTCGCGGTCTCCTTTTACACCCGGACATTCTGAAGAGTGGCTCCAGCACAAAACAAAAGGAGACTTTAAAAGTGCTTTACCCAAAGCAGCTGCAATTCAGTGTCAGGATCCCAGCTCCACAACAGAAAATGAGTATAGACTTGCTCTGGACAATCAATACATGCAAACATAACAATCCATTGGAATCCACTTCAAAGAGCTTCCCAGATACACAGTAAGGAGAATCTCTCTCCTCGCTTTCAGGCTCATGCCTTACCACCAGCTGCAAAGCAAATTTTTCAGAAGCAAATAATTGCAAATGGGGGGGACAGCATGAAGCCATCTAGCTACCTGACATCAGGACACTAACAGACTGCATTAACATTATTCTACTAGTCTCTATTGATTTATGTTGATTAAGCTGGATTCTGCTAGTTTGTACTGGAAAACCAGTAATTCCACAAATCACTAAGCCAATAGACCCATTACTCTGTTCCAAAAACCTAGCTGTGAACTCGGAAGCAGTTAAAAAGTCTCCAAGAAGCTCCGGTAGTTATATGTCCAAATACCGTCATTTGTGACTGTAAACTTGCCCCCAAAAAAATCAATTTTGCATGAACCAAATTGGAAGCAAGGCCCTTAAAATTCTACATCAGGTTGGCACCCTTACAAGAATGTTCTATTGCATGGATTTCCAGTGCTTCCTGCTTCCAGTTTGGACCCCAGATGCTGCAACAAGAGTCTTTGGGGCCTTCCTCTGGACGTCGTGGGAAGAACAGAAGGATGAAAATGAAAAATGTTGGGGGTGGGGAGGGACATGATGGGAACACTTAAAATCTGCAAAATTGGTTCAGGTTTGGTTTGAGCTGAAGGACCAGGTTAACTTGTGTTTGATCGGAACTAGTTCATTCAACATTAATTCAGAGTATGAACTGCTGGCACGAACCTCCATTTATTATTCCCTTGGCCTCTCTCCCATGCTTATGTTGCCTCAGTTAACAAAAACACTATACAATTAATAGACATCCGTTAATGCTGAATTCCATGTTAACTCATGAATGGAGAGCAAACAAACCTAATATGATCATCCGTGCATTGATTAAAACAAAATACCCAAGAGAAGGGATTCAACATTGGGGAAGTCTTTAGCATTAAAAAACAGTCATTTTCTAGTGATTTGCCTCATTAACCTCAAGAACTGTGGACCTGCAGTATCTGCTCAGATACTGAATGACACTTCAAGCAGAGCTGGAGGTGAAACGCAACATCACCTATGGAGGTTTCCTTAAAATTCATTAAAGAATGTAGGATGGTTGATTCTTTAAAAATTCTTTAAAACTATTATTTTAATGCCCAAAGCAATATTTTTCAGCTGAAGGAGTCCTTATAAGTTTCCAGAAGGAAACAAGATTAGTATTATAGATGGTCAAAAACCTTTTCATTAGACTTTTTCAACAAAACATTTTTTGCCTTTTGAAAGGCAAGTTTCCTTTGAAATGTTTTGATTTGTCAGTGAAATGAAAATTGTCTCTCCTATCAAAAATATTTGTTTCATTTCATTTCAAATTTAAAAAAAAGTTGTCATTTTCAGAGTCTTCATTTTCTTCCTAGCTTGAAGAAAAAACTTAAGCTGAAAACTAAAATGAAACAAAAATTGTATTCAATTTGTTTTATCAAAAAATTCAATGAAAATTTTGAATGAGTCCAAAAATTCATTTTGTTCATAAAATTTCACAGAAAATATCTACTTTTGGCAACTAGCCTGAGCTAATTTCACACTGAGTACTTCCTTTGGGATCTATCCCATCTATTCTAAATGCAAAAAGAACAGATTCCATGTACATGAACTAAAAATTAAGGTTTTGCCAGCCATCTAAAATATTAATGGCCTTTACTTTCTCATGAAACTAATGGCAGGTTTGAGAGAGCAAGATTTGGTTTTGCAGAAACCTGATTTTGATTTTGGCCGACAAAATGCCAATCAGTAGAATTGGTCAAAAATATTTAGAATAAAGAGAAAAGAAGAGAAAATTTGTGGCAGCAATTTTTAAATTGTAATTTTCACTAAAAATTATACTAAAATGGTTATCAAAGATTTCTTTTGCCAAAAAAAATTCAGTTAACGTTTGATAACCACTTTGATATGTTTCCATTACAATCCTGTAATTTAAAAAAAAAAACCCTGCAAAGAGAAAATGACTTTAAAATTTCAAAACTACTTTTCCATTTTTTCAACCTGTTTTAAAAATCAGGAAATCATTTAGAGCTAGTCTCCAGAAGATAAAGATAAAGTTTCAGATAGAAGTCCTGGTCCACCATTATATAGCAGAACCTTTAAAGATTTCCATTGCACTGAAAGAGTCATAGTCACCACATTTTGGCTCGCAGTAGCACAGAAGGGAGGACGAGGAGGGAGTGTTTTTTAAAAAAAATTGTTTTATGGCAGGCAGCTTAAAAAAAATCCACACAGATACACAGTGGAACTGAAACCATAAATAGACTTTACTCACAGACAATCACCTCATACACAAGAAGAAAGTCACATGACAGGGTAGAAGCTGCCCAAATGCAGCCAAAGAAAGAAAGAGCCAGGAGCATACACTTGTGTTTATTTTCTCATGATCTGCAAAGTAAGCTGCCAAGCAGAATCACTTACCTCATGAGTACACAGAATCATTGCAGCCGGACAGGCAAGAGGTGAAAGGGACTGCTCAAAAAAAATTCAATAAGCTGTCGGCAAATAAAAGGCATATTTCCCCCTTCGGTTTGAATAAGCCAGTTAAAGTTTTCATCTGAATTGAGCTCCAATTTTGCCTTCCAAAACTGAACTTTGGACTTTTTGCACTTCCTGGCTCTATCCAGAGGCTGGGTCTTACTGCAAGGAAGACAGTTCTTCCACTAGGATATTTCTGTTCAATCCAAAAGCAGGAAGCAGCTGCATCCCATGAGAAGTCCTCTTCTCATAAGCCTTCTGCCCAGTTTTGCAGGCAAAGAGATTTTAGTTCCCATAAATTTGAAGACATTTTTGAACTTTGACATTGTCTCAGTCTTTTATGGTTCACCACACACTTCCCTTCCTCTCAACATCCCTACCGCCTTCCAGACTATTCTGTTTGACTGTTACCACCAGATGAACCATTCCATCAACTCACACAATTTAAAAACAAAAAAACCGAATCACCCTTGAAGAGAAAACACCCAATGAAAAGAGGTCCAGGGACTACAATCCACCTCCCTGCCACGACCCCATATACAAAATAGCTCATGAACCTTCAGATTCTATGAGGTCCACTCATCCCTAGGCTACATCCCTTTACATCAGAAGATACATTCTAATTAGAGTGGTGTGGGAATCGGACTATTCATTATTGTGAGGGATTCCAAAGATCTTTTCTGCATTCCTCAAAACGGAGGGTATCCCTGAAGCATCCAGGCCAGGCTTATCCAGATTCTCTAGAGCCAGTACATGCAAAGGCAGGACACATGGCAGCGTTCCAGTTCCAGTATTATCTGTTTTACTTTAACACTATGTTTTTGCATGTTAAAGGGTCCTGAGTGAAACTAGGTCACAAAAATCATCACTGTTCTTGGAAGTTTTGAGGCTATTATTAACCTCCTGAAATAAGATAACCACCCTGAACGCTCCTGACTGACTAACAATGCTGAGACAAGTCTTGCGAGCACCATGTTAAGAGATGAAAGAAGACCTTGCTGGAAGGATCCATGGAGAATAGCAAGGTACAGTCTTGAGAAGACCCCACTCTACTTATTTTTAATGTGTAGGCACCTGAAAGGACTTGGGATGCATCATCCTAAATCAGTCTAACAGCTAAAACCCCAAATTGTTTTCATTTATGCTGAACTACATTGTTAATGTTGCTTAACACGTACCTAGCAGTGCACTTTTGGTCTACAAAAGCACTTCACAAAGTTTAACTAATTAATACTGCAACAACAGTCACTGCAACAGGCAATTCTTACACCTTTATTCTTTTGGCCAAGGATGAAATTCAGCTAAAAGTCATTTACAAAAGACCAAATGATATGTTTGTGCTCAAGGCACCTTTACATTTACAAGACGTGTACCAGTAGGACTCCCACACAAGGGTACTAATAAAGCAAATGTCTCAGACCCTACAAAAGGCAGGAGAGTTTCATGAGACCTCAGGATTATGATGAGGTTTCCACATCATCTGCACTAGGGAGTAAAGAACAGCTGAACAATTACAGATCCAGCCTGAAGAACATCATCTTTTGTAGAGGGTTTAGACCAGGGTTTTCAAAGACATTTGCAGGAAGAGCTGGGTGCTTAACTCTCTTAGGCCCCTTTGAACATTCCATCTTTAATGTATTGCCCTGTTTTTCTAGGCATCCCCATCAAAGCAGCACATGTATTGACCTCACACAGACTGATGTGGTCCAGTGTTCCTGCCCTGTTTCATGACTCCTCTCCGTTTGTCTTTAAGCATTCTCATACCTAGTTACCTCTTTCCTCTGTAAGTAGGGTACACCTGCTCTCTCTGGATCACATTCATTATGCTCACCAGCTAGGCACAGCCAGGCATGAGGATTGCAAACCTCTTCTGACACATGGACCTTGTGTGGTACCACATGCATCCAGACTGCTACCAGAAATGAACTGCAGCAGGCCCATGTGGAATGCTCGAATTACTTGGCTTCAGGAATGCCCCTGAGACCCTGCCTTCATACAGAAAGAAGATCTTGGGTCAGTTAGCAACTCTGTGACAGCTGTAAGCTTGAGTTAGGTGCATCAGGTTGGCATTCTTCCCATTACCTACTATTAAATGGGAACAGCAAGAAAATAACCGGCCCGTGGCATTTCTTTCTCCCCTCTGACCACAGCTGGGGACTTTTTTCCCCTCCAAAAACTTTCTTTTCTTTTGAAAACTGGCCATTTTACATCAAAAACAACACTTTTCTGAAAATTCCCAGTTTTTCCTTAAATACAAAACAACTCCAACTGGCAATTTTTTCAGTTTTAGGGAGTTTTCATTCCTCTCCCCCCATTTTTCCTCCCTTCCCCAAGAGTTTTCCCATTTCCCCTTTTTCTTCCCTGTGGAAGCACTGACTCACCACCAGAGTGCCCCCTCGTGAGTGGGTGTGGCATAGCTGCTCTTTCATCTAGCATCCCTTGCTGAGGGTCACCTCAGCCCTGCAGTAGTCTGTCTCTTCTTGTACCTCATCCCTCTGCCCATATCACTTTAACGTCTCTCCCCTCCTGGGATAAACAGTAAACTAAACTCAAACAAACATAATTCTTTGCCCCTACCTGGCTTTGCTCCACAGATCTCCCTCCCCTTTCCCTTGTGTCAGGGTGCTTCTGTCCTACCTTTCCCAGTGGTTGGCAGAGGACCCCAAGCCCCCGCTCTGGACTCCAGTCCAGGGACCCTGTGGCAACCAGCAAAGATCCACTCCTCAAATGTCTCACTGCCTCCTTGCACTTCTCCCTAGTTTGGCCTTCCTTCAGGCTCCTCCCTCGGCTTACTATACATCTGCATCTCTCCAGGCTTTTCCTCCACAGTGTGGCAACCAAAGAGGGCTGCAAGTTCTTATTCCTGCAGTCCCTTTGCCTCTGAGCTTCCTCCCTTTATACTCATCACCCTGTTCCTCTCCCAGCTGGGCTTCATCTTCAGTTGGGCCTCCCCTACCCTCCAGGTGCATCCAGGCACCTTAACTAAGCTCTGGTGCTCCAGCTCTTCGTTCCAGGGTGGGGTATATGCCCCATCATATTCCCCTTTTCCCACTTTGCCCCTGAAAAAGGTGATAGGAAGAGAAAAGGCAAAAAAAGATGGAGGGGAGACTGTTGAAAGCAAACATTGAAGAAAACAAAATGGAGGGGGTCAATTTTTGCTTTATTCATTTTTAAAAATTAAATTTTTGGTGAATTTAACACTAACAACATTTTAAGTTCTCTTGCAAGACACACACACCATTTTTCAACCAGCTGTCCCTGCGACTATTTTTAAGGAGCACGGGTTTGGACTGTTACTGTAGGGTACTATAGAACATCAAGAACTGGCTGCATGAGAAGATGAGGAATTTGTAAGTCAGGGGAGACCTGTTCACCAACAGCCCAGTTCAGCAGAGGAAGAAACTCTGACTGTGGAAGGAAGAAAAATCTTGTTGGAAAAATACAATTTTGGTCAAAATTTAAAAATAAATGGATCCCTCTCTGATCAGAGATGACTAGCAATATGTAGTAAAATAGTCACCAAGGATTTAACTGACTTACTCAGAGTATTATGGGCTGACAGCCTGCTCCGCCTTCTCTCTTACTTCCTGTTCAGTTAGTGTGTTTCCCCCCACTCTGTATATAGTTGAGTAAAACAGCTCATTCCTAGCCTGCAGTACTGTAAGGACAGGATGTTTCTTGTGCACTGAGCAGTCCCTTGACAAAATACTCATTTTGATTCTGGGTTTTTCCCCAGGTTTCACTGTCAGATCATTGTGACCTTCTGCTCACTCTATTCATCAACAATCGGCAGCTGGTTTCACAGGTAGAAATCCCAGTCTCTCACCACCCTTCCACTGACAGCCTGAAAAATGGCCAGTATCCGAAGGATTAACATGCATTCTGTCTTCAGCAACAGCAAATGGCTATTGTGTCCCCTAGGCTTTCCAACAGTACCTTGGGTTAAATGCAGATTGCATCCTATGCAAATCCACTCCAAGTTCTAAGCCGCTGGGAGAAAGATAAACTAGGAGAATCTCTTGAAGAAAAGAGCGGTACAATTCGGATACTTTGCTAGTAGTTAAACCCATCTTCAATACCAATGCAGATCAAGGAAAGTCTGTAAAACACTATTAGATTTTTGTTGGTTAAATTCTGTATCAATAGAGGGCAGCAGAAGGCTCCATAGCAGGACATTTTCAAACATGGTGCAGCACGTGAGAACACTCAGACTTCCATAAAGTGCTCACAAGCTGCACTAGGCTCTCCACCTAGCTCCAGCTTTTGAGCTCTACGAGTACTCTAATCAGGAGCACTAGGGTATTTGAAATCTCAATTATTTATGTGTTCGTGCTGCGGGTTAATGCTGACTGACACTAAAGCACTGCCTAGATTTAGCTTCATAAAATTTTTATCCTCACTATGAACTGCAAGTCATTCTCCAATTTCATTTAAAGGAAACGGAGTATTGAAAAGCCTACTGAGGAATTCATGAGCATTCAGCTACAGCCCTACTATTCCTCCAAGCCAAATCCTGGGATTCGATTACCATGGCAACATATCATAATTTTAATTCCTTTCCTGGTTGCATTTGCACACAGACAAATAAATTTTGCTTGCTTTCCTATTAACCAGCCATCTACTGCAAGTATTGTTCATGGCTCTTGCTTCCTACATCACGGCACAAGTAGGACGCACATGTTGATGTTGATTTGTTCTGCGTGCAAAGTATTTGGAAAACATAGCAGCGAATTCAGCAAACTCAGTCAAATATATATTTTCAGTTGCACTAATCTTCAGGCATTGCATCGCACTCCAGTTGGGAGGGCATCTGTATGTGACCATGCAATTTATAGTAGAGCTATACAGGGTGATCTTTTGTAGAAAATTACATGTTCCATAGCTGTTGTGTGTCTTTATGAATTATTGCAACAAACAAAAATAACCATTACTGGACGATAGCCAGAATTAAAACAGGAAAGGGGCTTTTATGGAGGTAATCTTTTCAGTGGTGATTTCATTTACCCGCCTCAATGACATCTCTGATTTTTCAGAAGAGGCCCACAAAATTATTATACCCAGGTAGTTAAAAATTCTTATGGGATTATAATCCCCTCTCCTTCCACAACATTTGATTACAAATACAATAGATGCCTTTCTGATTTTATCCACTGTATATTCATGACCTATAGTGTCTTTGGACTTATAGGTGGGGTTTGAGCAAAACTATTATAAAGCTCCTTTCTTGGAGATTTGTGGCTAGGATGTAGATTTTAACTTGACTACAGAACCTGATAACTATAGTGTCAAATCACAATCATTATTTCAATCAAATAAAATAATATGATTTCAGCCCACCATGCCTCCTTTTCCCCCTGAGCCCCATCAATGAGGCCCTATTGTTAAGTTTTAGAAATGTGTTGTGTATTACTTTTAATATGCACTTACAGCATCTGAAAGTGAGTGCTGTGACTCTTGTGCCATGTCCTGTTATGAATTCACAGTAGACTGAGCTGCATAATATGTGAAGGCCAAGACTATAATAGGATTCAAAAAAGAACCAGATAAGTTCATGGAGGATAGGTCCATCAATGGCTATTAGGCAGGATGGGCAGGGATGCAAAACCATGCTCTGAAGTGTCCCTAGCCTCTGTTTGCCAGAAGCTGGGAATTAGAGACAGAGGCTGGATCACTTGATGATTACCTGTTCTGTTCATTCCCCCTGGGGCACTTGGCATTGGACGCTGTCAGAAGACAGGATACTGGGCTAGATTGACCATTGGTCTGAACCAGTATGGCCATTCTTATGTTCTAATATGTATTGTTGATCATTCACATTCATCAGAGGGGGAAATCATGGTCTAGTCTGTGAACGTTTATTTGCATGCATATAAACACATGCTTCTGTGTCCCACTAGAGCTCTGTGGGAACCAGAATTTCCATTTTGCAAGAAATGCCACAATTTTAAAATTTTTATTCACTGTTGCTGTTGTTGGCTTTGTTTGTTTGTTGTGTTTTAATCATTTTGAGTTAAAGTGTTTTGTTTAGATAAGATTGAAACATGACATTTTGATTTTGACATTATTTAATTTTTCTTTAAGAAATTAAAATATATTACAAAAAAATTCAGAATGTAAAACTGGAACATCCCATTCCAAAAATGTCAACATGAAACATTTCAACCTTATCAAGAATGCTTTCTTTCCCGCTGAAATGAAAGTTCATTACATAGACACACTCCTACAAGAAGTGTTGGTTCTTACGAAAAGGCGATTTCTAACAGAAAAACGATCCATCGGAAAGTTTCCAACCATCTCCATGTCCCACTATGAGAGAGGTATTTGAGTGTGCACTCTTTGCCCCTAGTGTTCTGAGTGTTCATGAATACTGATGATGAGGCATTCCTAGGAGTGGGTCTCCTCTGCTTTCCACAGTTTATATTTGTCTACTGTAAGATGCTCTTGAGGTAATGCAAAAATTCAGCCCTCAAACTGAAGGGACAGTGGAGTTGATTTCCCTTCTTCTGATGGAGTCATTCCTGCTGCCAAAGACTCCTACTAGACCTGATGATCACTAGCAATTAAATGGCCTTCGGTATGGGCCAGACTGCACAAAAGGCACATATTTTTGGAAGGTGTTCTCCATGGGAACTCCCTCAAGTTGTCCACAACACCTTCTTCCAGGCAAAGCTACACACTGTGCTACATTCTCAAAGAGCTTGGGCAATATCCTCGATCAGGAAAGGATGAAAGAAAGTGCAACTCCATGTATGGTTGTCGCATCTGTTATGAGAAAGCTTTTTGTGCTTAAATGAGAAAACAAATATCTAGATTCCTTAGCCCTTTATACAACCCCTCTGTGAAACAAATGCACCCCAATACATGGGATGTAGCATAATCTAAAGGTGGAACACATTTGCAGGAGTTTTCTGATAAAAATATTAGCAGCAAGTCACTGTTCTGGAGTCTCCAGTCATATATTATCATTGAGCATTTTCTTCAAAATATTTCAGGTTTTTGTTGAAAAATTAATTGTTTTCATTTTCTTTCTTTTTTTTTGGCAACTAAAAATTTTGTCTTTCAGGTGTTTAGGTTTTCAATTAAAACCTACTCATTCTTAACAAAAATTTGAATTATTTTGCGAACAGTTTTGTTTAGTCCATTTTAAATTGAGGGGGAAAAAATATTTCAAATGACAATCTGCAACCAGCTCTACCTTGTACGTATGTGTTCTTCTCCTCTAAGGCTCAGATGCTGCAAACACTTTGGCTCATGCTTTTTCCCTGAGTCAGACTGGCAGAGACCTGGGGAGGGTTCACCTTCTTCTGCATCATGGGACCTGGGTCACTTGCTGGTTTGAACTAGAGTTAATGGTAGATTCTCTGTAATTTAGAGCCTTTAAATCAGAATTTGAGGACTTCAGTAACTCAGCCAGAGGTTAGGGGTCTATTACAGGAATGGGTGGGTGAGGTTCTGTGGCCTGTAATGTGCAGGTCAGACCAGATAATCCTGATGGTCCCATCTATAAAGTCTATGTGTCTATCAGTCTATGAATAATAGTATAATATGCTAGCTCAACAAAACCAAACACCTGGGGCCAGATCCTCAGTAGGTGTGGATCAGCACAGCTCTATTGACTTCAATGGAGTTTTGCCGATTTACACCAGCTGACGATCTGGCCTTCTATCATGCATTGCCTATCCAGCTATAAAATAGCCCTTTTGCTGAGGATTTTGCTGCTTTTTCCCTCCTCTATTCCTTTATTTTTTAAATGATAAACTGTTGTGGGGCACAGAAAAATGAAAAATTGGCTACTGGGCTGAGACTTCCAGTTGACATTGCCTGTAGAAATTAACATTTATTTTTAAATTAATATAAAATCCTCCGAAAATTGGAGTTGTGGACAGAAATGTTGAGAGACCCACAACTCTGGCATGGCTAGTTTTCACTGCTATAAATGATGGGAATACTGTACACAGACTGCATACATGAGAAGACTGTTAATGGTTATGGATTTTGAACACACTGTTTCGAGGGTCTGCCATCCAGATGAACTCTGTAAATATAGGCCAGTGTCAACTATAGTGATTACTCAGAGTTTGCAAGGTAAGTATCCAACATCCATAGGTATTCAAAACCCACCGTTAGAAACTGTACGGCATACTGCGAAAGTAGGCTTTAGTGATCATTCAGGTACATGGCTCAAATCTTATTCTCCAAAACCCATTTCTGATTGGTACTGCTGTGTTCCCTGTTACTCTGCTTAGAGCGATCAGCCAGGCCATTTGATTGTAAGGATCTGATTAGAAGTGATTTCTCTGCCTCTCTGATATTTTCAAAGGCAGGAAAGAATTTCTCACCTTTTAAGTACCATCCGGCTCCATTTTAAAAATGTAACAGCTTGTGGGAGACAGCTAGATACAGCAATAACAACCTGTCGAATCTACACTGGCTTTTGCTGTCTCGCAGAAGTGGGGAATGCACCATGTCCTTCTAAGGTAGAGAATTTGTTTCTACATTCGTATCTGCTTCAGGAAGTTCACTGTTTCATGCATCGACAGATCCGAATATGAAGTGCTTCTAACTGGATAACGGACACTTGTACTAGTTGTACCATGCTGGCAATGCTTGTGACAGAACTTCCCTGTGCTTGCGTGAGAGCACAACAACATAAAATGGTATGGAATGAATATTACCCGGGCCCAGCATATAAGCATGCAAGCTCACACCCATACAGCCCAGTGCGAATTGTGTTGCACTGTGGAGCCTTACCAGAATTTTTGTTTTGTTTTGTTGCAGAATTTCACAGGCTTTCCCTCACTTGACCAAAGCTTTGTTCAACAAACTCACACTATTTGCTTATGCCCACAGAACCTTTCAGCTGAGCCCAGAATTCTAAGAACCAAAACCTTACATCCAAACCACCCTGAGATTGAAGAAAGTTTTGATCAGGATCCAGATTGCATAGCTGAACTCTGTACTTAGTAACAGGCAAACCAAACCCCTTGAACTGAACCTCTCCAAACTTTAGGTCTGGGTCTCTTTGAGCATGTCTACACTGCAAAGAAAAACCCCAGCACCACATCTCGCAGCCTGGGTCAATGGACTCGGGCATGCAAGGCTTAGGCTGTGGGGCTAAAAATAGCAATGGAGACACTCTGGATCAGGCTGGATCCTGGACTCTGAAACCCAGAAAGAAAAGGTGGGTCTTGCAGTCTAGGCTCTAGCCTGAGCGGAACATCTACACCGCCATTTTTAGCCCCACAACCCAAGCCCAAGACCCAGGCTCTGACACTCAGAGCTGCGGGTTTTTCTTTGCAGAGTAGATGTACCCTCTGGGCCTGAGGCTCATGGTTACTATCTATCTGAGGCCTGGTCTACACTACGCGTTTAAATCGATTTAAAGAGCGTTAAATCGATTTAACGCTGTACCCGTCCACACTACAACGCCCTTTATATCGATATAAAGGGCTCTTTAAATCGATTTCTGTACTCCTCCCCGACAGAAGGAGTAGCGCTAATTCGATATTAACATATTGGATTACGGTTGTGTGGACAGAAATCGAACGTTATTGATCTCCTCACGGTATCCACAGTGGCACCACTGACAGCCTGGACAGCAATCTGAACTCGGATGGTCAGCGGCAGTAAACAGGAAAACCCAGCGAACTTTTAATTACATTCCTGTTGCCCAGCGTGAGCTCTGACAAGCAACGGTGCCGATGCAGTCTCAATCCAAAAAGAGCTCCAGCATGGACGAACGGGAGATACGATCTGATCGCTGTATGGGGAGACAAATCTGTTCTATCAAGAGCTCCGACAGAAACACGAAAATGCCAAAAGCGTTTGAAAAAAAATCTCCGGGCTAACACAGTGCGCGTGACAAGCGTAACGGAAAGCCAGAGACCAATCGGACGGCTCATGGATGAGGGGGTACTGAGACTCCAGCTATCCCACAGTCCACAGCAGTCTCGAAAAGTATTTCATATCTGGCTGAGATCCAATGTCTGTAGGTTCAGGAACACAGTGTCCTGTCGTGGTTCAGGGAATATGCTCCTCAGTTCTTCCCCCCACCCCACCACGTGAAAGAAAAGGAAAGGAAATCATTTCTTGACTCTTTCATGTCCCCTACTGTACTGAATGCTGCTGGTAGACGCGATCTGGCAGCAGTGAAGAGCAGTAATCTCGCCCCTCTCCCCCTCCCCCTCACGTGGTAACGGTGCAGTAGACTAGTAACGCGTCCTCATGAATATCTAACATGTTGACATGAAGGGCATCATTCCTGGTTACTCCCAGTAGATAGGACAGAACGCCCTAAAATACTTCAATCATAAGCAATGGGCTCAGCCCCCTCCCTTTCCTGTGTAAAAGAAAAGATTCTGTACTGCCGGACTCGTATATAGCAGCAGCATGCTGTGCTCCTCTCCCCCACACCGCTTAATGTCCTGCCTGGACTATCATCGCACCGGGAGGCTGCCTCCCCCTCATTTATGTCACTAATCAGTGTGTTTCTTATTCCTGCATTCTTTTATTACTTCATGACACAAATGGGCAGGACACTGCCACGGTAGCCCAGGAAGGTTGGGGAGAAGGGAAGCAACGGGTGGGGTTGTTGCAGGGCACCCCTGTGAATACTGACACGAGCAGCTGTGCTCTCTGATACACTGGTCCTCTAATACACTTGCCCCTTATTCTAGGCAGGACTGACTCTATTTTTAGAAACCATAAGGAGGGATTGACTCGGGGAGTCAATCCCAATTTTGCTTTTGCGTTTGCGCCCCCCCCCCCCGATTTCAGCCAGGGGCACTCATGATAGCAGCGGACAGTACAGAGGGGAGAGATAACCGTCATTTCATTGCCAGTTTTCTCCGGCAGTAGACGGTACAGAACGACCGGTAACCATCTCTGCTATCATGCAAAAGCAAGTGAATGCTGCTGTGTAGCGCTGGAGTATCGCCTCTCTGTCCGCGGCATCCAGTACACATACGGTGCCGGAAAAAAAAAAGCTGAACGGGCTCCATGGTTGCCGTGGACGTTAGCCTCGGACCATGGACGCACAATGCCGAATTACTGTGCCTAGTGTGGCCGCATGAAATTAAATTTATAATATCAGTTTTATAAAACCGATTTTACCTAATTCAATATTATCCCGTAGTGTAGACGTGGCCTGAGGCACTTATTGTCATAGAATCTTCGTGCCTCGCAATCTTTAATACGTTTATCCTCACAACCCCGCTTATCCCCATTGTTCAGATAGGAACTGAGGCCCAGACCTGCAAAGGCATTTTAAGCTGATTTCAGTGGTAATTAGTATCGTAAATACCATTGAGGTTCTGGCCCCTAAGTGATTTGCCCAAGAGAAAGGCTGGGGTAGAGCAGCAAAGTGAATACAGCTCCCTTCAGTCCAAGGTAGCACCCTAAGCATTAGACTGTCTATCCTATCAAAAGCACTGAACAGCCACAGGTCTCATCAAGGTCAAAGGTGATCAGCACCGCTGAAATTCTGCCCAGCACTATACAATTAAATTACCTGATTCCCAAAATGCACTGGGGTGACGCTTTTGTTTGGAGCTGTTAATAAGTATGAAGCAATGGGGTGATCCAATCCATCACCAGCTAACTGAGCCATCAGCAGCCACAGTACCCACAGCTCACAGACATGCCAGGGATTTTGGTGAACATCCAGGCAGTCAAAAGCACCAACTAGGGCCCTGAATAATAACATGCAGTTTTATGCTAAGTACTTTTTTTTTTTAATGTGCTGATTTTTTGGCAACACAACAGCCAAGTTAATCAGACCTTTCATTTCTCTAACCAGCTTTAAAGGATTTGTAATATTATACTCATATATTAGAAGGCAGAAGGAAATTGTTTGTCTGATTCAAAATCTGTTATTTATTGTGCATTACCAGTGCAATCTCCTTATGCCATCAACAGCACGATACTTTATCAGGGCTTGGGGGGCCCATCTCCAATCCTACCAAATGGCATAACCTATTCTGATCCTTAGACGCCACCTCTCGAATACTAAAGAGCAAGAGCATAAAGAACATAATTTCCAATTAGGTCACTGGCTTCAAACACAGGGTGTACTAAATTAGTAACATTTGGTGGTAAATTTCTTTGAAGTTCTCATTAATCTTGCTCTTGGATTTGAACTTTTCTTGGCCATGTTCCTCATAGAATCTGGATCCCAGTTATGTCAAAACAACTGATTAGCCCCACAGTTTGAAGGCAGGGGGGATTAGGTAGGGCGGGTGTTAGATTTCATGAAAGGCCTATTTACCTAGTCATTCAGCATGACCAAATGGGAGGGCAGCCAACAAGGGCGACGCGTTGGAAAAATTCCAGAGTTCCTGGCTCATTAGGGATCTCCATAGCAAATGGTCGAGTTGCAGTTGTGATAATAAGCAGCATTAGAATTCAGCTGCCATTAGGACTAGGACAAGGCCACTTTCATTTAGTCTCATTTGCCATCATGACAGGGCTCTTCAGTCTAGCAGAAAAAGGCATCACAAGATCCAATGGCTGGAAGTTTAAACTAGAAATAGCAACCATGGAATCTTCTTAGATAGCCAGATACAGCCCAGAAACTGTACTCTGCGTCAATAAAATGTTCATGGACTGAACATAAATTGGGGACAAGCCACTACTGAATCAATCTCAGACCAAGGCAGATTTCATGTACATTCAAGGTTCAGGTCAAATGTTTTTTGTAGCTTAAGCTACTGCACACTGGCTTGCAATGCTTCAAGTTCATTGTAATCTCTTTCCGTTATAATATCCCACACCTCAGTTTCAGCATGCTGAGCCTGGTTGGAAACAGACTTGTAATGAACACAGCTTTGGTGATAGATGCCTTACATTAGAAGTGGTGTTATAAGCAGGGCCGCCCAGGGGATTCAGGGGGCCTGAGGCAAAGCAATTTTGGGGGTCCCTTCCATAAAAAGAAGTTGCAATACTATAGAATACTATATTCTTGTGGGGCCCCTGCGGGGCCCAGGGCCTGGGGCAAATTGCCCCATTTGCCTCCCACCCCTCCTCTGGGCAGCACTGGTTATAAGAGAGAGTTTGGTCTAACTACATATCAGTTAGACTATGCCAGCAATATCATGTAAAACAGCATTTCTTCTGCTATACTAGCAGTTCAACATGGCTTCTGGGAAGAACGAGATCGTCCTACATGGGGCTACATCTTAAATCCAGCTGTAACCTACAACCAATACAGAATTTGTTGGTGTGCTTGCTAAGTCCTGTTTTTTTTTTATCCTAAGCATTTTAAGCTGATGCCGTGATCTGCACTGGCAGCCTACTGGCCTGTGTAGATTTATAAGATGTTGGTTTTGACCTATAAGCCCTTAAAAAGAGTGAGTCCTACCTATCTAAGAAACCACCTGTCATCTGAGCTGGAGTCCTACTGTTAGAAATGAGAAGGGAGTGCGAACAGGACATTATTTTTAGTGGGCTGTGTCTTTCAACTGATTCCACAACTGCACTTCCACTCCCCCGCCCCATCTTTCCCGCGCGGCCCTTCGGGTCCTTCACGGCCGCACCACTGGTTTCCGTAAAAGTCAAGAACTTTAACATCGCATTAAACTGGTGTAAAAGTCAGACTTTAACACCATTCAAGGTGCTTTTGAAAGCCCAGTTTTTGCCCTTGCCCACAAGGAGGTGGGTGGGGATGGTAACAGCATTTTAGGGGGGTGTTAAGGGAAGGGTCTATGTTGCATTTTCTTCTATCTGTGTTGCTGCTGGGTTATATGATAATTGCTGGGTCTGCAAATGTATATGGGTATTTTAAAAAATGATTGACAAGAGCATCCAGGGCTTTGGATGAGTTTGTAGAAATAAAAATAAATAATAGCCCAGAGGCTGCAGGGAAAACAACCAAGATCTTAGAAATAAGCAGTAAACTTCACTTTGTTCAGGAAAAACACACACAAGTCTAGGGTTCTGTTTGACTTTGATGAAAAGGTTTGGTTTGATTCTTATTTTATGAACCTCATCCCTCCATCTCTAAGGTAAATCTAATATTCAAAATTTCACCTAAAGCTTCCTCAGTTTTCCAAAATGTGACACGTACGATGATTTAGACCCTGATCCTGCAAACGCTTCAGCATGTGCTTAACTCTAAACACACACTGTAGTTTCACAGACTTCAGTGGAGGCTACTTCTGTGAATAAAGTTAAACCTGTATCTAGTTGTTGGCAGTATCATGGCCTTACGATTTAAACAGAATCGATTTTAACAAGCATAATTGGGGTTATTCAGAAACGTGAAAAAAAGTAGCAGCAGAATCTTTCTGGCTGGAAAAAAATATCACATGTATGATTAACCTTTGAGAAGTAACGTGATCAGTGACCTCAGGGTAGCACTTCAGAAAACCCTTCCCATAAAACTGGAATTATGGGGAAACAACATTGGTTGCTCTGAGGTGAAGCAGGGCAAACTTTCCATGGAAAATATTTTTTCTAAGTGTTTTTCTTTAATAAATTTTGCCTCAGAATCACTTCTTCCATATTTTGGGACAATGTCATGTCACACACTCAGAGTGATGTCACAGCATGGAAAAAAATTGAAAAGGAAAGAGAAATAGCACAGAACAACCCCCTTTCAGAGCAGTTAGAGTCGACCTTTTGAGGGTGGAGATGGTTATTTTCCAAAGTAAAAAAAATAAAGTCCCTTTATTTTAGTGCCTGTTATTTTGCAGTCCTCTGAAATGCTGGATAATGAAACCAAGCTTCAGCAAAAGCACTGGAGTTAGAAAGGTTTATTTGTTCAATTAGTGCCTAGTTTGTGTGTCATATGTATTATGAAATCCTTTGTATTTTAGAAACAGTAGTATTGTTATCTGCCGTGTCCATTTAGTTAATAAAGGTCTTCAAGGCATATTGTCACTTACTGTTGTACAGCACCTAACACCAAGGCCCAGTCTCTGTTGCTGCTATAAGGAAGGAAGAATGATATAGTGTCTAAGGGGATAACTGGGATTTAAGAGACGCAGGTTCAGTTCCTTATTCCAGCATGAACTAGATAGGTCACTTAGGATAGGCTGTGTATACACAGCAAAAGCTGTGCATAAGCTAGCACGCTAGCTGGATTCAAGCTAAGGAAGGTAATGTGAGGAGTGAAGATAGTGCAGCGTGAGCTTCACTATGGGTAGTGAAAGCCAACGTGGACTCTGGGTACGTAGTTGGCTTGCTGGCTTGTCCGCTGCTGTTGCGGCCCACTCTGGCTGAATTCAAGCTAGATCAGGTAGGCAAGCCTATGCACAGCTTTTGCAGCATGGACACGGCTTTAGATAATTACCCTGTTCTGTTCATTCCCTTTGAAGCCCCTGGCACTGGCCACTGTCAGAAGGCAGGATACTGGGTGAGACAGACCATTGGTCTGACCCAGTTTGGCCAGTCTTAGTCTCTCTGTGCCCCGTTGTCTCACCTGCAAAACCTCCAGCAGACAGAGGTGTAGGGAGGATGAATATGTTACCAGTTACCATACCACAGATGTTATGATGATGGGGGCCATATAAATACCTAACCATAGGTGCTACTGTAATACCAACAAGAAACGTTAGCTCAACGGTTAGCTGACACTTTGCCAGTGTGCCTAAGGGTGAAGGAAGGTGAGCACAAGAGATGGGCTTTCGTTGCCCTGCCCCTCCATGCCTCACCTACCCACCCTTGCCAAATGGATTCTGCTAATGGCCTACCCTAGACCTGAGTGTTAAAAAAGCAGATGAATTAGCGTGCTGTGAATTGGTAAGAAAAGGCAAGACTGTTTTGTGAAGTAAAGTTCTTCCTCTGGTTTAAGGCCAATTAAAAATCATTAGGTGGTCTACAGCTTCTTCTCGTCTGGCATAGCATGAATCCACATGCTATTTGCTATTTCAACACAATTTACTGCCTTTTTGGAGAAGGGGGAATGTGGTTATTTAGTAACTTCTCTGTTCACCCTTAGCAGGGTCACATCTTTTTGTTCCTTGCCAGAACAGTGCAAGCCATAAACTACAGGAGCGAGAATGTAACAGAAGGCAGATTATACTGCTCTGCACCTGGGTAGCACAGCAAGCAGCAATGTAGCGCAGGAAGGTGGTGTATTAAGAGGCAGAGAATTATGGGATTGATGTGTCAGAGATGGTATGCTGAAGCCATATTATAGGACTATGGGAGGTATATTGTCATACAGATTATAGGGATAGGATACATTCTGATTCTGATGGAATCTGCTGCAGCCAGTTTAGAATTCAGGGAAAACTGCAATGGGCGGAAAGGAGAAATCCCTCATCATCTTTCCCAGCAGAACTTCTCCGATTCGAAAGAAGAAAGTAGCAAGGCACCTTCAGCCTCTCTCTGCCAGAGCTGTTGCCATTCCACAGAAGATTTCTATGGATGGTTCCACACTCTACAGCTTAATCCATGTTCTGTGCAGTTACTGCAGTTTACACAATAGCACAGAGTTATTAGGAAGCGGAAACATAGGAAAACCTGCTGCAAAACCCGCCCGCAAGGGACTATGTGATGCAAATGATCAGGTCAAAAAATATTCAGAACCGTTTTCAAAAGTTTTAGCAATTTTTCTGGGAGACGTAAGTATCTTTGAAAATGTTTAGCCACGCTGATAAAAAAAAAAGTTTCACTGAAGTTTTAGACATTTGAATTTTTTTTCCCCAGTCAGCTTTAGCAGATGTGGTCCACTTGATGCCATGCAATGGAACTTCCACTGCCTATCTGGATGGAAGGTTGAGCTACACGACCAGAGCTGTGGTGGACCGGGCTCTGAAGTGGACCCTTGTGCGTGCACAATTATGGCATTAAAAGAACAGGGTAGGTTTGAAAAGTGTGGAGGCTCAGCACAGATGTCTAGTGATACAAGGAAATAGCTTCCCCATATTGCTACACCAGTTTTTTAGCATTTCATCTCCCATCCCACATCATCAACGGGAACTAACTGTTAAGGCCATAATCATAAAAGGACAATGGCCCATGGTCTGAAACTTACCAGAAGTCTTCACTGCCACTCTCAGAGCATAAAATGAATGGCTTCACCATGTCCCCCCCTACACACACACGTCCCTTCAGGATTGCATCTTTTGAACAATAATTCTCCTGGCTAAACCTCATTTATCTCCAGGAAGTTTGCAAAGGCCAGGAAATACAGCAACTAAACTGGGAATCATCAAGGAAGGCATTTTTGAACAGTCTGGATAAAGATGGCAATGTAGTCAGATGAGCTTCCCCAACAACTTCCTTCCCTTGATTAGCCTGACAATCAACATCTTATTATGCAACCACAACATTCTTCTGCAATTTAAACAGGACACAAGTAATGGTGAGTGATTTTCAAGGTCACGTTATGGAGAGCTGTCTTTAGTTCGGCAGCAGTTGGCTGGTTAGGAATAAAAATAACAATTTCACTAAAGTAAATTAAGTCTTGGACGCATAATAAGATTCAGCAAGTGCAATGGAGATGATCAGATGGCAGATCTAAACTCTGCTTACATTTCTTGTTACCATATAAAACAGCCTTCTGAGATGCACAAGCATTCTAGACTAGTCCTGAAAGGAATAAAGAACAATACCATTATGTCCTGCAACACAGTTTTATAATGATAGACAATAGAAAGGGGCAATTTCTTGCTATTGTATGTGGAAGTGATTGTCTGTTTAGAGTTTGTTTACTTGAATATCCTTTAACTTGCAAATGGAATTCATCTTACCTCAGACAGCCACTATCATGCATGGGCAAATATTACAGGCTACACATTAAAAAACTCCTCAGACCTGTTGTGCAATTTTCTGTATTTCTTTTCCCACCTTCCCATCTAAAGAGAAACTTACTTTTATGCAATAATTGGTTCCCTTTTTCCTATTTGATTAGTAATTGCACATGGCTTCAAAATCATTTTCATGATAATTAATTGTGATGTCACAAATGCCAGATTGTGACATCAGTGAATGATGTGGGTTCCTTATAAAGGAAGATGCATCTATTTGCTCCTACTATTATTTTATTGATGGTGGCAATCACTATGTGCTAGACACACTCTAAGGAAAGATAATTAGACAGGTTTGGGGAAAGGGAGGCAACCTAGTGACAGAATGTGGAAAAAGCTAATGTATTCAATGCTTTTTTTGCCTCTGTCTTCATGAACAAGGTCAGCTCCCAGACTTGAGATGAGGTGACCAGCCCTCTGAGGAAAAAGAAGTGGTTCAGGACTATTTAGAAAAGCTGGACAAGGACAAGTCCAAGAGCGCTAAAGGAGTTGGCGGATATGATTGCAGAACCATTGGCCATTATCTTTGAGGACTCATGGTAATCGGGGGAGGTCCCAGATTATTGGAAAAAGGCTAATGTAGTGCCCATCTTTAAAAAAGGGAAGGATGAGGATCTGGGGAACTACAGGTCAGTCAGCTCACCTCAGTCCCTGGAAAAATCATGGAGCAGGTCCTCAAGGAATCAATTCTGAAGCACTTCAAGGACAGGAAAGTGATCAGGAGCAGTCAACATGGATTCACCAAGGGTAAGTCATGCCTGACTAACCTAACTGCCTTCTATGAGGAGATAACTGGCTCTGTGGATGAGGGGAAGGCAGTGGACCTGTTATTCCTTGACTTTAGCAAAGCTTTTGATACGGTCTCCCACAGTATTCTTGCTGACAAGTTAAAGAAGTATGGGCTGGATGAATGGACTATAAGGGTGGATAGAAAGCTGGCTAGATCGTCTGGGCTCAACGGGTAGTGATCAATGGCTCCATGTCTAGTTGGCAGCCGAATCATCAAGCAGAGTGCCCATGGCAGGTCCTGGGGCCGGTTTGTTCAATATCTTCATTTAATGATCTAGAGGATGGTGTGGACTGCACCCTCAGGCAAGTTTGTAGATACACTAAACTGGGAAGGAGTGGTAGATACACTGGAGGGTAGGGATAGGATACAGAGAGACCTAGACAAATTGATGATTGGGCCAAAAGAAATCTGGATGAGGTTCAACAAGGACAAGTGCAGAATCCTGCACTTAGGATGGAGAATCCCATGCCTGCTACAGACAGGGACCAATGCTAGGCAGCAGTTCTGCAGAAAAGGACCTAGGGGTTACAGTGGATGAGAAGCTGGATAGGAGTCAAGAGTGTGCCCTTGTTGCCAAGAAGGCTAATGGCATTTTGGGCTGTATAAATAGGGGCATTGCCAGCAGATCGAGGGATGTGATCGCTCCCCTTTATTCGACATTGGTGAGGCCTCATCTGGAGTACTGTGTCCAGTTTTGGGCCCCACACTACAACTGGAAAGAGTCCAGCGGAGAGCAACAAAAATGATTAGAAGACTGGAGCACATGACTTATGAGGAAAGGCTGAGGGAACTGGGATTGTTTAGTCTCCAGAAGAGAAGAATGAGGAGAGATTTGATAGCTGCTTTCAACTACCTGAAAGGGCTTTCCAAAGAGGATGGATCTAGGCTGTTCTCAGTGGTACCAGATGACAGAATAAGGAGTAATTGTCTCAAGTTCCAGTCTGGAAAGTTTACACTGGATATTAGGAAAAACTTTTTCACTAGGAGGGTGGTGAAGCACTGGAATGGGTTATCTAGGGAGGTGGTGGAACCTCCATCCTTAGAGGTTTTTAAGGTCAGCCTTGACAAAGCCCTGGCTGGGATGATTTAGTTGAAGAATGGTCCTGCTTTGAGCAGGGGGTTGGACTAGAAGACCTCCTGAGGTCCCTTCCAACCCTGATATTCTATTACTCTATTCTATGATTCTATAACTGTAAAGGGAACAGCAACAGGCAATTTATATACAAGTCAGCTTGATTCACTGTAAGCAACACTGCAAAATAGGGGACTTTGAGAAAGACTTAAATGTGCACAGCTTAAGGGCCTTGCAGATAAGTCTATGGAGATAATATCATGCAAAGGAGGCTCTGTGGATTAATGCATCAAGATGATTGTGCAAGAAGCTGACAAAATGGGTGAACAAAGATGGCGATATAAGCAAAGCATAGTTAGAGATACATATCTTAGTGATTATCAATGGATCAAATCATGGTGTCCTTACTGACTGTAAAAAGATACCACAGAATGACTTGTGGAATAATTTGATTATTAGTTGCCACCAAAGTCCATGCATGTCCTCTCAACTTGGGTTTATAAACTGGCCTTTCTACAGAACAGTTGGGCCAGATCCTCAACCTTTACTCAAATGGAGCTATGCTAATTTCCACCAGCTGGGCAACTAGCTCAGTGCAAAGATTCAGAAGAGTCTGCTTTGAGCTTTCATCTGGAGGCTGGAATTACCTGCGTCTGTATTCATTTACAATATACCTTGCAAAAGTCATTTGACAAAATGTGCTCTGTCAACACCACGCCATTCCTTCATGGTGGAAAATATTAAGACTACTTAGATCAGTTCCACCTTAAATGCAATCTGCTAGAGAAAAACCCCATTCTGAAGTTTGATATTTACAGTTATTCAAATTCTCAATGCTTGCATTTGTTAACATACCAATTTGTTGTTTAAGAGGAGGGAAAAACTTGCAAATAGGATTTTTTTTCCTTGCAAGAATGAAATCTTTAATATGCTAAGTATATTCCTTCAAGTTACAGTCCACATGCAAAGAATTTTTGAGCAATTTAACACCATATAAGTACACAGTTTGCTAGCTTGCAAAATAAAATCTGGGCATTGCTGTCTATGCACTCAATCCTGCAAAGACTGACCCACGGCTCAACTTTCGTTCCATTGACTTCTGTGTGCTTACTCACCTGCTTACAGTTAAGCACACATGTGAATCTTTGCAGGACTAGGGCCTAGAACTTCAAAATGGTGAAATGTATGTAGCTTTGTGTTTATGGAAACAGTGCTCAGGGGCAAATGTTAGAAGGAACAACTGTGCTGTGTTGTCCCACAGATGCTTACTTCTAAAGTGTCCACCACCATTAGTTAACAGCACAAGTGGGAAACCTCTCTGGCTTTCGATGGTTTCCAGTTAGAATCATACAAGATATGGGTTGGAAGAGACCTCAGAAGATCAGATAGTTCTCCTCCCTGCTCAAAGCAGGATCAATCCCAACTATATCATCCCAGCCAGGGCTTTGTCAAGTCTGACCTTAAAAACCTCTAAGGAAGGAGATTCCACCACCTCCCTAGATAACCCATTCCAGTGCTTCACCGCCCTCCTAGTGAAATAGTTTTTCCTAATATCCAACCTAAACCTCCCCCACTGCAACTTGAGACCATTGTTCCTTGTTCTCTCATTTGCCACCACTGAGAACAGCCTAGCTCTACCTGAAGGGGGTTTCCAAAGAGGATAGTTGAAGGCTGCTATCAAATCTCCCCTCACTCTCCTCATCTGCAGACTAAATAAGCCCAGTTCCCTCAGCCTTTCCTCATAAGTCATGTGCCCCAGCCCCCTAATCATTTTTGTTGCCCTCTGTGGAACTCTCTCAAATTTGTCCACATTCTTTCTGTATTGTGGGGCCCCAAACTGGACACAATACTTAGGGTGACCTAGTTCAGAAGCCACTTTCACTCAGTGATCCTATTTTCCAGACGAAACCTCAGCATTCAGAAATTTCACAAACTTTGCTTTGACCAAAATATATTTTTTCTCTGAAACATTTTTTTAAATAAAATCTGAAACTTTCACAAGCTCCAAGATAAAAAACTGCATAAGCCCAGGTTTAGGGATACAAAATGGCTCAGAACACAAGAGCAAAATTATACTCACTGTTTTTCAGATGGGACCTTCTGGGAGTTAATATTAGGGCTTAGGAGGGTTGTGTATCTGTTGCTGGAGGAAGAGGATATACCTTAAAAACTATGGTTTTGTCTTCCCTGGGGAACTGCCCCAGTCACAGTCATAAATGAGTGGCTGACAATGTAACTGCATCAGTGAAAACTGCTATTGTAGCTGCTATAAACCAAGATTTGCACCAATGCAGTTTACACCAGTTTCAAGCTACACTGGAGCTGCATGAAATTTTTTAACCAAAATCCTCCACAGCCTCCAGTCAGTGAAAAAAATGCAGATTCAACAACACAAATGCTTTGTGAATTCATGTCATTTTCACCAGTCAGATTAAAGAGTTCAGAAAAAGAGAACCAGAATGCTGTGTGTTTACAGTTTCAAAATGAAACATTTGGATTTTTCAGTCTGAAGTGACTTTATATCAAAATTTCCTTTATTTTTTTTTAAATCAAAAACTTTAAAAATGGTCAAAACTGAAGCAAAACATTTGTGTGACTTGAAAAATTTTTAAAAATCCTTTCAATTTGACAAAAAAATTTAAAAAATTGTTTTCAGTTTGTCCCCAAACAACTTTTTATTCAAATTTTTCAGAATTGTCAGGAACTAAAAAAAACCAAACAAAAAACATTATTCAACCAGCCGTAGTCAATACCTGCAGTGCAGTCCTGTGTTTCCCTCTAGTAACTCGCCGGTATAGGGAAGTTTGAGTCTGCTACTGCCGCTAACCCAGGGGTGGGCAAAGTTTTTGGCTTAAGAGCCACATCTGGGTGGGGAAATTGCATGCAGGGCCATGAATGTAGGTCTGAGGCAGGGGATCGGGTTGAGGGAAAGAATGTTGGGTGTGGGAGGGAGTATGGTGTGCAGGAAGGGGCTCAGGGCAAGGAGCTGGGGCAGAGGAGGGATGCGGGGTGTACCAGGGGCTCAGGGAAGGGGATTGGGGTGCAGGAGGGGGGGCACAGTGCGAGAGGGGGCTCAAGACAGTCATGCAGGGAGGGGTGCGGAGTGCAAGAGGTGCAGCAGAGGGCTCAGGGCAGGGGGTTGGGTGCAGCAGGGGGTTCAGGGTAGGGATCTGGGGTGCAAAGTGCAGGAGAGGTTCAGGGTGTGCTCTGACCTGGTGCCGCTTACCTGGAGCGGCTCTGGGGTGGCAGCAGTGCACTCACTGCCCTGGCCTAGGCCCCAGCCCTGACCCCACACCACTCCTGGAAGTGGCCAGCACCATGTCCCTCTGGCCCTTGGGGGAGGAGGACAGAGGGCTTTGCGCACTGTCCTTGCCTGTGGGTACCTCCCCTGAAGCTCCCATTGGCTGCGATTCCCCATTCCCAGCCAATGGGAGCTTTGAGGGAGATACCCACAGGCGAGGGCAGCGCACAGAGCCCTCTTTCCCCCAACCCCCAGGGATGTGGTGCCAGCACTTCTGGGAGCAGCACAGGGCCCATGGCGCCATGGGGGTGGCAATCCCATGGGACATATCCAAAGCCCTGAGGGGCTGGACCTGGCCTGCGGGCTGTAGTTTGCCCACCCCTGCTCTAACCTAAGGGATCTGTTCATTTAGCTCAAGCAGTAGAGGCATATACTTTAATACTCAAAGCTCCTAGGTTCAAGTTCCACAGATAATCCATCAAGGGATGCCATTACAAGTGAAAATTGTGCCTTTGCTGGTCTACACTAACAGCTTGTTCTGGTGTAGCTATACTACTGGTTGAAATCCCCTGTGAAGCCATGTACCTTTCACCTAATTAACTGATGAGGCAATTAATATAGATAATGTACACATCATATGAGATTTACTTCATGGAAAATCTGCTACCCCTCACGAAACTCCAAACTACAAAATATTCACCATGTGTTTGCAATGAGAAGATAAAGTCAATATCCTTGCTTGCTTGTCATGCTAACCGCAAAATTCAAACAAGGTCCATGCTACTGCCAGCATCTTTTGATCAGTCTTGTTGTCAACAGTGCATCACCAGTTTGTTAAGCATAGTTTTGGCTTCTTTATTAAATTACGTTTGAAACTAAGTCACTGCATATGCTCACCGCCAGCCCATCTAAACTGAAGCCCAGTGAGAAGGCTGGTGCTACTGCCTGAGATTTGTGACATTCAAGAGAAGAAACAGTCTGTAAAACAAATTCATTGGACAGAATCAATTGTTCAGTGGCAGTATCAGGTACATGGGTTTTCCCACAGGACTGTAATGGAGATAAGTGTGCGCTGATGAGGTGTGTCAAAATTAAATGAACCACAGATTTCCATCCAGCAGGGAAAGTGCACTGGCCTATGAGCAAAACATTTATGGATATTGGGTAGAAGCTTCACATTCCATAATGCAGAGCTCAGCAGGAGCAGAAAGGAAATGACCTTCATATTCCCTTTTAACCAGCTGCAGGAACACAAGGTTTGTTTGGAAAAGCAAATCTCCATAGCTCATCACTAGGTTGGTTTCTGATTCCATGGAAATTGTTTCACCTAAATTAGTTTGCTGCTCAAACCAGGAATAGCAATCACCCAAGCTCAGGCCTTGTCTGCATTAAAGAAATGTGGCAAACAGCCTGGGTGTATACAGCTCCTGGCACAGTGGAGCCTGATTTGGATCGCTAACACCACCACAATACAAATAAGATTGAGAAATGTTTCCTGGTGTTAATAGCGTAACTATTCAGCCAGGTGTTGTCAACAGCAAAAAGGGCTGGGTTCAACTTTCTAAGGGTTCCTTCTAAAGACTTAACATCAGCTTGAGCCCCCAACCAAAACCTGGTAAACGATATATGCCATTCTGGGTTCCATGGATGGGCAATATTTCCCCACTTGCAAGCACTGACTCTAGGAGTTAAAATACAGAACTTTATGGTGGGGAAAGGGGAAAAACAGAATGAAGATCCCTTCCCCCAGGTCTTACCAGTAGGCCCAACCTCAAATCTCCTGGCAATTCTCAGTGACTGATGTGGTCTGGCCACTTCCCTGCTCCCCACCCACCATTAGCTGTCCTAGGCTGGAGAAGTCCAAGGTTTCTAGCAGGACAGTGCGGCCTGGGCAGCTCCAGAGTCTGTACTACCTGACCTAGCTAGCATGATTTCAGCTTCAGTTGCTTGGTAAAAAGACCCACACCAGAGCACCTTAGACAGGCTGCTTTTTCTGCCTAGATCTGCACCCACCACTGCCCTAGACTATTCCTTATCTTACAAGAGCTACCATGGTGCAGCTGCTCAGCATTCTCCAGTTTTGCAACAGACTCATCTCAGTATTACCTATAGCACAACCCTTAATAAGGCCCTCACCTCCAGACAACCACTCCCAGCCAAAGATACTTTCTTCTATCAGATCTCACTAGGCTCCCTCACCCAACTGTTCCTAACATCAGCCTCAGTCAGGGTGACCCCCAGGCACATTTTTCTATAGATCCCTTGCCCCTTCATCTCCTAACATAAAGACCTGCATTTTATTGCCCCCAAAAGCAAAACTTAACTGTATTGTAACTAAAATGTAACAAACCATCATATAAAACTGAAATGCAAATGAGCCTAGGCTTGGCCCGCTCAATCAATTCCCTTTGCTCTCCAACTGAGGTCAGCAGGGAGTTCCCTTGCCACTGAAGCCCTTGTCCAGATGGAGTTCTCAAGCAGGTGACAATAGTGAGTTCCCTTCTCACTAAGCCTGCAGGCACAAGGCTTACCCCAGCCTCCATCTAACACCACCAGTAATAACAAGGTTGGGAGCCACAGTGCGGACAGACCTCTGGCTTCCACTGGCATTTCAAGAAGCATGTTGATTCAACCTGCTTTGAGCAGGGTTAGAGAACACAGTGTTTCAAATGCTGTCAGACGCTGGTGGTCCATCAACACATGGGTTGCCAGTGTTGTCACTACCGCTGGCACACAAACAGTGCTAGAAACTGTAGGGAAAGTATGCAAAGTTTCTCTGCCTGAACATTTGCCTGCACCTTACTTTTGTGACCTCCGTGCACAGTCACTCCACTCCTCCAGTCTTGGCCCCTCATCTTCCCAACACTTCTTCAGATTTCAAGGGTCACTTGCCCTCACTAGAATTCTCCCTGCCTGCTACCTCTAACCCACTGCATCGTTTCATCTCTGGGTATCACTCCCCTTTCTCTTTAGTTTCCAGTGCTGATTTTCTTTGTGCTTTGGGAGATTCCATTTGGAATGGGCTTCAGAATTTCAAGATTCTAGAAACTGGATCAACGCCTCAAATATGGGAATTATCCAAATGCTCTGAGCCTGTAAAACTAGGTTAAAAACCCTCAAGAATGTGGAATGTTTTGTATGAGACTTCTGTCACTTCCTGTCACTCCACAGCCAGCAACAGGGAAGACTAACATTTATTTCTTTTTAAAATGTTCCTTGAACTTTTTGGAAACTCTCTCTCATATATATTTGGTTTACGTTTGGAGCAAAAATTCAAGGCAGTTATTCCTGTACCTTAAAGCAGGTTCAGCCATTGTTAGTAAATAAGGGCACTAGATCAGAAGTGAAATGTATTGTGCCAGTAACATAATCACAGTGGACTTCCATAAAATGTAACCACATGGAGAACTGGGTTGGCTGAAATCTGCCGTTCAAGCAGGCTTTATTGCATTTATATATAGAATCATTAAAAATAAATTAAGAATGTGGATGACCCTTTATCTACCTAGAGGCCTAAGAAAGATGTTAGCCTGTGATACAGCTTGAAAATTAGCATTTAATAGGACCAGGGATGCTGCCTGACACACAAAAATACATTATTTACAGAATTTTAAAGTAAGTAAATTAACAAAAGATAGTGGCTGCCATGAATAAGACATGAGATAAGTACCTTTCCTTTCCCTCCGAAGCCTTGAGGAAAAAGTGACTAGATTCAACTCTGTGGGAAAAGGGATATTCAAAGTAATGATGGGGGAAACAGAGATAAGCCAGAGAAACACCCGGCCTTGATCCAAAGCTCATTGAAGTTAATAAAAGTCTTGAAAGGGAAGATGGTCTGGTGGTTAGGAGATACAGGTTCAATTCCTCACTTTGACACAGTTAGTGTCATGGCTTGGCCGCGGGCAACCTGCATTCACCAGTCAGCTACTAAGTTGTGGTCAGGAGACAAGTAGTGGGGATAGGGTCAAACTGGGCCAGGCTATCAGGAAGTCAGGGTCAGGCACCACCTTGCAGGAGGTAGGCAAATAGAATTGATGACAAACCAGAATCAGAAGCCAGAGTCCAAGGTCTACAGCAAAGCAAGGTCCAGACCAGAAGCAGGCAGGCAGCTTCTATTGTTGCTCAGACAGCTTCCCCGTGATGGTTTCCCAGATTTTATACCACCATGAGCCAATCAGTGGGCTGTGAGGGGCCGCCACTCAGGTCCTGCTGGGCACTAATTCCTGCAAAGCCAAGCTTCACAGGGTCCTCCAGCAGAAACCCAGCCTAAGCTTCCAATAGTGATACAGAAGCATCAGCTGCCCCCTTGGTGGCAAATTCTTACAATTAGTCCCTCTTTGCCTCATTGTCTTATCTGTAAAATGGGGATAATAGCACAATCCTACCTCACAGGGGTGTGTGAAGATAAGCATATTAAAGATTATGAGGTGCTCAGATACCGTGGTGATGGCTGCTGTATCAGTATGCAAGGTTGACAGCTCCACTGGGCTTTGGGTCAGGACTCAAAACCTTATCGAAGTGTCTTTTATCTGCTAAACTAGCCAGGAAGTCTCAGAGGGGCAAGCCTCCTCGGAGATCTTATCTTCATGGGCTGGAAATACAACTACAATAGCCTTTCCCTGGGATACTTTGGCTTCAGATCCTGAATCAATATCTACAAGTGAAGAGGAGCTTTGAAAGGATTAAGTGGGATTGGCCAAACATTCTCAAATATCTAACATGCTTTGAGCAGGATCTGAACCTTGGGCAGAGGTGGTGAATTAATTCTCTCACTTAGCTCTAACATTCTCATTTCCATATTTATTAGGATTTGGTGACCCTGGTGGAGATTGGGTTTGGAAGACATCTGTGTATTTTAGGGAGATGTGCACACATGCAGACACAAGTGGTTGCCCTATATGCATTGAGTTTCATTACATTACAGTTTTAATACCTCCCTGATCCTTTTTTTCAGTCCCAATTATGTTTGAGTGTGTTCAAAATTAGAGTGGGTGAATTTGTACATAGTATTTAATGACCTCAAGCTCTTTACAACATCTTGTGGGCGTATTTAGATCCAAGAGGGCATCTTTGGCCTTGTGAGATGGTGGGTGCCTGACCTTTTCACTGTCTTCCTTTGCTAGATAAGGGTGTTTTCAATAGGATGTGAATTGGCTCTGGTATGTATACCAAATCAGGTTCAAACCAGTCAGGTTGTACTGGGCTGAGTGAAAGGAGCAATTGGCACAGAGCGGTGAAGTGATATATTCAAGGCCACAGAGCAAGTTAGTGTCAAGAGGTGGAATTAGAACTCAGGATTTCCTGGCAGTCTGCTTAATCTAGGAGGTGTCTCCAAAGAAACAGCACAAATCCAGACTTGGATCAGCACCTGAGAGCATCCAATAGGCCATACTTGTGCACTGGCAACAGGGACTAAGTGACTTTATAGGGCTTTCTTCATGTGGTGTTTCTAGAATTGATGGGTTTTCAGGCGAAGGGGATTTCAGGGGGATGGCAGGTGGTGGCATTGCAGGTGGTGATGTCAGAGCCACAAGACCCTTGTAAGGAATGGCAGGTTGTTTTCTTGCACCTATCTGCAGAGGGTTCACCAAGAATCCAGCTTCTCATCAAATCATCTCCCTGTGGATAGCACTGAGAGTTTTGGAACAAACTGCTAACATCAATTACTGCACTGAGAAAATGGAAGAATTTTATTCAGCTACCGTTACTGTCAGATCTGCCTGCATGTTCTTTCAGCCTTCAGCAGTCACATACATCATTGCACTAAACAGTACTGAGGGAGGGCATGTGGGCCTCTTGCTGGAAAAGGAGCTTCTGTTTGACTGACAGGAAATACTCGTCGCTCCCTGACCCAAGCAAAATATTACTGCCTCGTCAATTCCATTTCATGCTAATATGGTGTCAGCCGTGGATAAGGTACTGGGCTAGGAATCAGTAGAACTTGGGTTCTGCCCCCAGCTCTGCAACTGATTCAGTGCAAGACCTTGGGTAAGTCATTTCACTTGTGAACTTCAGTGTCCTTGTCTATAAAATAAGGATGATAGAGACCTACCTTTTCAAAGTGCTTGTAAATCCATGGATAAAAAAAATGCTAAAAAAATACATTCAAAATATTAATCATCATAGGCAGTACGCCACACTAGGTAATACATTTCAGGATATCTATGACACTTCCTTGCTGTCTGTCTCTCTAGGTTTTTATACCACATTCATATCCAATGTATTTCCCTGTGTTAATAAATACCTTGTTTTGGCCTCGTGGACACAGCATGAATGGGACTGACACTCAGAAGACCTTAGTGGATCTGCCACTGGCCTTCTGTGTGTCCTTGGACAAGTCATGTCCCACCCTTTGCCTCAGTTTCCCCCACTTTAAAATGGAAGTCATGATACTCACTTGGAGATCTACTGATGAAAAGAACTATATAAAAAATTGAGGTTATTATTTTGACCTTATAACCTGCTGATTACATCTTTTTCTTTTGGGGGGGTCCCTGGGGCTCAGGAGGGTAGAGCAGTCACCATCCCATGTTTGATGAATGAAGCAACATTCAGCTAAGTGCCCTGCTGCTAAACAGAATAGTGATCTCAGTGGTTCTTGCCTGGCCACCTTTAACTGGCTCTACAGGAGCAGCTGTACACACATGCCCTGGCATCATTCCCACCTGGACCCACAGCACACAATGCTCATTGAGCTGAGACACATGCAGCCATTCGTGGGCTGAGCCGGACACACAACCCTGCCTGCTTTTCCTTCACACATCATCTTTCAGGAGAGAGTCGGTGCTCAGAGGAAGTTCTCCACCCTGATTAACAGCCTTTCCAAAGAGGAACGACTCTCTTAGGAATCTCGGCAGCTTTAGCGTCTAGGGACATCGTTCTGGGCCAGTGGCTCACGTGAAGCTCTAACTAATGCATTTTATACTTCAAAAATCAACTCGAGTTGTCCCAGCTCAGTATGAACTCTGATATGAATAGGACTGTGTTGTTTATTTAGCTGATCACACATGAGTGTGTGCTCTAAGGGAACCACAACTAAGCGATAGAGGGAAGGACACATCAGTTGCAATTCTTGTTGTATGGCTGACCTGAGATCTATTGCAAGCTCCTCCCAGGAAGGACCTTGACTTTGTAGGGGCCTGAGAAGCACCGGGCACAAATGTGATGCTATAGTAATTGCAGGGTCCCAGTCACATGGTTGGACCCCAGGGCAGGATTGGAGCCTGGAAAAATTAGCCCCATCAGCCTGATCAGTTTACTAGAAAGAAGAATGACTGTTTCCTGGTGAAGGAAATCCTTTTGCTCACATGGTGAGAAGTTTGAGAACCCCCTCACCTAACAGCTTCCTCCTGGGTGAAGGCACGGCTGGAGAGAAATGTTGATCTTTCCCCTCTATATATGAACAGATGATATTCTGCCTCATTTGCAGATGTCTCAGAGTGAATTCACTAACTAGGTTCCCCTCTTGTTTCCAGCCAGAATTAGGATGTGCCTAGACTGCGTTTTCAAACCCAGGGCAGAGCTCAGGTGTACAAAGTCTAGCTCATACTATGGCTCTAAAACCAGCTATGTTGACATTGAGGCTCAAGCTGGAGCTCTGGCTCGGATGCCCATCCCCCTCCCTAGGCTTCAGAGCCCGAGGCCAAATGTCTACACTGCTGTTTTTAGTGCTGTAGCATGAGCCCAAGTCTGTAGACCCAGGCTCAGACTCCCTGCCACAGGTGTTAAAACGCAGTGTCGATGTATCCCTAGTGCCTTGTTCGTCCCCTCCACATTTTGCAACTGACGGGATTAAAGGAGTGGAAACTCTTCTCTTGTAGATACAATTCTGTTGCAAGGAAGAAGGATGCGCCCACGCAGCTGCATCTCCATCCCCCACTGGTACCCCTGCCACACATACAGCCTATGCATTTGCAGCCCCACGATTTGCTGCAAGAGGCTGAGCTGGGGGAGAGTTGCTCTCCATGGCATCCTCTTCAGCAAATCATACCCTTCTCTCTCATCAGACTTCTAAGGCACCTAACAGCTCCATAGGTAAGATTGCCTCGGAGAAAGAGAAGCAGAGCAGCCCCTGTTGCGTATTGAACAAATGGAGCTTTCTGCAAACATCTGCCCCTTTGCTAGCATCACACTGTAAGCAAAACAAAAATAAAAGCACAAGCTTTCCCTTTTGCTTTTTTATTACCCGCCTCCTCAAAAATAAAAAAAGCCATAGGATTAGGGTTTTTTATGAGGCCATTCTGCCATAAGGAATTTATTAATGCCATTTACTGCTGAAATAATAACTACGCTGCATTGTTCACCACAGGTTGGAGCTTTGGAAGAGTCATTACTTTGGTGATCACAGCAAAGCCTAATTCCAACTGGTTACGTTCTGGTGAGGCCAGAGTAGCAGTCACCCTGCGTCCTGGCAATAAAATCTAATTAAATTAAAGATCCCACTTCACCAAAGGCTGAATACTAATTTGTGTAAAGTTTCCATTAAACAATGCTGTCTGCAGAAAACCTACACTACAGCTCTCTGCTGGCAACTTAATGGGAAGAAAATTCCAACAGAAACATTATTAGATTTTCCTATTAATGCTGCTCAGATTACACACTCGCTTAACAGGCGTTAATGACATTAGTGGGATTGCAGATCCAGTCCTGTTGGAATCTTGTAAGTCACTCATATGACTTCAGTCAGAAATGGAATTTCTGGAGTGACAAAAGGCAAAAACTGAAACAGAAAATTAGATCAAAACCTCCATTTTTTCCCCAACATGTTTTTAGTAGACCCATGTTAGACATGAAAACACTTTTGCAGAATGTCAGACATTCAGCTATCACATTTCTAGATAGACGTTTTTTCACCAGTTTGTCCGCTGCAAATATTTTGCCAAGCCATGTTCTCACTGGTGGAATGCACCTTTGACATACGGAACAGCAAATAGGGAGAGCTATTTTTTTTTTAAAATTTGCTTTATTTGTGAAGCCAGCAAAAAAAAATCCCATTTTCTCCAGATTTAGCAAAGCACATGTTTAAGTTCTATTGAATCCACTGAGAAATCAGGGCCCATTTGCAAGAAGTATTTGGCAAATAATTTCAGACCACAAATAAATGTAAGACAAACGGCAGTCTGCATGCAAACTGTTTGCACCAGAAAGAGGAAAAACTCAAATATTTACTCTGTCCAACTATTCTGTATAAACAATTTCTGTTCAGCTATATTGTTCACTCAGGCACAGGGTAAGATTCCAACCAATTTTAAAAACTCTGTCTGGCAAGGGGATGATTCCCATGGTATAGGCACTGCAGAAGACAGCCTTAAAGCTGCCTTCTAAGGATCACTCACAAAAAGTTTACAGTCCAAATACACAAGGCAGACAAAGGGTGGGAGGGGACCTAGAGGAAGAGAGCAGGAAAAGCAACTTGTCTTAAAGTCATGCAACAAGATGGTGGCAGGACTAGAACTCTGGTCTCCTAAACCATAGTCCAGCCCACTTCATACATGTGTGCACTTATAGCTGTTATATACTGGGAGCTGGTTCACAGTAACCCTGCATCCTGTGTTGTCATTTGCACTGATGCCAAGTGTAGAAAAAATACTACTGGATCAGCATGGCAGCATTTCATACCCGCTTTTGCAGTCACTTGTAAGTGACTAGTGTAAATGACTGCACAAGACTTGCAAAGAGGAGGAGGGGCAGGCCCATAAGTTTTGTGTTTATATGTGTGTGCTTGTGCATGTCGAGAGTCCCCAAAGAGTTGATTGGTGCTACTGTATATTAAACTAAGTAGCAATCTGATGGCTATGGATCTTTATACAGCACGTCTGCTACATTAATCCTTCTAGCATTATAAACACGAAGCACAGTGTGTAGTATGCAATATACACTAATCCTTCCCCTTCAACTAAACTACCAGTAATTCTACCAGATGTGTTGGATTATTAATTAAGACAAATTTAAGAAAAGATTATGTCTTCAGACTAGTCCCTGGAAAGGGTAGGAGATTAAGTACAGAAGCGTACAAAGAAAAATAATAATCTGATCTTCCTTTATTCTCATCCTTGCTAAAGAATTGGCTCTGTTTATTGTCTCTTTGAAATATAGTTGTACAGATCGTATACTCAATATCCCATGACTCCCATGTTCCAGCTGGAGGGGAGTTCTACTGGTGTCACCCTCAAGTAGCACAGTAGGTAATCACGCCCAAGATCTCTATTAGCAATAATCTTTGCATTTCCCCCTAACTGGGTTCCTTAACACTTGGATAACCAAGTTCAGGATCATGTCCCTGCATCCTAGGCCCCATGTTTTTAGACCCTCATGATTCTCTGAGTCTGGAGTGCTGGTATAGAGAGGGAGCCTAGATCCTTTCCTGCCTCCCATCAGTTTGTGGAGTAAGTCCCCCATCTTCCAGAGGCACAAGCCATCACAGAAGCTCTCCAGCAGCCTGGAGCAGAGCCATTCACCTCAAGAATGGAACTTAGTCTCCAAATGGCCACCCAACCTACCATCAGCGGGAACCTGCTTTCTTCCCAACCAACCACCCCACTGCCACTGGACAACCCACCTGACAGCCCAGGCCAAGGAGCTACCTGTCTGTCAGCGCTGCTGCCAGGTAAGGGAGCCAGCTCTCAGAACCTCAGTAAGGAGCTGGGAAGGGAGAAGGAAGAGGTTTAAGGGACATTGGATGGTGGAAGAACTGATTTTGTGAATGGGGTGAGGGGACTTTACCAAGAAGGAAAATTTCTAGGACAGCCCTTTGTGGAAACTGGGAGCTCACTTGTGCTTAATGTCTACTGACCCATGCTGGATTTGAACCAGCAACAATAACATAATGATGAAAGGCCCCATTTTCCAGTACCAAACCCCTCCAGGCAAGTACATTCTTGTGTCTTTAAGAGCTTACTAAATAGGAATGGCTATTTGCCTTCAGTACATTGGTGGGAAAGCAGCAAGAACCTGATTATCTGGAAATAAGACTTCTGTCAGCTTGTAAGCAAACGGACATGAACTGAAAACTCTCATTAGCAGCTTGTCTCCCCAGCAATCGCTCAGACCCTGTCATTTTGGCAATGGAGTCATTTAGACTAATTAGCCGTTCAAGGACTGGACTCCGCCTTCTGAGTACCCTCTCTTAACCAGCTCCTGACCCTCTCCACCAGCAAAGACAGTTGGGTTCAAATCATTCAACTAAACATATGATAATGCCAACAAAAAGATGTCTGCTCCACTCGCGGAACTGTTAACATGCAGTGTTTCTGACTCTCACAGTTGCATTATGAGTCTTGTGATATTTGCTTTTCTGAAAGCCCCAGCTCCTGGAGTCTTGGGATTACAGGAGAATTTCAGCTTTTTTTTTTTAAAAGGCAAGTTTCTAGGGCTCATGGCTGAAAAGAATGCACGCAGATGTATTCTAAAGCCTCGAACACCAGAAGGTTTTTAAAAAGAAGACAATGTTTTTTAGAAAAATCTCATGGTTTTTGAATGTTTGGATTAGCAATACTGAACGTGCAATGTTTCTGCTACTGACATGGAAACAGTGTGGGCTGCACAAAGGGAATTAAGCAGCGCAACTGTGAATGTCAGAGCCCCTCACTTTAAGACAGCTAGAAAAATCATTGGAGCAGTAGTGCAATCCACCAAGCTGAGTTAGGCACTTAGACTCCCTCTGCAATGAATGGGGAGAGACAGGTGCCTCAGAATGTAATTTGCAAAAGCCAGCAGCTGGGCAGGCAGCTGCCTCAGCTAGCCAGTGGGAGATGCTGAGGAGAGGGGTGTTTGCTGTGCCTCTCCCCTCTCGGACACAGGGCACCTAGCTCTGCTTAGTGATCCAAGAACAGGAACCCGCTGCCTGGAGTCAGGCATCTTAGGGGATAGCTACACTGCAATTAAACACCTGTGGCTGGCCTGTGTCAGCTGATTTAGGCTCGGGTTTCCAAGCTATAAAACCACCATGTAGATATCAGGGCTGTAGACATACCCTTAGACACCTAAGGCGTTTCTTGCAGGACTGAGTTAGGTGCCTGGGGTTTATTCCAGTTTAGGCCACAGGCTTGCTCTGTGTGCTTGGATGAGTCACTTTCTCCCTAACGGTAAAACAGTGATTGTAATTCATATCTGCTAATGTAAAGCTTTGAGATCCTCAGATACAAAAGGTGTCATACATAATAACACATAACACATAGCTCTTTGCAGCAGAAGATCTCAAAAGGAGGTCAGTAGCATTATCCCCATTGTACAGATGGAGAATCTGAGGCACAAAAAAAGAGACATGGCTTGCCCAAGGTCACCCAGCAAGGCAGAGAACCCAGGTCTCCTGAGTCCCAATCCAGTGCTCTCCCCAGTAGGAAGCCCTCTTATTACTATTATAAACAAACATGACACAAAATATGTAAAAGAAAAGTCATTAGTGGACCCTTGTGCTACTCAGTTTTCATTAGTAATCCAGAGTGTAAAGCAGCATCTTTCAGATCCTTGCACTCACAGAAATAGACAAGATTTTCTATCAGACTAGATGTTTCTAATGACAGCATCTGCACAGTATCTGGGTACCATATTCCGGGTAAGGTCGCTTGCGCACACACAGCATTGTACTAAGCCCTTCTCTCTGCCCACGGAAGTTTGACGCCTCCCCCAAAACACCAGGAGGTGGTTCTGTCAACAGCCTGCCATTTATAACACCTAAGCAAGAGCCAAGGCCAATTATTAAAACAAATTATTCAGCACTGGCTCTCTGTGTGTCAGTAACTCCCAGTGACCAGCTCCCTGGCTGCAGCTAACTCGAAAGAACTATCTAAACCACCGGTGCCCACAGAGGAGCCTCATTCCATGTTTGATGTCACTCCATAAGCCGTGCTCCCCTGAGACACCAGGCAATGGCTTGGCTGGACGAGACAGATGCCATTCTCCAAGTGATGACCTCAAGGAGTTTTGACGTACATAGCAATGCCAGGTGTTTATTCAGATCCCTCACAAATAAGCATTAGGTAGCAAACACGTGGCGAGCGAGTTGCAAAAATAGTAAGTCAAAGGACTGAGAAGGAGTGATAATGAGGTCAGGAGGTGAGAGCAGAATGTGGGCCCTTGTGCTAATCAGTCAGGCAATTTTTCCTGAGCAGCTTTAGATTGGGGAAAAAACTCTTCTCCTGCAGCCCTAGCTGAGAGCATAGGGGAAAGATGGCTCTGGAAGTGGAGCGCACACAAGCCTGCGAAAGGAAAGAACAGAAGGCCCCTTTCAACAACAGCTAGGAAGCTGAGGTGGCCCTGAATCAAGCTGCCAGATTCAAACACGTTGAACTTTGGGAAGATTTCATTCTGGTTCCAACTTTGTCTCTTGGGCTCCACTCTGCTAGGAAGTTTACCTCAGGCATCCTGAAGTGGGATGTGCAAATGTGAACACAAGGCATGATGTTCCAGTGGGTGAAGATTTTACTGTTTGTGGTAGGCGTACAGAGCACCCTGAACTGCAGCCCAAAGCACCGCTCAGGTCTGAGCCTGCAAAGTTAGTTGGGGTTGGTCCTGCTTTGAGCAGGGGGTTGGACTAGATGACCCCCTTCCAACCCTGATATTCTATGATTCTATTAAAGTTGTTCCATCCACTCACATTTATGAGCAAAAGCAGGCAGTTTGGGATCCAGAGACCCCTCATCTCAATGCCTAAAATGGTCCAAGTGCACAACCAAGAGCACAAATACTTCTATGTCTGGGTGCCAAATCAGGGGCTGTGCCTGAAAATTTGCCTCTTTGTACCACCAGGGACCTTTAAATCTCACAGCTTATTAGCCGTGCCATTGTGAAGATGGGCCAAGGAATCCAGATCTCCCAACAAAGTACCCTTTCCTTCTAGTCTGAGCCTGTGCTCTCTCCCTCTCAGTCATGTGAATAGCTACAAGCATTTGCCCTCGATCTGCTCCCCAAACTACCACTGACATCAATTGTCCCTAAGCCACTGTCTGAGTATTCCCTGTCACTGAGAAATTTTCCTGAGATTATTTTTAGAACCCTTCCAAACATGGAGGCACCTTTGCTCTTTCTTCAGGCTAGCACAGATCCCCATTTGTTTAGGTGTTTATCTTGCTGTACTGCCAAGAAATGGCTGTAGCCCCTCTCTGCAATTCATCACCCTATAAAAGTGTTGGAGTACGTCATGCAAGCTTCCAGGAACATTACCGAGGCAGGAGCTGCTACTAATCCATGTGCAGAGCACACGGTGATTTTTATCAACAGCGTACTAGGGTTTCAGCCAGAGATTAGCCTTTGTGATGTTCATGCCCTGCTTATCTTTCCCTTTGTCTTTGAATTGGGCGGGTACCTTACAGACAGACACCCACACTCTGTGCCAGTGTATAGCTCCTATCTATATCTATCCAAGAGCGGACCTCGGCTGACCCTACTTAGCTTATGAGATCACTGCCTCTAGAGGTATGGCTGCAGGCCAGTAAGAAAACAGATGGTGGCTATAGACACCGCTCATTGATATTTTATTCCCATTTATTATTTATCTAATACTCACTTTAGGTCAACTGGGGTTACGTTCCTGAGTAACCTTCATTAACATTTTTATATTAAAGGCTGCCTAAAATAACCATGCAAGAAATTGAGAGGCATAGCTGACAATGAAAGAGATAACTCTTTCTAGTATATTGCACTCAGAGGATGTTTCTTTGCTTTTTGATACAAAGGATAACATGGACTTTTCTTTGGAAGTGAAAGCAAAGGCGTAGAAGCCGGGAGATCTGGGTTCTAGTCTTGACTCTTTTACAGATAGGTCAATGTTTTCCAGATTAGCCATTGAGTCTGAGTCCTTTAGTTTTGGGGTGTCCATGCCTCAATGTGGAAGTACCCTACCGAGTTCACTGAGTTTTGGAAATGTAGAATTTACTGTGTGTCCTTAGCTGAGTCACTTTGGTTATGGTCACGACACACTCAGCGAAATTATATAAAAACATCAAATACTCCTGCTGGAAGGTTTACTTTATGTAACTCAGAATCTTACACTAGTTTGTATATCTTAGAATCCATAACAATAACACACAGTAATAAAAAACAGAGAGAGACAAAGCAGGCTGCTCTCTATGGCAGAGCAAAAAACATCTTCGAAGCTGGCTCTTTCCAGACTGCTGCTATGCCCAGATTTCATGCTTCACTGCAAAGCCCCTTAGCCTGAAAGCAGTGGAAACCTGCCCCACCCTGATCCTCACACACATACACTCCCAAAGAAATAGCTTGCAATTCCAATACAGTCCTCAATGTACCACAACTTCCCAACTTTACCATTGGTTCTGTATGACCATGGACCAGTCCCAGAACTGTGTATAAAATGGGAATAGTAATAATTGCCTTTCTGAACACAGTTTCATGAATCTTAATTTACATTTATAAAGCACTTTGAGATCTTCTGACAGAAGAAGCTACAGGAAAATGAGAAGTCTGATTGGGTTAAAGGTTAAGGTCCTTGTCCAGTCTTTACTCAGCCCTGCCCCAGTCAAAATGCCTTTGACTTCAATGAGAGTTTTGTGTGAGTAGGGATTTCCGGATTAACAGAAACTGATGAGTAGATTACGTGCCTCAGTCATTGTCCTTCCTTGAACACATCATCTGATTAACCTCTCAGGGAATTGATCAGTGTTTAAGAATTGCTCCCTTTTACAGCAGGGCAATGACTCTTTGCCTATCCAGCTTTGTCACCTTTTAGGGGGAGGAGTCTGTATCATCTCCTTGGCTTTCTCTGCTACCACAACAATAATTATTCCATTTTTATGGTCCCCATAGCTCATAGAGGAAGAATCTAGAAATGTGCCACGTGACTATCGTATCTGGGAAGCGGCGGGGGGCATGTTATTGCAGGGAAATTTTTGTTCTTTTCATCTTAGTGAGTGTAAAGGGAAATCAGCACTGTTGAATCAGTGTAGCTTCTGCTGCATGAGAAAGCGCAAGGTGGGGCCACACTTCCAAGTGTGATATGGAGCCCAACTCTGCCTAAACTCCCCGCTTGCAGCCATGGAGGCGATGGTGAGCAGGGTGAGGCTTGGATCGGGGGCAGGGTAGGCATGCACAAGCAGTGTGAACAATGTGATGGCAGCAAACATTATGTTAGGTACACAACTTTCAGGGGTGGTGGGTTTAGTTAGGAAGAGATCTGCTAAATGGAAAGAAACTGGAAGGGAAAGGGGGACAGGGCAGAGAAGAGATGGGGAGGGACAGGTGTAAAGAGTGAAAAGGCGGTGAAGGGCAGGGGGCTTGGCGCAAACAGCCAATCAGCAGGGGACAGATAAAGTCCAGTCAAAACTGCACAAGTTCTCTGAGCGGCCAAAGGTCCCTGCTTAGGCTGCTTCTACCAGCTGGTGTCTCTGGCAAACTCCTGCCTGGCCACACTGGGAAAGAGGAGGCAGCACCTGGGTCCTACTGCCCCTAGTGTAGTGGGGAGTCTTCCCCGTACAGTTCTGGGGAAGGGATGTCCCCAGCTGGGCCCCCTTTTATCAGCTCCCCCACCCCAGCACAGCAGTCCCTCCTTCAGGCGTCCAAGTGCGGCCTGCAGCCACTGGTGACATTCCACTGAGGCTACCTGCAGTCGCTGCCTTCGTGCCACAGCTGCCTCTGCAGAGTAGGTTATTGGCTGCTGCAGGGGACACCCAAGAGTTCTGCTGGGTGTGTGGGTCCCCAGCATCCCTCAGGGAAATGCCCAGAGTCTCAAACTCAGGTTTTGTCATGCAAGTCTCAGAAGAATGTTTGAAAAATCTCTCTGTGCATGGGCGCCAGGATTGTATCATTTTTGGTGGCACCAAGAATGGGTCCAATCAGAGCTGCCCCATTCATAGGACGGATCAGGGAAACCGTCCCCAGCCCCACGCTTTGGGGGGCCCCACGCTTCGGTGAATGTGGGTCCAGGGCAGCCTGGGAGGTTAGCAGGATTCCTTGCACTGGCAGCAGTGAATGACCTGACCCCAGCCAGCCCTGCTCCGCCCTGCCCCGACAGTTCCCGGTGGGGTAGGGGTAAGAGCTTGGTGGGAGAGATAGAGTGGGAGTGGGGTGGGGCAGAGGAGGGGCAGGAAGAGGCGGAGTGGAGTGGAGCGGGCTTGGGCCGGGCCGCTCACTGCTGCTGGCACCAGGCCGCTCGCTAACCTCGCACGCCTCCCTGGACCCCTCATCCCCCTGAAGCATGGAGGCCCCCAAAGCGCAGGGCCTGGGGTGGTTGCCCCAGTCCATCCTATGGATGAGACGGCTCTGAAAATATAAACCCAAACATTGGTGGAGCCGGACCCACGTTCCTGAATATTGGTGGAGCACAGGCACCATGGGCCCATTTAACTCGCCACCTATGTCTCTTTATGTATAAATTATACCTTGTAGCTACAAATATATTCCGAGAGACAAGTCGTGTCTGGGGCCAGAGCAGCTGGGCTGTGCAGTAGAGCATCCCGGGGGTTCTGTGGAAACAGCTCGTCAGGGTTGCTTCTCCTACCCTGAGGCTGCAGCTCTGCGGGGGCAATAGCTGGTCTATCAGTACAGTGACTAAGCCACTGGCCCTGCTCTGCTACATCTGGCGCACTGCATGCAGGAAGTCGGCAATATTTACCCTTTAATGATCTAGTGCCTTGAAAAGTTTTATTTAAAGGCACCGCAATTCACCTTCCAAAATGCAAAACCATGTCCCTGTCCAAGCAACGGCTCAGGTTATCAATCGGATCCTGCAAATAACTAACATCCCGTTGATGCCGAGGGAGACGATCAATCATTATGCATTATTATTACATGATGAAATTCTAATTATGGGAAGGAAATATGGCATTACGCTTTCCAATCCATCTTCCCAGTGCTATGCACTTAGATGGCACCTCTCAATCAAGGCTCGCCAAGCGCTTACAAAACTGTATTCCCCTCCCTTCCCCCAATGCAGAATGGGCAAATATCACCCCATCCCCAAGTTGGGGGGGAACTAAGGCAGAGACTGGCTAAGGGGAAATTAACCCCAAATGAGGTCATCATAGGAGAAAGCCTCCCTTCCTTTGAAGTTCATGTATGGCTGGCTTGTTATTGTGTTGCTTACTCTACCACACCGATATCTTGGGCAGAGGACACTCGTGACTCCCAAAGCAGAATAAAACCACATTTGTCATCTGTCACCAGATAGGAATCAGTGGAACATTTAGGAAGGAAAAAATATGCATTGGTTGATTTTTTCCCAGACAACTAGTTTCTATTTAGATTATCAGCAATTTGAGGCAAGGACCATATGCTACTCTTCCTTGTACCATGCCGTGCCCAAGGGGCCCCATTCTGGATTGGCGCTTAAATACTACTGTAAAAAATGAGATTAGTAATAAGTCTTATGGTTCTAGCAGTGAGCTGAGCTGTGGGAGGCCTGCCTTTCATTCCTGGCTGTGCCACAGGCTTCTTGTGGGAACTTGGGTGAATCACCTAAACTCTCTGTGCTTGTCAAATGGGGACAAAACTATTTCCTTTGTCTCATCTCCTTAAATTGCTAGCCGACTGGGACAGAGACTGCCTCTTACAATGTGATTCTGTCCTTCCTAGCCCAATCAGGCCTGGATCTTGGTTGGGACCACGAAGCACAGCTGAAATAATAATAATCACAACCACCACCTCAGGTCAAGGCTGCATCATTTCTTCATCCCATTTGTCACCTTCAGGAATTCATTAATTTCCCCTCCATCCTGTATATAATCACTCGTGTTATGCAGTACATACTCTGACACATTAATAACCACACTGATTTCTTCTGCTTTCTGACAGGCCTGCAGAGCCCACGCTCTGCTAACATGTGCCAAAAGGGTCCTCAAGCAACGAGCTGCCTGTAATTGAGCTCTCCAAAGTACCTGCCCTGAGGTGAGATGCAGAGAAACTTTACAAATGAAGATAATAGATGTGTGTGTCACACACAGCAAGCCACAATCACTCACTCCATGAATTCAGCTCCACTGGGAGCTGTAACTGCTAAGTCCAGGGCTGAATTTGCTTCTCTGTGCGCTGCTGTCTGAAGGGCTGCCCATTGCTGCCAATGCTCACATGCTAGCCTGTGACTCACTTTACCTTTTGCAGCGAACTGAGTTGAGTTGAGTGGCTCATCTAGCTTGTTGAGCTGGTCATTGTGTTCTTTTGCAATAAATTCTTTAACAAATGCATCCCTCTGTTCTGTTCACAAACTGATCTCACTTTCCAGGAATGGATTCATTATTGATAAGTATTGGTCTGATAGCTCATGAACATATAGGGCCAGACCTTCACCTAGGGCCATAAGCGCCAACTCCGTGGGTGCTTTGGAGCTGGAGCACCCACGGAGAAAAATTAGTGGGTGCTCTGCACCCACTGGCAGCCAAAGTCCCCGCCCCATCCCCCCACCTCACCTCACCTCTGCCTCCTCCCCTGAGCGCACCGCATTCCCACTCCTCCACTTACCTCCAGCGCTTGCCACTACAAAACAGCTGTTTCGTGGCATAACAAGCTCTGGGAGGGAGGGGGAGGAATGAGAACATGGCATGCTCAGGGAAGGAGGTGGGGCCAAGGTGAGGATTTGCAGAAGGAGTCGAATAGGGCAGGGAGGGGGCAGAGTTGGGGCGGGAATTTTGGAGAAGGGGTTGGAATGGGGATGGGTCAGAGGGAACTGGGGACAGATGGGGGTCGAGCACCCACCAGCTCCCAGCAGAAGTTAGCACCTATGCCTAGGGTTACTTGATCGAGCTCCAGTGAAGTCAATGGAAAAATGCTGATTTTCTCTGACTGAGGAAATAGCCCATATTTTTTAGCCCCTGGGGAGACGAACCTATTGGTTATTCATGGTGCACCTTAAGTCCCATGGAATTGTTTACTTTTTAAAGAGCACAATGCTGGATGTTGAATAGCAAACAGCATACATTTGTGTCTAAACAAGCACCAACCATAGTGTCTGAATATTTCACAAACATTAATGAACCCATATGAAGTAGGTTGGTACCTTTTATCTCCATTTAGAGATCAGTAACTTGCCTATGCTCACATAGGAAGCCTGTGGCACAGTTAGGAATAAAACTCTGATCTCCGGAATCCCTAGAATGTATCTTAATCACAAGACCATCCCTCCTCTGATAAGGATGCAGAGGTGTTGACGCCCCAGGGAAAGACTTTTTTCATGCTCAACAGTCAGCCCAGAATCATATGCAGATATAGGAACCAAGGCCCAGGTCCTCAAAGGTATTTAGGGTGTCTAACTCCTTGGTTGGGTCATCGATAGGGGCTGAACCCTGGATTGCTGGTTCCATCCACAATCTACTACCACTTGAGCAAAAGGACTAATTCCATTAGCTGGTGGCTATCCACAGAGGATCAGCTACTGATGGGGACACAGACATGCTTTGCCAGCATGTTACACACTTTCCACCCCAACCTGGGGAAACTCAACCCAAAGTTCTGAGATCCCCAGCAGTTCAACCCTATGGGTTTCTAGAGGCCCCAGGTGGGATTTCACCAGGCTCTCTTTTCTTTCTTCCCATTTTCAGTCCTACTGCTCAGAACATACTGAGGTTATTGTTCGATGATGTCACATAAATACAGTCTATTTTCCATCAGGATACTTAAACAGAGCTTTCAAGCCTGCTCTCAAACAAAGCAGTATACAGCAAACATGTACTGTGTAAATGTAATGAGATCCCTGCACTGTTACCCCTCCAGGGCTAAATAATGTTATCCTGCTACATGGCGTGTGAATTTCCTGTGGTTTGACAGCCAGCTGGCTGTCTTGTACAACTGTGTCATTTTACACATCTGTAGCCATACCATCGTATATGTCATCTGCATCGAACCCTGCCAGTGCTGTACGGCTGCTAGGGATGGCGTGGTTGGAAAATAGCCAACCTGCCCTGGTACCCATTAGTATCCCCCCAAAACCTGCATCTAACCAGACAGTTACACACAGTACAGATCATGGATCAGATGTTCAGCTGATGTAAATGTAGCTCTAATGAAGTTACTTAGACAATCTCCATTGGAGACAATGGAGATATTCTGATTTATATTAGCTGAGGATCTGGTTCCAATATGTTGATATTTGAAGAAGTTTGCCTAAAAAACTAATTATTGCTTTGTCAGACTCTCTCTCTTGGGCCTGCAGTTCCCTGTCCCACAACAGCCTCTGAATAAGTAGCACACACCGTTGCACATGGCTCATAACTAACCAAGTGCTGGTGCATCTGCTAACTTGGGGGGTAGATTTCGGAAAAGTTCACAAAGTTTTCATAACAAATCAGACAGCACAGATTCTTCCTTCCTATATGTTCCACTGAACCCAGTCCGATGACAGAATACAAACGTACATCTGAGGACAGATTACAAATCCATCCTTCCATGAACGCAAATAGGAGCTTTGCAGTAGATGACCTAGAGTTTTCTGCCAACATGGCAGCAACTGTGGCATTTCAAATCCACTTTTCACCATTCTTTGCTGTAGCAGAGAGAGACAAATTCTGTATGAGCTGAGACATCTGCTTGAATTCCTGCTTCTGACTGGCACTTGGCATTCTGAGTACCTAAAACAGACAGGTGGTAAATATACCTTACACAACCACCTGTGTGCCTGATCCACAGAGGATGTGAGCATTTCAGCCACCAGCTGGAAGAGCAGGCTTGTTAAACTCGTGCTGTAGAGACATGTGCATTCAAGACTGAGATTCTCAGGTTTAGTCCCAGCAAGCTACTTTCTCCCCGAAGCTGGGTCACAATTAGAGCTGGTCAAAAGTTTTCTATCTAAATCCTTTTTTCCAAAGAACATTTTGACTGTTGAAAAACTGAAATAGTTTTTGGTTTGTCAAAGGAAAGTTCAACTTGACATTTTCCACAGAAAACGTAGATTAAAATGAGTTTTTCACTGTAATCTTCCACAGAAAACAAAGACTTTCTGACCAGCTTTATACAGAATTAACTATCCGGAAGTCTAAAATGCCACATTTATCGTATTCATTACTTTATCAACCATAAATCATTGATTGGCAAGTTTAAATATGCCAAGCAAAGAAAACAAAGTATGTAGTATGATACAGCCATCATTGTTCGGTGCTTGCAGTTTGGGCTCCTTGTTTGATCTAAGTGCCTCTAGAACTCAGAACTTTGGCTTAGGGAGGGAAGGACAAGCCATACACCAAAGCAATGCTGCATTTCCCAGAGCAGGTTGCCTGCAGCATGGTCTCTTTCAGTCTCTTTAGAACACAGGGCACTTGGCAGGGCAGAGCAGGCAGGCCTGGACCGTTGCTCAGCCCTCAGTTATTGGACTGTAACCCATAGATCAGTGTGTCCCCATGTTAATTGTGATAATGTGACACACCCCTCAGCTTCATTCATGCCACATTACCCTTCTGAGCTGAGCCCTGGAAAGCTGGCAAATGGCCTGTCTCCAGAAGAATGCGTGAAAGAGAAGCACAGACATGGGAAACGGAAGTCAGTTGCAGCCACGCATTCTACTACTGCTGTTGTAGAAACCACTTGAAATGGTAACGTCAGTGTAACAGGGCTCTCTGCCCCTTTAATAGCCTTGGCAGGGGCGGGAGGGAGAACAGGGAGCTGCTGATCCTGCCCTCCAGAGACGCCCAGCAGGCTGATGCTAGGAATCAGCTGATCTGTACTGCATGACCATGACTGGCCCACGTTCTCCGCTGGACAATATAAAGGGGATCAACCAGGTGAGAGCTGTCTCTTGTAACCAGAGCAGGAGGCTGCAGGCCAGCAGATCTTTTGGAGACTCACTGGCACCCAGGGTCAGCTCCAGTCGCAGGTACCTGGGACAGCCAATAGAAAGGGGGGGCACTCTGTCCATCATTGGGGCAGCACGTCCAGGACTGCGGCGGGAATTCGGTGGCGGGTCCTTCACTCCCTCTCTTCCTCTTGGGCAGCAGTTCAATCGGGTTTTTCTTATTCCTCTTTTTTTTTTTTCCGCCGCTTGGGGAGGCAAAAAAGCTGAAGCTGGCCTTGCCCCCACTGCAGGGTCGGAGAGAGCCCTGCCCAGTAGCTACCAGAGGCTGAGAACCCCAGTCTGAACCCCTAACCAGACCATTTGTTACTTTTTGCACACTTTTCTTTCTTATTTGTAAAAAACAGTAAACAGAGCCCTGAACAAAGGGACAGAAAACTAACCTGGGAATGGCTGATTATCTGTTTCCTGCTGGTGACTAGGACCACAGGTGTACAATCAGCCCATAGGTAACTTATTGTAGCTTTCTTATTCCAGGCCAGTATAGGACAGTTCACTGTTTCATGACCACTCTGACAGTTCAGCCCCATCTAATTTGAACTAGCCATTCACAGTCATTGTGGTGTTGCCCTGTTGTGTTTCAAAAACATTTTCACCCCTTGCAATGCCTCTAAGCAGGCCCAGTGTGAGGCAGAGCCTTGAGAAGAGGATATTCCAGAAATCCCAAACTATCCTGTCATATCTGCTTTCTGTAGAAACCTGTGCTTCAGCCATCTGCATATTGTCCTTTGTTTTCTTTTCAGCCTTATTCTTCCAGATAAGGGAATAGATCCTCAGCAGGTGTGAATCAGTATAGCTCACTGTCTTCAATTTACACCTATGAAGGATCAATCTGCATTGTATTTCCCTTCTAAATGGTATTTCCATACTATGACTCCAGGTGTGCATGCTTCCTTCTTCCCTCCAAGAAATGGCGTTTTACACCAAGGGCCAGTAGCGTGCCTTTTGTTTTCTGGGTCATTTGCTAACAGGACCACCAAACCACAGATTGCACTGGAGCTGTGCCCTGTGGCAACCCAGGGCTGATGGGACTGATGTTGAGCTTCTCTGGGTGACTTTGAAGGGACAGGATCTGTTTTGTTGTTAGTGACAGAGGAAAGTTTCAGAGGCTTGACTCAACGTGCATAAACCTCCACTGGCTGGATGCTTCTCCATGTCAGAACACCAGGCAGCCGGCTAAGGCAGGAACAGACTCAGGATGAAACAGAAGCAGGATCTGGCTGGAACATGAGAAGCCTGTCAGAACTCTTACACAATTAGAATGTTCCTGACCCAGTAGCAAGGCTGAGCAAACTGGAAAGAATGCTTCCCTTAAGCACCTATATACCAGCCTGGGAAGCACCTGGGTGGGTCCTCGCCTGTGGATTGGCTAAACCCTGGTTGAATGGTGTGAGGCCTATCACATGACCTGCCTCTGATGACTCATCACACTCTCTGTTTCAGGGATGACTCATCAGGTTTAAGCAGGTTTAGGCTCAGAGGTAACTCAGGGATGGCTCATCACCCTCTAGGCTGATTTTCTTTGGTCTGAAACAATGGGACTGGAAACCTCGTGAGAATAGGCTCTCTCTGGAGATTCCACTAGGTTTGGGTCCAGTCTAGAGCAGAGATGCGGACCAGATGCAGTAACAGGGGGACATGGCAGAGTGAGTACCGAGGAGTGTGGACTGAGGAGGACATAGGCCTCTGAATTAAGGGCTCACCACTTAGCTGCAGCTGAACTCTGCTTCTGCTTCTTCACAGCAGAAAAGAAAGATTTGCAGCTCCATGGTTTTGAGGCTGGCTGGGGTCAGACGGGATATAGGGTTAGATGAACCCCATGTTTGATCCAGTAGAGAAATTCCTCTATTCCTAAGAGACCAGTTTTCTGACTTGGAAGCGAGCAGAGATACCAGATAGGTGCTGAGGCTAGAAAACCAGTTGTAAAGATCAAGTTAGGGACCAAAGCTGCAAAGTAGACGGGCCAAAGCCTACTATAACCTAAGCTTAACACTTGGAAAGGATCCAGGTGCAATACCTAGGGAAACCAAGGTCATCACTGCTGAAGACAAACGGTAGCCTCTGCAGTAGCCTTTTTTGAGTAGAGCAGCTAACCAGTTATGAAATGGACAGGATAGTATGCCCTCCAATGCATGCCATGTTTCACATAACCCATTTGCCCCAGTTTCCATCACAACCGAGAAGGGCGGGTGCACTGTAGAACAATTAAAATCTCCAAGCCCAGGGGAGATCACATAGGCAAAGCTTCTGTACCAATGACAAGGGGAGGGTTGAGTCAACTCCAGCTTCAGGAAATTAAAGTCAGGCTCCAAACTCCATCATTTAGGTTTGCTACTGAATTACCAAGGGGTCATTTCTTTAAACAAGAATTGCATTTCTTTGCTTCAGTGCCAGAAAGATATATAAAATATAATTCATGGTCAGATTAATGAGAGAGGGAAAGTCATTAGAAATCAAAAATGAGATAATTGTGCTGTGGACATGAGTGATGGCAGTAAATAAATTATATATGGTTGACATTACTTAATTAGTTGGAAACATAGTGCTTTTTTAACTTTGCTTAGGTGAAGTTTTTCAGCTTTTGACAAGTACATTTCAAGATAAGTATCCTAGATGTCAAGAAAGCCAGATATATCTCATCACTCATGTCATTTTTTGGCCATATAATTTTGAAATTTGATTTAATCATTTTAGAATTTTGGTTCCTGCCATAACATGGCATGTTTTGAAATTGGAGAACAATATGCAGATTATACTGTGTTCTCGAGAGCAACTAGTCAGTGTCCTCTGAAGCGGCTCTTGATACGATGGGCAAAAGATCAAGTCTGAGATAAATGGTGTTGTCTTAATTGTTGTAAATGCTTTGATAACCGATAACACTTTGTACTTCTACAGTGCTCCTCACTTGAGCCTCTCAAAGCACTTCACAGGCATGAATTAAGCCGTGCAAACTAGAACTGGCTGGTTGCAAATAATATTCTTTAGGCAACTTTTCATCAAATAATTATTCACAAATGTGTGTTCCTATTATTTTGCTTGCAACCGCCTTCTGCAATAGGAAAACATTATCCCCATTTTATATCGATGGACCCATGCCGAGGCAGAGAGGTTTAGCTGGCTTCTCCAAATCATACAGGGCCTGATCCAGAGCCTGTTAAAATCAATAGGAGTGAATTAAAGGGAGAATTAGAACCCAGTAGTCCTGCATCAAATCACTTGCTCTGTCCATTATTCCATGTAACCAAGAGAACCTTCTTTTGCTAATTAATCAGCATCCAGGATCCTCCATTGTTCTGCAACACATGTAGTCATTATAACTCTAAATAGTGGAGAATCCAAATTGGCTGGTTGGCTTAGTGGCTTAGTTTTCCTCCAGGTGGAACATTCCACTGGAGTGTTGTGTTTTTGTTTTATCTTGTTTAAGAAACAGGCCATTAAAACACTGTGCAGAGTACTAACTCTGCACAGGGACAGTTGATTCTTACTAATTCATTATAAAACAATTATTACCTCTTGAGATATATGCGTGAGAAAAAATTAACTTTGTAGGCCTTACCCAGCCAGACAAATTGGAGGATAATAGGGTTAGCTTTAAATAAAGTGATTGATGGACTTGCCCCATGGCTAAGTGAGATTTTTAAGGAAAAATAACAAAATGCAGGGAGAAAGGCACATTAATTCAGATTGCTAATGTTTTTGCATTTTGCAGTAGTGCCAGCTAATGCTGTTATTGGGTTGTACTGATTGGCTGGGAAGGAGGCTTAGCAGCACACTACCTCAATCATTTACATACTGAAGATCTTGCATGGTGTAAATCAGCCATGGGGCAGTGATGGTTTGGAAATGACAACAGACTTTTATTTTAAGATGGTTCAGCGTTGTGAAGTTCAGACCCAGATCCAAAATTTCTCAAGTTTTCAGACTGTTTTAAATTCAAGGATTTGATCCTAATCCTAATAGCTTTAGGGGCAATCTTCAAAGTTCACAGCTTGGTCCGAACGCCAAAGTTTTGAGGGCATTAGAGAAGGGCCCAACCCATAGCACCAGAGCCAAATGTGTATGGATATAATTAACCACATAGGACTATGCATTTTGTGCTCTGAAGTGTATCGTGTAACTTGTACTAGGACAGCAGAGTCCCTCAAGGAGAGCTGCAGATGAAACTGGTTATTCAGGCATTAGTATTCTTTTGTCTTTGAGTCAGTACTTATCTCACTGCCCCAGCAAGGCATGGGGAGATGCTATGCTCATGATAATGTGTCCCTACCAGTTGTGATAGAAAAGCTCTCATGGTGCTTTTCACGCGAGTATGGGTAATAGTTCTGGGTTCCTGTTTGGGTCATTACATTCTGCCTCCTAACTCCTGCCTACTGTTTCTGTTCCTCTCACACACATCCTTAATTCCCAAGGAAATGACACCTCCATTCCCTGTCCCCTCCAAGTTGCTGTGAGTAATGCATCTGTAGCACTACCTTCCTCCTTAGCCAACCCAAACCCAGATCTTACATCTAGCTCACATCCTGCAGAACCCTGGCTTGAGCTGAAGAGTCCTGCACCTACTAAGTTCCAGGAAGTGCACGGGCACAAGCCCACCCATATGTGAAGGCCCCTAAAGTGACTAGCCTAAAAGGAGGAGTGACTAAATTCGAGGACCACTGGCCTGGCTGCTGCTGCTGACATAATGAGCTCTGCCACATTAGCTGTTATCAGGGGAGGAACAAATGAACAAGAAAATGTGCAGCCGTTGTACAATTTACCAAGAGCATAGTGCTATGTCTTCTGCCATGCATAGACAAGGCTGTGTTTGATCTTCATGCACATCTGTTATCCTGTAAGGCAAAGCTTCTCTGGGAGTTTTATCCAACTTAGGTTCAGCCAGATTTGGTCCAGAATTTGTCTCATGCCAAAAAGTTGCTTTCATTTATGCAATCTAAACCAAAGATCTGAGTGGCTACGTAGTTAAGGGCCTACCCCTCCCCAGGGTGTGTCAGGGTCAAGTGCTCATTCAGGCTCCAGTCATCCAAAGGGGGCAGACAGCATCGGCAGTTCTAGCTGGGCTTGTCCCTTCCAGGGTTGAGAGGAAACATGAAGAAACCAGTCCTAAAGCTACCAGCCTCTCTCCCTTTAGGGGCCTCAGACAAGCCACAGTCCAACTCAAAGGCCTCTGGGCCGTCACCAGAAAGTGTCTTGTGGCAATTGTTTATAGTCTAGCCCACCTCTCTCTCTGGACACTCAGACAGTTCATAGGTATGGCTGCAGGCACACCCTTGACCGGACCTCTCCTCATGAGCTGGGAGATCAGATGTCTAGCCTCATCCTCCAGTTTCAACATGCTGGCGAGGGGCACTTGAGCCCACAGCACTGCCTTAACCCGTTCCTATCTCGTGCAGGGTTTGTACACCCCTCACAGGGCCATAGATCATCAGCTTTATCCTGACTTCCCTAATCAGCTTCCTACACCAATTGCCATATAATAGCAATCACTACAGTCATTGCCCCAAATGCTGCCGTATCACATGATAAACTACAGCAGTGATACTTAGACCTCAGTGGTTCAGGAGCCAAAATGGTGATCAACATTACTCAAAAGAGCCTCCGTAGTGTGAATTCATTGTTTCATTTACTATAGTCTTGGTATTCTGACAAAGTATTATTTTCTCAACTACAATTGGTTAATATAGTAAAAGCATCCTGTTTGGCTAATAACTTAGACTGGTAATAATTAAATCACGCTGTTTTAATAGTATGTTCTGCAAACAGCCACAGGAGTCGCCTGAACTACAGCATCTCAATCACCGTATCATTCACAAATCTCTCTCCGTCAGGTCATCCATCTTCTTCCATTCCAGCTGATGTTTCTGAGCCTTGTCTCCTTTATCAGCACCCTCTGGCCACCCTATCTTTTGGGAAATCCCTTTAGCACACCTCTCTTAGGAGCTTGCCTCTCCTTGCACTTAGTCTTTCCCTTGGTCTCCTCATTCCATTTAATGAAAGGATGCCATGCTGAGCTGCAAAACCTTGAAGGCCCTTTTCAAACAGGGAGACAGACCTAGATCCTCAAGCTATTTAGGCACCTATTTCCCACTGACATCATTAAGAGATAGACACTTAAATACCTTTGAGGATCTAGGCAGAGTCTACTTGATCTTTCCATATCAGCTTATTACCCAGCACCTGGGGTCTGCTGTTGGTGGGAGGGTTATCACCAAAGGTCACCTGTGTTTAGAGATGTCTTGTCTGAGTTTAGTTCTCCTTAGAGGCAGTCCTGTTTGCCATCTTTTCCCCCGGGAAAAAGGAAGACCCAACAAGAGAGTTAGGTTGGGATTGGAAATTGTAGTTGGTGGGGGGGGTTCATCTACCCTAGAAGTGCTACAGTGGCACCAATGCAGCTGCGTCACTATAGCACGTGTGGTGAAGACTTTCTCTGCTGTCTGCATAATAAATAGCAACAGGTGGGTGTTATGTTGGTAGGAGAAGCTCTCTTGCCAACATAGCGCTGTCCACACTGGCACTTAAGCCGGTGTAACTTACGTCGCTCAGGGGAGCGGCTTAATCACACACTGAGTGATGTAAGTTATACCGACATAACCTATAGTGTAGACAAGCCCTGGGGCTCTGTCCAGTTCCTAGTGGACAAGCCCTCATGTCACAAAACTGCTCTCAGAACTGCCCTCTACAAAGATGTCAGGGACTAAATGGACATGGGCCTGGAGCCTCACCCCCAAGCGAGGATCTGGGCCATGGGGCCTCAGCTGTTTTGTCGATGCTGCTAGCAGCGGGACCATGCAGGAGCAGCTTGCATTGATTGAGCCCATAGTGTTCACGGTCCTGGTTAAATAGAACAGTGGTTCCCAAACATTTTACTAAGGCAACCCACCAACTGCATTTTGTTTTGCAACCCACCCAGGGTGCAGATCCATGGCGGGGGGTCATAGGCCAGCATCCTTCTCCTCCTCACTCTGCTAAGAGGGCACCGACCACCCACAGCAGCACCCCCTCTCCCAGCACTGCAACCCTAATCCTGGCCTGGTGCAAAAGGGAGGCCCAGGCAAGGGTGTTTGGAGAGTCAGCCTGCCCTGCACTCATCCTACTGCAGCAGCACCTGTCTGATGGGGCTGGGCTCGGCTCTCTGCTCCAGGCATTGTGACCTAGCACACATGGTCACCATGGATGGGTGGCACAGCCAAACACGAGTGGCACTGCAACCCTGTTGCAATGCCCCAGAGTGGGGAGCCAGGCCTAATGCCCCAGGTGGGTCAAGATACACCATTTGGGAAACACTGAAATAGATGACTTTACTTTCTACTTCCCTTAATACAGCAAGTCTACTAACACTAAAGACTGGGTCCTGTTCCAGTGCAGTCAAGGACAAAACTCCCATTGACACAGACCAGCATCTAAGGAACATCAGCGACGCAGTGAATACAGTGGAACCTCAGAGTTACAAACACCTCAGAAATGGGGGTTGTTCATAACTCTGAAATGTTCATAATGCTGAACAAAATCATGGTTGTTCTTTCAAAAGTTTACAACTGAACATTGACTTAATACAACTTCGAAACTTTGCTATGCAGAAGAAAATGCTGTTGTTTTGTTTTTTTTAAGTAATTTATATTTAACACAGTACTGTACTATATTTGGTTGGGTTTTTTTGGTTTGTTTCTTGCCTGTGAAGCTGCCTGATTGCGTATTCCCAGTTCCAAATGAGGTGTGTGGTTGACTGGTCAGTTTGTAACTCTGAGGTTCTACTATATAGTGAATTTTACACCTGATGCAACTCCCATTGACTATAATGACAGTAGCATAAGATGCTAAATTCACTATGTTAATTACATCGTTGATGTTCCTGAGTTGCTGTCTCTTCATACTGACTATGTGTTACCAGCCAAGGCCTCCTCTATCCCTAGTGAGAACGTATTTCTGTAATTCAAGGCACTCAATCTACTGGCAAGAGGGACGAACTGTCCTATGATGGTCTCCTGCAAGGTGCTGAGCACCCTCACCTCCCACTGAAGTGCTAAGGGCCCACAACTTCTGCAGGATCAGGCCCTCAATGCTTAATTCTGCATCACTGAAGTCAACAGTCAATTGATCTCACTGATTTCAATTAGAGTTTGATCAGCCCTTGCGGCTGCGCTTCAACAAAGCACTTAAGAACATGCTTAACCCATGGAAGCCCATCCCTATTCAATAAGGCCCCCCAGTTCAGGAACACAGTCCTGTTCAGGAAGGGCACTTAAGTCTCAATTAAGTAATCATATGCTTAAGCACATGCTTCAGTGCTGAATTAAGGACTATATTCACACATGCAGCCTCCACTGACACTAATGGGAGTTGTCTACAAATATCCGATGGCAGAATGCAACCCCAAATGCTACCAAAATAAGCATGGAACATGATGTTTTCATTGTAACCTGTGGAGGTGGATAAAGGACGAGTGTGTCTATGATTTGGTAAAATATATTTTATTTGTTCATACAAAGAAATAGTATGAATTATCAGAATTTCATTTTCCTAGAAACATCTTTCTCTGTGTAAAATTAATTTGTGTTGTACATACCACAAAATACTTGATTTACATTTTTTTAATTCTTTTAAAAACAAATTGGCTATTCTATAGTACCATGTTACAGACAACACATCGCTAATATCTGTACTGCACTTCTGAATACAGGGCTGAATGAAACTCAGCCATAAATTAATGTTACAATGTGAAAAAAGAAAATCTAACCACACCTCTGAGTTTAACGGTTTATCCTTCTTGAAGAAAACGAAACACGATGATAGCATTGTGTCCATTATTAGCAACCCAGATGCATACTACAGGGAATCCAATCTTGGTTGCCATATTGCTTAGGTAAGCCCTTTTATATTAATTGGTCTCATACAAACTTCATTACAAAGGCTGTTCAGCCAAGATTAGCAATTTGCTTAAGGTATTCAGAGTATCAAACACCATATATTTCTATAATCCAACATGGTTGCCTCATGAAACCATTCAGTACCAAGGTTTGATTATACCAACTAAGCCAACAGCCTCGTGAATTTTGTACAGTTCAGAAAGGCATCAGGAGATCAAAAATTGTTACAAAGAAAGCAATATACAGAGAGATCAGGACACCTAAATCCTCCAGTATATATATATAAAAAACCAACCGAAGGAAACAGAGGTGAAATGAAGAAATGGCAAAGTGATAAATACCTGAAGTTTGCCAAGTACTGGAAGAAATGGGATCACATGGTTGGACAATGTTGTCACTTCACCAGAAAGTGATCTTGGTTTCATGACAGCTAAGTGAACAGCTGGAGAGTGACCATGCAGGGCCACCAGAGTGCAAAGCTTAATTCAACACACTGCGTAAGTTCTGCATTAGGAAGATGCCGGGATTCAAGTTCTATAATAACTAGTGTCCTAAGATGCTGCTTTACAAGATCTAAAGCTTTTTTCTGAAATCATTCAAGACCCTCAAGCTAGCAGGCCCTTATGGTAAATTGAATATGCTAGTATATTTATCACTCAGTAGTAGAGGTGGACCCCAAGACCTGCAGTCCATGGCAAAAGCCTGGGCCGAAAACATACACACATCCAAATGCCCCTTGAGTCTTCATCTCAGTTTTGCAACCCAGGGCTCACTCTGCACTACAGTAATGAAGATGCCACACTCTCTATTGTGGCTTTTCACAGTATTAGCTAATGTGTTGTTCGGCTGATGGAACTGCCTATGGCAAAACAATACTGTTTCACAGGCGAGATTCACCTTTCCACGGAGTGGGAAAAGCTCAGAGGAAAAACCAAATCAAAGGTTGCACTATGCTCCAAAACTGACTGAAATTAGACTGTCATTATAGAGCTTGACACTGCAAAGGGATTTGAGGGTGCTCTCATATACCGGTCTTTCTCCTCGCCCACTGACCTGGGTATGGCCCCCTCCCCCCACATTTCCCAGTGGCATTGATAAATAGGAGAGCTGGGACAGGGGAACTTTTTGACTCTGTATCTACCTTTACTTGCCATGACATTACACTGCTCTTGTAAACAAGTTAAAATTCCCTGTTAGTCATTAGGTTAAACTAAGCACCCCTGGGGTTTGGAATGGGTGCAGATCCATCCACATTTCAAGGGGCAGCATTTTACTGCAAACCTCTTTGTTACAGAGACAGAGGGCTGGCTTCTGCTCTCAGTACCATTAGTGTAAGTGAGATCAGAGCTGGACCCAGCAAGAGCAACATGGGCCTGTTAACTGAATGGTTCAGAAGGAAAGTTATTGCATCTGCATGTCCATCATTAAGCAGCTGTAGTGGACAGCTGTATCGGACAAACAAGAGCAAGGAGGCTGTTAAAGTAAAAGCAACATCTGAGGAATGTTATATGACAACCACCACCACAGCTGGGTATTGTTTAGTAATCTGGTATTATAATGGAGGGGTTGCTGATAGGGGGTGGCTTCAGCCTGGTGCTAAGATATATTGGCGACACATATGAAACCAACCTAGCAACATAATGAAATCATGTATCTTTTACCCATTTGCTGTTGCCGCAGCATTATACATGCAGTTGTCTGGCATTTTATTACATTGCACATATTTTACTTGTTTACTTACACAGTGACATCATAAGGTTTATTTAGCAAATACCTTGCTGCTCCCACTATACGGTATTTATAGACATTCCTGCACACTGTATGAAAGGTGCAATTAATAGCTTGTTTAATCGATATTCAGGGTTAAAGTGAAGTCAAAACTAGCCTTGTGTACCCTGTAGTTGCCTTGAAACAATGGTAAGGCCCTGCTTCAATTAAATTCAATGGGAATTAGGACTGGGATTTTCTGCAGTTACCCTAGTCACTAAGAGGTCCATTAGAGATGGGTGAACCTCAGGCGGTGAGGACAGACACCCAAAGTTTGTGAGAATTATCCATACCACCTAAGCCTACAAAATTTGGCCAGAACTCTAGTGAAAATCAGATTCATTCACTCACTGCTAGCTTCTGCCAGGGCTGTAAATTTTGCAAGAATAGCTATTCTGGGGGTGGGTCAACATTTCTGGTTCCATTCCTGGCCTGACAGCAGAAACTTCAGGGAGCAGAAACGCTCCTCTGAACAGCTCAGCTCCTCAAGAAGTGTTTGGTTCAAACTACAGGCAAAACGTTGGGTTCTTATTTTAACTGGTTGTCCCATCCTTGCTTATGTATTTAAATGATCAATGGTTACATCTCTGAGTAAAGAGCCGTCTGGACTAATGACAGAGCCGTGTGTGATTCAGGGTCTTATTTTCCAAGTATTTAGGGTGAACATACTGCATGTGAAATGAGAGACCAGTAGCAGTAGATGCAGGCAAGTACTATGCAAGTGTCCCTAAGTAGTTCTACAGATTCATCTGAATCCTGCCTGGTAACATCCCCTCCCAATTCCAGGTAGAGGCCTGTTCTGGACAGAGATTCTTGATGAAGTATTAGACCAAAATGTAAGGTGGACAAGACAACATACAAGGGGAACAAGACTGAAGCCCCCCCTCCACCCATCCCCACACAGTCATTGCACTGGTGACCTACCTCAGAGCCCCAGCTGTGCATGGACTCACTGTGTCCCCTACCCAAGCCTTCGGGGACACTAAATCAGTGACAGACTCATACCCTGGCTTTTGCTAATGGCTCCTGTGGTTCTATTGATTTTTTTGGTGTGTCAAAGCAGATGCTTTGCCTGCATGTTCGACACTAGTACGGAACCCATTTTAAAACGCACAAGGTGAGTGTATACATGTAGGAGCTGAAGTGCATTTACTACGGCATAGTTCCACCCAGCACTAAGCATTTCACATCTTTAATAAGAATAATAAAGTTTTAAAAAATGCATAGAATCCCCACCCAGGAAACCTGTTTGGGCCAGTAGGGGGAGATTCTCCTTGTTTAAAACAAAAACAAAACAAAACAAAAAAAAAAAACCACACACCCCACATACAGAGTGATAAGACTGCTCCTCCCTTACAGCAAAATCTCATGCTATAGGTGCTCCTTTTGCTCTTTTCCAAAGGAGCACCTTATGCACCAAGCAACACTTGGGGAAACAGAAGCAAGCAGAAGTCTCCCAGCAGCAGTATGGCTGGGGAGTGTGGAGACTGATGGATTTTGCACATTATAACGTCTCTGTAAAGCAGCTGCTGTGTTGGGCATAAGCATCTGAGCTTCAAAAAGCAGCACAGCCTCTCCCTCCCCTACTGTTATTCAGAAGGCAGGAAGGAACCGATCTCATGCAAAAGGTAGGGGAACAGATACTAGGGAGTTAGAAGATGACAAGTAAATGTTTATAAATGCCTAATACCCGTAACGAAAATAAAATTGTGCTTTCCCCCCCTTCCCCTTCCTTTTTAATACTAATTTCCTCTAGGTAAATGGAAACACCGTCATTTACAAACCAAACAAAATAAAAAGACCAATATTAGAATTAAACACCATGGAATGTTTAAAAAAAAAGGTTAGGGGCTAATATTCTAGACAGTGTGGTTAGGCAGCTTAGTGAATTAATTACTTAAAAATTAAAAATAAATTATTATAAAATAGATTTCTGTACATTTTACATACACACATATATCTTTATAGAAGCAAGCTGCACCATGGGGTAATTACAAGAAGACACTGTTGTGCCAGCCTCAGTCCCAGCCGAAGTCGTGCCCAGTCATCTGGTAGAACTTCATGTTGAAAGGCCTGTAGAACTCCCGCAGTCTCTGCACCACCTCTCTGTCTATACTGGGGTGGGTCCTGCCTTTCGTTTTCCCCAGGCAGTGGGGTTTGCTGCTGCCTTCAGCTTTCTTCAGGCAGGGGAAGCCCTTGGTTTTGTTGAAGTAGAAGTGTTTGTCCGTGATGATCCTCTTAAGGCCCAGAAAGTCCTGGACCCTGCCCAGCTCCCCGGCAGGGTCGCTGATCAGCCTCTCCCCGCTGACGAAGAGGATCTGCCCAATGGGGAAGTAGAGGAGCCAGTTCTCCAGGTGCTTGGCGTAGATGCCAATCTGGATGGCACTCCACGAGGTGTCGATCAGGCCTGTAGTCCTGTTTTTGAAGGTCAGGCTCTCAAAGGTGGGGATATCAGGCTTCTTTGAGAGAGTCTGTGTGTAATCAGAGATGGCTCGGGTCACGGGATCCCGTACCACCACGATGAGCTTGGTGCCCTTTGACATGGCGGAGATTCGAGCAGGTGCTTCCTTAGTGACAAAGTAGCTGGGAGTTTTCTCCATGGTGATCTGCCCATCCAGGGTTCTGGGCATCAGGTCTCTGCCAAGAAAACAAATGCACTGGTTAGGACAGCAGGATAACTCAACCCTTGCAATGCAACCTTTATGTGCCCTGCTACCAGCATAAGTCCTATTTGCGTGACTTGCAAATACACAAAGTATTCAGGCACGAGGTTAGGTTCCTGGCAGTTATATCACAGTAGTGATTCATGCTCTGTGTTTGGCTTGCTTTAAAGAGGCTAGTCCGCCTCCATGGGGTGTGAATTAGCTGCAGCCTTGAAACTACATCAGTTCAGCAAAATGGAAATGAAATACATTCATCAGAAAAAGCTAGAGCACAGAGAAAAGGAATCATTCACCGTTGGGTGCTATGCCGATTGCCTGGCCCAAAGGAAAATCCTATTTCCCTATTACTTAGCTTTTGTAAAGGTTACTGGGCTTAATTTCTAATGGGAAACCCATTGCTCTTCTCTTTTGTAACACTACACTGGGAAGTTTTCTAATGTGCATCACAAGAGAGACCACAGCTTCCTTGTGAAGCATAAAGCATGTACAATTGCATGCAATGCAGCAAGTTGAACAAAGAACTGGACGCTGACTTGTCAACATCAGGTCCACCATGTGTACTCAGGGGAAGAGGCCTCTTAGTCTCAATTCTCTTTTCCTCTAGACCCCCTGAAAGTGCACGATTGTTTCCTATAACACTTGTACAGCACCTAATACAACAGGGCCCTGGTCCACGACACACAAATAATAAAAAACAACAACTCCTGTTGACTTCAATGGGAGCCATGATCATGAACCCAAGGGAAAAACTTGAGCCCTGTGTTTTAATATCACGTAATGTGAATGTATAACAGCAAGAAAATCCTTAGCCTAGGACAATCGCTTCTGTGCACTTTGGCTAGTAATTGTTTGTATAAATTATACCCATTCCTAGAATACTTAACTCCTTGCTGCCATGTATCAAATCCACTGTAACGTGTGTCCTACTAATAGAAAATACAAGTGAAAAAAGAGATCTCTTCAAAAGGCAATATCCCACATACCTCTTAGGCATTCCACTCACTAAGCTCAAACATATTGAGCCATCATAAGGAAGGAGCACTGGGGCTCTGTAATTTAACATGCCAAATGTTTTCACATCTACGTGCTCCTCTTTCATTATAGGCAAGATTTGCTTAGGTGCACTCTAGAAAACCCATGCCATTTAAGCCCACAGTAGGTCTGTGCAAAGTGGTAAGAGGCAAAACCTCTGTGGGAGGGCAGCTCGTCTTTGCCCTTACTGGGTGCTGTGGGAAAGGTTTCTGTGCCAGCTTTCCATAGGTCAGCATGTAGGGCAATGATGGGGCAGGCCAGTGGAAGTGCTGTCAGATCCATGTTTAAATGGATGTCGTGTCCGACCATGCAAGCTGCCAGAGGAAGTGGATTTCACCTCTCCCAGGCCCTTGCGTTTCACCCACAGCAAGGCCTAACTCCACATGCTTCATACAGGTGCAGTGCTTTTTACTCATCGCATGCCATGCCTGATCACAGGTGCCAGATAGAGCAGCATAGGTTCTATCAAATTCCCAGGGTGAGCGAGTCTCCAAAAAACCACTCTGCCAGGTAGAATAGTGATTTTCAGGAGAAGCTGCTCTCCAACTGGCAAATCCTACAAAAGGTCTGTTTTCTAAGCCAATCACAAAACATAGCAGGCCAATAATGGCCCAGCGACAACTACTGAATCTCACCAGAGCTGAGGCTGAATTTGACAGGCCCCTTGTTCACCAGTGTCTGGTTTTTTGAGAAAACGGAACCTGATCTCCATAGCCTGTGCTGGCTGTCTCCTGGCTTAAGATATTGGTTTTGACTTACAAAGGCTCTACTGGCCTGGGAGCTACCTATCTAGGAGATGATTCACCCCTGCAACCTACTGCAGCAGCTGCGGTTGGTGGAGATGCCTACGTTGAAGCCACTTTGGAAGCAGAAAGAGAAGTCTGTTAGTGTGCTGGACCTTGGGAACTCCCTTCCTCCCCAGGTTTGAGAGAGCCAGAGCTCATTAGCCTTCAAGGGATGGTAGAAGGCCTGCTTTTTCTCCCTGGAGAAGATAAGTAGCCTCCATCTCTTGCTGTCTTCAAGACTGGATGCTTTTCTGGAAGAGATGCTTTAGCCAAGCAAGTTATTGGGCTCAACACAGTAACTGGGTGAAATTTAAGTGCTGGTGTTATAAGGAGGACAGACTAGATGATCTAATGGTCCCTGGTGTCCTTAAACTCTGCAAATCTAGGAAGGGCTGGGCAGTGGTGGTGTGCAGAACTCTTGGATTGCACAGGAGGGGGAAGCAGAAGGAATCTATTTTTATTATATTTATGGTGTTGGTCGGTCAGTTGATCCAATCAGAGAGGAAGTGACAGGGGTGTTTATTTAGTTTTCTAAAAGAACATCCAGGGCACCAAGAACACTGGACAAGTGCTCCATTATGCTTTGTAAAATCCAAAAATAAATAAATAAATCACCTCTGGCAGGTACAGCAATTAAATCCATAGGCCTTTGGGATACTGGAAAAGAGGGATTCACTGGGAGAAGAATCATAAATCTCATGGTCGAGTGGCCTTCTGCCTTTACAGACGTACATCCACCTCCCAATAGACTTACAAAAGAGCCACAGCTGGCCAGAACCAGAATTCATGTGAAGTGCTGCTGACACACCTTAGCTCCTGTTAGCTTCAGAGTGAGCTGAGGGTGCTCAGTTCCTTACAGGATTAGCTCAAGAGAGTTTCACAGCAAAGTTGTCTGGGCTCCCCCTACTGGATCTGCAGTGGCAGTTTGCGGAAAGATGGTGTTTCTAGAGCTATGAACTTCCCTGTTGAAAGGCTGGCACAGGTACAATAGCAGCAGCCAAATAGATTCACAATGTGCCTTCCTCTGCATGTAAAAAACCCAAAGTCTGTTCTTTGCCAGTGAAGAAGAATAAAACTGGTAGGGAGAGAAATGTGATTGTCAAGCTTTTCAGAAGGTATTCCAGGCAAAGAAGAGTAAGAATAAAGACCCCCTCAACATGCATTAGAGTTGTTGAACTAGATCCACCAGGATCTAGTTCCAAAGCAAAGCTTTCCCACTATGCGCTGACACTCTGTTGTATACTGGTAGTGTCCCAAGACCACCAACAGAATCACAGAGATTGTCTCACAGGGTCTGCCTTGTTTTAAAAGGCAGCGTACAAAGCAAAAAGGACAGCAATGGTATTTGATGGACAATGAAGCCTGTTGAGACTAAGATGGGTTTGAACATTGGATTAAAAACAGCCTCATGCTTTAGGAAAATTAAGATCTGTATCTAGGTCCAACTTTGATGGTCTGGCCCATCTCTAGCAGAGATCTACATACGGGTCTTGCATGCTTTCCTAAACAGGAGAGTAGTTGGCTTGCTGGTGACTAAACAGGGGAAGCATCAAAGTCATAGGACTACAGGTTTACCAGATGGCCTGAGATTTACACAGGTGGAGAAGTAGCTAATGCTTGTTGATACCTAGCTTAACTAATAATAGATCATGATGATTCTGAGCTGAGCCACCATCTGATTCATGGGTATATACAAAGGGCAAACTGGTTTCATCATGGCACTAAGGGACCAACCCCTACACACACTGAAGTCCACAATGAAACTCTTGTTGGCTTTGGTGCAAGTAGGAGTTGGCCCAAGTCGTACACCCTAGTCGCTCTGAAAGGGACTGATCCCAGAGCTGCAGGAACAGCAAGAGCAAACTAAATCAGTGGAGAAGCAGCACTGAAGAGACAGTGGTCAGAAGAACTGCTGTAGCGGACACGTGTTGGCATGCTGCAACCCATCAGGATGAAAGGAGGGGAATCTAACTTTGCCCCACTATTGCTGATCTGCTGTGCATAAAGGCTAAAGAGGATAATGTGCTGCCCCGATGGCTCTGTAATGTATTCTACGACTACTCCTCATTTCTAATACACAGGTGCAGCTCTTGGGGACTATGGGGTCCTGCCTTGACCTGCAGAAGATGTACATCCAAGTTAAAGATCTGGGTAGCTTCAATCTGCTCTGTTTTGTGCAAATGGGTTTTGCTCCTGATAAACTGTTAACACGGGGAGATAATGAAAGGGGAGTTAGCCATTGGCAACCTTAATACCCTTTACACCCTTGACAACCTCTCCCATACTCTTTGGTTGGGCAAGGTTTGGGTGCCCGATGCTTTCAGAAAGCTAACAAACCCCACCCTTGGCAGTTCCCAGCCACCCCTCATACAAACACCACAGCACACTGGGCCAGACCCTCAGCTGGTAGAAGATTGAATAGGTCCACTTACTTCAGTGGATCTATGGCAACTGACACCAACCAAGGATTTGGTCCTTAAAGCTTCCATGGAAGAGAGTCTTGGCAAAGCCATGAAGTGCCTGTGTGAGCAGAGAGATGAATTTTCCACAGGCAGAGAGCAGAGCACCTAACTCCGAGCTCTTAGCATGTCAGGGAAGATAGAATTAAAAAAGCTTTTCCTGTAATGAATATTTGTTCAGCAAAGCTTCACCCATCGTAGGCGAAGTGATGGGCTTACCCTCAAGATGGATTGGCCTACTTTACCTATTAACCACTTAGATTAATGTAAGAATGAATAAAGAGAGCCTAACCGCTCTAATCCCCAGGCCCTTTGCAGGCCCCAATCTTTATTAATAAAGCAAGCGCACATAAATGTTTAAAAAAACAACAAACAAAAAAACACCCTCTGCTGAAACTGCAGTATTTTAAACACAAACTCTTCCAATCTGAAAGACAGAGAGAGATAAATTTAGGAAGTCACAATGACAGGTGGCCACGTGGTATCCAATCCCCGACGCCTAATGCCCTTCGTGGCAGCTTTTTGTCCGCACAAAGGGACTCTGAACTAATCTGTTGACACTTCTCAATAAAGAATATCCAGAGAGGCTATTGTCAGTGGGAGGGGGTGGGTGGATGAGGGAAGGTTTACAAACTGTCGAGCTGTTATTTGTTTGTATCCAGTCGGCAGGTACAAGAGACCTACATTTGCAAGAGAGACAAAAGCTTTCCCTGAGGATAGCAAGGTTGTATGTGACTGACTAGCTATACCGATGGAACAGAAGCATGTCAGGGCTGTTGTAGTGATCCTTCCTGCACCTATTCCCCAGGAGGGGGAGAAAACAAACCATAAATGTAAGAAAGTTGGGTGTGTTGGGGTAGAAGAGGATGGGTGGAAAGCTAAACCTGACTAGAAAAAACATTTCTGAATCTAGGCAGCATGCAGAGTCCAGTTTGCGAAACATGTGGCACGAATTCTATCCAATACAATTATCGCCCAAGTGGTTCTTATTGTCAGGAATCTGATCTGGAGGCGTATCAGCAACATCCACAGCATGGCAGATTTTAGCTTTAAGCGTGTCTCCTCCCCTCCTGCATATGTCCATAGAGATTGTATTCACCTCTGACAAAGTCTGAGACGAGCATTTCATTTTAACCCACTATTTCTGGCTGATCATCTCCCATGTCATATTTACACTGTACAAATATTGTTTTCCTGCCTCTGTAGGTTTCTATCCACAAAGCCACATTATGCATGGGGCAGGTTTTCTGCAGTATTTTGGACATGCTATGAGAATGGAAACTGAGTAAGCACCTTTCTGGGGTTGCCAATGGGGCGAGGCAGCCGCAGTGGGTGCAGAACTAGAGGTGCCTGCTCCTGTGTCTCTCTTTCTGAAGCCTCTGGCACAGAGACCTATCGGGGCACATCAGAGAGGGAAGAAGGAGTAGACAAAGCGTGATGTGCTTCTGCAATTGTCAGAGGAGACTTTCCAATTGGAAAGCAGCATATAACCCAACCCCAGACCCTTCCGCTTGAGGCAGCTTTGAGCATGGGGCCTGGGAGAAAAGAACTCCTGTATTCTAATTCCAGCTCTGTTCCAGGTGACCTTAGTCAATCACCTCCCTGCTCTGTGCCTCAGTTTCCCAAAACAAAAAGATTATAATGCCTGTCTCATGGAGGGAGAGGGATGAGATGAGACAGGGTTGTATTTTGAGTAGTTTGAAGATGAAGAGAACTATTTAAATATTATTTGGATAAGCATGAATGGCTCAGATCCTCAAAAGGTATTTAGGTGCCTAATTACCATTTAGTACAATGGGAGTTAGGTCCCTAGCTACCTGTGAGGATCTGGGTCTAAATGCCTGGATGCTTATCTAAACCTCTTGAGCCTGTAAAACTGGGCAGGAAATCATGCTCTCTTGCAAAATTTACAGCTCTCCCCACTTCAGCTCAGGCTACAGCCTGAATGAGAATGATCTTTTTGTGATGTATTTCCAGACTTCTCCCAGCTGTTCCCTAGAAGGAAGAGACCAACGCTAAAGAAAGAGAGAGAGAGAGAGAATCAGGCAAATTTTGGGCTTCGACAACATTCAGTTCAGGTTCAGGCCTGTAATCCAGATTCATTTGCCTGTCTACACTGCAGGCCAGATTCAGAATACCCAGGCAGGTTTTGCTTAATTTTTAGTGATGGAAGACATGACAAATGTGTAAAAAAAAGCAGACCCAATATACAGCGACCTGATATTTTCTATGGAAGGTGCTCAGGCACCCTGATGGACTGTCTAAAAACCCAACTAGATTAGACTGAAGGTTCGTGTGCTCAGCAAACTCCCCTGCACCCACTTCCAACCAAAGGCTTCAGAAGACCAGCTGAGATGCGCAGAACATCTGAACTTCAGACGTCATTTATGACAAGGGAAAGGCTGGCCTTGAGGTGGCTAAAATCAGCCCGAACATAACACTTCCTAAAGCTGCAGTGTAGATCTGTACAGCATCTGTAGCCTTAAATGGTGAGGGAGGGACTCAAAGACACCTGACAAACCAAAGCACCCAAAGTTACAGACTGCTTTTGAAAAGCTGGGCCTTAACCTCTCTATGTGGATAATACTTTTCTAGCTCCTGGGACGTGTTGCCAGGACAAACTGGTTACTGTTTGGTAAGTGCACAGATACTACAGAGGTGAACGGAGAGCAAGAAACCCCTTAAATAAATCTCTTCTCCTCATCCTCCTTTGCAGGGCTGCAGTGGGGAAAGGCAGAGTCGTGGAATACTCCTGTTAGGGATTTATAGAGCACTAGCTAGCGTCGTCCCTAGGTGATGACAACAAGGAGGAGGTGTGAGGCAAATAAAAATGGTCTGTGTTCTCAGCTTACTAGGGTTTGGTCACTTGTATTTTTTGCTTTGTTCCTATCCTTTATGACACAATGAACCACTCCACGTTAACGAACTAGGCTGCAGGTGCAACAGAGGGTTCTGTAAGGAAACAGCCTTTCAAAGCCTGAAGCTGAATTCTATCTCCAGCAGGGAAGTGAGGGAAAGGTTTCGGAGATTGACAGCATTCTCTCTTGTGCCTTACACTTATCAAATCAGGGCCACCACCATCCTCTGTTTGGAACTGGTGGGCAAAGGGAGGGGTGAGACAGTGCTGTAGAACCGCTGTCATCTTAATGGAGGCATATTATTTTGGAAGCAAAAATAAACCCCTTGGATGCTCCAGTTTCACATACCGAGTTATCTTCGCCCATTGGGAAATTAAATGAGCTCCTCCCATCTTCCTTCATTCGCATTATGAATATTTCTTTAAGTGAAACACTCTTTAAAGGTTCGGTTCCATCCTCTCCCTGCACCGATAGCTCTCACCACCAAGGGGAAACAGAAGTGGTTTTAGAGGGCCATCAGGAATATAAATTTAGCTCAGAAGAGCATGTTCAACTGGGGGTCCGGGGAAGATTTGGAGACACTGTGAAAGGGCGGGGAGGGGAGAATACCCCCATTGCTGGCACCAAGCAGCTTTGCTTTACATTTCATCCACCTTGCCAGGGCAATAACCAGTTGTTCCTAGTCTCCCAGATAGCAGGTTGCTGACAGGAAGTGGGAGAAATTTACAACAGTTATCAACCGAGCTGAGGGCTAGATTAAAAAAAGCTGTAACAGGGCACGCTAGACAAGAGAGCACGGGGGGGGGGGGGGGGAAAAAGACAACAAAAAAAAAACCTTGAAGCTGAAAATACCCAATGCAGCAAGACAGCTTAATACCAGCCTTTGTCTTTAAAATGCAGTATCAGTCTCTTGTTTGCTGCACACTTTATTGCAGGTAGGTCATTTGGCAGCTTCTGTAGAAAACGAACCAAGACTATTCGCATATAACCCTGGCTGCAGCTTGCAAGCAGAGACCCCATCTTTCCAACTCACCCTGATTTAAATGACAGCAGAAGATACCCAGCACCCTGCAGGAGCCAGCCCCAGTCTCTAGCTAATGCAGATGCTAAGGGAGAGGGCCCAAGCACAAGAGCTGAGAGTCATACTGAAACACATACTCCTGGGTTTCTTTTAGCCCTACTCCACCCTCCTGCAGCTGGAGTTGGGCCTGATCCAGCATGGTGCTGAAGGTGCTCAGCAGCTTGCAAGACTAGGCACAGCTTCACTGCAATGTCCAGTGTTAAAGGGGGTTTTGAAGGACTTCATGGGAAGAGTCAGGAGCTGAACTGTACCTACCAGTGATGCAATAAAGACGGCTTACTGCCAAGTTTAAACTTCTGGCACATGGCTTGAATCGTGATTGTTTCTGACATCACAAGTAAGTTCTGAATGAGCTAAGCAGCTTCAAGACAGACTCCAATGTCAGGGAAAGATGGTCTGGGCTGAGCATGGCTTGAGGGGAGGGGGAGGAAATCACAAAGGAGTTTGCGGTGGGAGTTTTGAAAATCCTATGAGAAGTGTTCCTCCATCCCACCACAAGCTGTGGAAAGGAAGCTACGTAAAACGTGAAGTTATTTCGCTGGCCGCACCAAACTACACTTAAGTTTTAAAGGCAGCTCTTTCCTCCAGCTTAAGATTAAAATAACTGGATCCTAGAAATCTGGAAAAAATACGGTTCTAAAGCAAGAACTTGACAAGCCCAGGGAATGTTAAAGTAATAAAGTGTTTTAATTGTATCACGGAGGCTGCCATCCACACCGAGGTCACTTGGCTTTGAAATTATCACTTGGGGTTTTATCAATATCCTCCCCTGACCCCATCCACTGCCATGAGAAAGCTGAATAAAAGCCATTTAAAACCCTGGCTCTGCTTTGTTTGGTTGGGGAGGAGAAGATTTTTTCAAGAATATATATTTTTCACATGAAAAACTGTGGGTTTGAGGACCATGCCCCCTCCCAACGTTGCACCCAGGGCCCTGGCGGTAGCGCTATCACCTCCGCCCCACAGCACAGGTCACATGAGCTCTTTCATCTCAAGTGGGAGCCCATTGTTTGGGTTGGCAAATTACACAAGAAAACCCAGAGTGACTGAACCAACCTGTGCAGTTTTGGAAGGGGTATAAGTCGACGCCACGCCGTCAAATGCATGCCTAGTGGGCAGGGAGCCCAGGCTGATGGGGCAGAGGGCTCAGTGGTACCCTTGTTCCAGGTGGCACCCCGGGGGGGGGGGGAGGGGGAAGACCCGTCACAGGAGGCTGTTCCAGAACCTCGCTCCTTTGATGGTTACAAACCTAGTTGTTAGCCTCCATGTATTAACGGCCTGTGATTTAACCCCTAGACCATGTCTCCACAGTCAGACTATATTCCAGAACGAATGTATGTTTAAAGGTATAGACAATTTACTGCATCCCTGGCTCTCTGAAAGATCCAATCTTTCACCTGCTTTTTGCCCTAGCGTTGGCCAATTTTAATTCACACTTCGTTATTCTGGTGCAAGTTTCTGGGTGGGTTAGCCATTGTCTCCTGGCTTCCTTTGGAGCTTATGCAGGTGATGAGGCCCATGACAGGAGGGTTAAGGAAAGGAGTTGCTAATTGCCTTTTGAACAGAGGAGACCTGTGCACTTGGAAACCACTGTTGGCTCAGTAGGACTTACCCTGTGCCATCCCTTCTCCTCCTCACCCCAGCAGATTAAATGTGCCAAGCATTTCTTAACTTGAAAAGGGACATCAACCCCTTTTAGAGATGCTAGAGAGGAAGTGACACTGCTAGGCTTCAAAAACAGCAGCAGCTTGACAAGCACACCAGGTGAGAGGAGCACACTGGGCTCATTCTGCAGGGACGTGAAGGTGGTATTAGAGACATTGTTTAACTTGCACAACTACCTTAGAATCATAGGACTGGAAGGGACCTTGAGAGGTCATCTAGTCCAGTCCCCGGCACTCGTGGCAGAAGTAAGTATTATATGCTTAATATGCACCGTGTTTGTTATTAGGCTCCAGAGCTGGACTCCCAAGGCCTTAAATAATATGGGATCCCAACATCCCTGAACTCAGGGTGGGGTGAGGGGGGGTTGGGGAAAAGGCATCTCTGAAACTCTAACAAGAATGCGCCAATGGTACAGCCCTTTTTAATTAGAGCTTGTGTTTGAGTTCACGCTAGCACTGGCATCTGTTCTGAAAGCAAGATCTCAGCTCTGCAGATGGAGCCAATCTCTACCAATCTAGAAGTTTCTTTTCCCATCCCCACCTCTTCCCAGTATACAAAAGCACTAATAACCAGGCTGGTTACTTTAACAAGCTGCATAGGGTTGCCAACTTTCTACTAGCACAAAACCAAACAACCTGCCCCACCTCTCCTCCAAGGCCCTGCTCTCCCCACCCTCACTCCCTCATTTTCACTAGGATGGGGCAGGGAGCTGGGGTGCAGGAGGGAGAGAGTGTTCTGGCTGGGGGTGCAGATGCTGGGGTGGGTCCAGGGATTAGAGGTTTAGGGTGCAGGAGGGGACTCTGGGCTGGGGGGGTGGAGCCGAGGGGGTTTAGAGTGTGGGAGGGGGCTTTGGGCATAGGGTTGGGATGTGGGAAGGTGTATGGGCTCTGGGCAGGGGCCAGAAATGAGGGGTCCAGGAGGGGGATCCAGGCTGGGGCTGAGGAGGAGGGATTTGGGATGCAGGAGGGGGCTCAGGCTGGGGCAGGGGGTGTGGATGGCTTTTGCTCTCAGGCCTGACCTACCTTTAAAGGTTTTCCCAGTATAACTATTTTTGTCAGGGGTGTGGCTGTTGACTGGAGTACTTATATCAGTAAAGGCTTAGCATGGATGCAGTTACGTGGGTATAACTCATTCTCCTTCCCCTCCTGGAAGGAGTTATATCAGTGTAAGCAAAACCACTTTTACACAAGTATAACTGCATCCACCCTCAAAGGGGAGTTGCCACTTTAATTACAGAATAGCTAAAACTTTCTAACTCAGACAAGGCCTCAGAGGAGCTCCTGAAGAGCCTGGGATCCCCCACCCCCATATCACCAACAGAAACTTATTTAAAATCTATTCAGCAGGGTTTGTGGCCTGTTTCTAGAGTCACCCCATAAAAGGTGCATCACTGACTCTCCCCAGGCTCTGGTTGGGGGTAAAAATTGAGCTAAAACAGAACCACCTTATCCCCTCCCCCACACCTTCACCCATTAGCAAAAGGCTTCTGTTGAGGTGCTAGGATAGTGTTTTTCCTCTTCTCCTCCAGTTACTAGCCAAGAAGCTGGAAGCATAACATGCTGGGAACCTCTGGGAGGAAGCCTCTTCCTAGGGGATTTGCAGCCCAGTTTTACGTGCCAACACTTGGATGCTCAAAGCAGCCCGCTCAAAGTAGCCCTCTCAAACCCAACCTCTTGCCCTTCTATCACCATGCCATCTTCTCCCCTGCCACCTTAAGTGTGGTAGTCAGCTTTGACTGCAGAGCAGTTTCGAGATTGCACGTGCCAGTCAAAGAGAAACACGGCCATGTGGCTGGGAGTGGGGAGAATTTTCTTGGTGGCCTCATTCTCCATGACTTTAACCACCCTGTGATTAACAACTGGGCAAGGTGGGCCCAAACCACCACCACTCTGAGCAGGCGGCATTTCCAGCTGCTGTGCACAGCTGCAAGATGGTGTGGTGTAAGGCAAGGAAGAATCAGGACTTCCTTCTGGGGAGGGAGAGACAAGGGAAAGTTCCAACCCTTTTCTCCTGTTTCTCAACAGGAGATTAAATGGAGCAAGCAAAAATTCTCGTTCCTCTCGGCTGCTTCTTCACTAGAGCCGGTCAAGACGTTTAGGGGACCCTGCCGGCTCATTAGAAGGAGCCTCCCTTTAATGTAAGCACTGCAGCCTCTTTCTGTTCTTGTACTTAAAAGCTCTGAACTGCCACTAAATAATTATCTTCCTTTCTTGGTAGGGAGGTGGGGGCAGCACTTTACACATCAAAAGCCTGCTTTGGAGGAGCCTACTATCATTTTAGATGAAGTGGTAAATATTCTGTTCACTCCAGTTAGTTATAATCCCATTAGTGAGGCCTTGAGAAAGCAATGGCATTATCAGCTAGTGAGCATCTACGAGGATTTTTTTCCCCTGGGGGAGGGAGCACATGGCAGAAGGCAAGTAAAGAAGTGAAAGTAACAAAAGATGCATTTGCCAGCTCCACTACCCTGCTCCCCCCCAGAAAGATCTATCTCCATTGTCCTGATGCTTCAATGGTGCTTTGCTCTGAAAGTTTAAAAAAGGGAGGCTTTTGAGTGCACCAAGGGGCAGGCTGAAATGAGCATCGTATTTGTTTTGGTCACCTACAGCTTTCTTTCATTCTTTGCAGGAACTACTCTCCCCCACCCGCCTATTCCCTCCCCCAGGGTGGCAGATCCACTTAAAGAGCACCCGTTCCTGTTCCTGGTGGGGGTGGGAAGGGAACCAGGGGGTAGTGTTTAGATTAAAAGCTAACAGCTGTTTATGGATGAGTTCTTTAGAATATTTCTCATCATTATCAGACTTCACTGCCCACTGGCTAAATCAGATGAAATTAGACAGATGACTATTTCCTTTAAAAAAAGGCATGCTTCTTGTGCTAAAAAAGGGGGGTGGAGGGGGGTTACTGGGAAACACAAGTTAAAGAAACCCTCTAAACCCAGTAGGAAACATGATTGAGCTAAATGGCAAAACTAGGAGCAGCTGAAAAAGGCTTTAGCCCCAGAGACAGCTGCCTGGATCAAGCTTTTGGGGGTTGTTTTTTTAATTCTGTAAGAAGTTGGCTCTTAATACCTTGTGTATTAAAAAAATTACCTGGACTTTTGCCCCTTCCATCAATATTCTGATTACCCCAGTGTACTCCTCCCCCTACAATGGGTACATCTACACAACAGCTGGGAGGCCTGATTCCCAGCTTGGCCAAACACATACACACTAGTTCCGTTTGAGCTGGTGCCTACATAGAGCAGCGTGGCTACATTGGTACGGGCAGGAGCTTGGGCTGGTGACCTGTGTATTGACCAGGTGGGGATGGGGAGCGGGGTAAGAACTGGACTCTTGCAACTAGCCCACTGCAGCCACCTGCAATTTTTAGCACACTACCTTGAGTTGAACTAGTGCATATACATCTACCTGAGCTGGGAACTGTGGCTCCAGCTGCTGTGTAGATGCACCGGTTACTTTGTGTTCCTTGGCTTCATGGACTTTAATATTAATCCCTCCTGACTATCAACATCTTAGATTTCTTTGTACAATATTCCTGACTCTGCCCCCTTCAACACTGTTTCAGCCTAGTGCACAAACAGGCCTGATTCTGATCAGTAACACTGATTTCAGCTGCTATAAATTGATAGAGTGGTGTAAATTTTGAGTGACTGGTTGTTTCTCACCCCATGTTATTAAAGGAAGTTCATCATTCCAGTTGCCTCCTGGATTTCAGGTGCAAACATGGGGCTAAAATGTTTTATGCATAAAAAACTGTGGAGAAACAATTCTGGATTAGTGCAAAACACTTTGTGTTTGTCTACAGACACTCAGTACTTGGCTTTAAATGTGGTTTCACTGGAGTCTATTAGGATTTTAATGTTAGGACAACAGCATAGAAGACAAAATAGCAAAAACCGCTAGTTAGTTTCCCTTCCCTCAAAATCCATAACATTAAGTCAACGTTAACAATTTACTGAAGGACTTTGTAGTGGAAGTGGGTATTCACCCACGAAAGCTCACGCTCCAAAACGTCTGTTAGTCTATAAGGTGCCACAGGATTCTCTGCTGCTTTTATCATTACAGCAGTAGCCCTGTTTCTTGAGTTGTGAGGCTATCACAAACACTGATACAACAGGAGCCAGTGGTTGGAAGTTTAAGTGGGAGCAGTTCAGACTAGAAACACGGCATAACTTTCTATCAGTGAGAGCAATTAGCTACTGGAACAACTTCCCAGGGGTTGGGAAGATTCCACATCACTGGCAAGGTTTCAATCAAGCTTGATGTTTTTTGTAATCAGTGCTCTAGTTCACACAGGAATTCATTCAGAGATGCACTATGGCAGAAGTGGCTCAACTTACTGACCCTGCGAGCTGCATACAATCTTCAGAAGTTTGAGAGCTGGGAGACTCACACAAACTGCCCCATGGAGCATCACCTGTCAGGGTGCAGGGCTTCTTCCCCAATGCCGCCCCCGCCCCCCCGCAGACTAAAGCCCCTATTCCCCCATCCCTGCAGGGTAAAAGCCCTGGGCTCCTCCCTGCCCAGTCTTGTGGGTGGAGAACAAGGGGGCACGTGGTGGGCTCCGGGAGGCACACTTTAACTGTAAGAGGTGCATGCGGCTCATGAGCCCCAGTTTGGCCATGTCTATACTATGGCCTGTGCTGTGCAGGAGTCAGGCTATGTGATCACAACAGTCCCCCTGGCTTTCAGCCAGTTTAACATCCCCTTAGGATACAGATTTTTTTTTAAAAAAATGCAATGAAGTTGTCTTCCCAGAACGAACCCCATCTTGTAGTGTGCGCACAGGGAAACTGGAACTAAAGACAGCTGAACAAGGACAGATTCAACAGTTACAAGCAAGCCAACAAAAGGTAAAATCTCGTTCTCATCGAGCTGAGATGCGGTAATGGAAGAGATGTGAAAATAAACTTGGCTCTCATAGTGTCATAAATGGATAGGTAAGGTAAGGGTTAAGTTTCTTTTACCTGAAAAGGGTAACCGAACACCTGACCAGAGGACCAATCAGAGAACTGGATTGTTTAAAGTCAGGGGCGGGAATTTGTATACTCGGGGTCTTTGTTGTTTTCTTAGCTATGAGGAAACAAGTCTTCTTCTAATTCTCTCCTAATACTTCTTCTAAACATCTGTAAGTACCCAGGAACCGCAAAGTAATTCAGCTATGATGGTCTTTGGGGTGTATTTACCTGTATGTTAATTTGTTGTGCTGGTTTAATTGGGCTATCTTTTAAATCAGACTGTTTCTTTATATTTTCTTATAAGCAAGAGCCTGTATTGAGTTTCTTAATGCAAGATGATTGTTTTATATTTTCTTTCTTTTTTTCTATAAAGTTTTCTTTTTAAACCTTGTGAAAGTTCTTTTCCTAGGGAGGCAAAGGGAAAAGCCAGGCTGTGGGCTATTTTCCTATTTGGGTCCAGGGAAAGAGCAGACTACAGGGAAAGAGACGAAGAATTCTCTCTGTTCTCTGGTGGTTACAGTTTTTCCCTCATTCCTGGAGCAAGGGGGGTGGCAGAGCCCAGCTGTGGGTATTTTGCATCTCCATTGTCCTGAGGGAAGCAGAAAAGCTGGTTTCTTGGGTCACACAGGTTAGCCGCGAGGCAAGCCTGATAAGGAGGGGGAAGGGGTTATTTTCCCTGCTTTTAGCATCCAAGGGATTGGGAATCTGGGTGTCCCACCAAGGGAGGGTTGGGGACACCAGAGGGAGGAAAGGGGGGATCAGGCCCCATAGATTAATTCCTGATCTGGTGGCAGCGAGAATATCCAAGCTGGTAGTGAGCTTGGGGGAGTTTCAGGTAAGCCCCCAAACTTTGGACGCAAAAGTCCAGATTTGGGACAGGACCAGACTGGTGGACCCTAAAGTCCAGGTCTGGGACTGGACGGCTAGATTACCACACATAGGCTTTAGCTAGCTCAGAGCAGGCTTAAGGAAGAGGCTTCACTTGGATGCAGTTTAAACAGCTGATTAAAGAGAACATCTAAAAAATGTTTGTAGCTGCTGGAAAAATCTACAACAGCCCCAGCTGCACAGGGGCTGAGAAAAGGCTGTACAGATAATCAGTGCCACTTTGGGACCAGTTCTGTCCCATGAAGTTAAGAGTTGTGCCATTGGCTTCAATGGAGGCAGGACCAAGCACCTTCATCAGAGCTGCACCATTAACAAAAACCCAAAACCACATACTTTACAGTTCTGTTAGCACCATTTCTCTCCTGGTTAATGCCTCATGATGAATCTGTTAGAATCCAGTCTTTGCACTGGACAGGGGGAAGGGACATTAGTAGCCTGATACGACAACTTTATCACAGAGGAATAAGCCAGGAGAGGGCCAGTGCCTGAGCCTGCAAAGACAGCAGTTGGAACAGACTCATCTGTATTGCACTCTGCTATGGCCTGCTCTAAAAAGTCCTTGTACCTGTACAAGTAGGAGTTAGGGGTGTAATTCCCAGGTTGCTACAGTTCCTAGTATGGATGTATTTATCAGTATAAAGACGCCTTAAACTGGTATAGCTTATCCCCCCTCCTGTACAGGAGTAGCTACATTGATACAAAAACACCTTCACAGGATAACTGCATCCATGCTAGGGGCAGCTGTGCCAGTACAATTAAAGCAAGACAAATTTATAGTGTAGACAAAGTCTTTCATGTGACACCTCCTTTTCTGGAATTCCTTCCCCACAACACCACACTCCCCCCACCCCCCAAAAGAAAAAAAAATACTTCTTCAGATAGCCTGAACCAAGTGAAACTATCATTTATGGATTTGCTTACATGAAACAATGGCATAGTCTCATTACAACTCATTTGCACCTCTCCCTGGAGCCTGCAGTGGAAAATGGCTGCAAATGCAGATTATTATCCAGTGATCCAAAACTGCAGCAAATTCAGCAGATTCTGGAGGCCCTGGGTTGTAAGTTTTGCATCTTCTGCCAATGGTTGCATCTCAAACACCTCTGCAGGGAATCAGACGAGAGCAGAGAGTGCCTGTCAGAATACACGTCAAGATTTCGCAATAAGCATTCTTAGTGGGGGGGGAAGCATAAACTGAGCAAAGACCCCTCGAACTGCCAAACTGCTCTCACTTGGACTACTTTGCTTCTTTCAAATCTAAGCACAGCACCATGCAGTCAGACAAGGAGTTAAAAACCAGTCACCAACCACTCATCTGTATGGTGTTTAAATTATTGCCTTCCCATGGTCCCAAGAGAGTCTACTTGTAACAAAAGTATCAAATAACTACAGGGTTAATAAGATGCTTGCCTGGAAGCATTTTCTACTTGTAGTCACACACAATGGATCCCCTTAAACATTAGGGTTTGGTATAATGGTGAGCTAAGTAATAAGTTTGTTAACACTCTGGGGTAAAGGTATTGGCTGGAGTCAGTTGTCAGAGAACCGCTGAGGATCTGTTCTCAGAGCTCATACTACATGGGGGCCACTTGTGGATTTCGATTTGAAGCCAGTGTTTCAAGGAGGTGCATGGGTCCCTTTCTCACTAAGAAAGGAAAGGTAAATTCCATGGAACCTCAGGTTCTCATCCAGCTCTTCACCCTTCTGAACAGAACTAGTCAAAAAATTCAGCAAAAAACAAGATAAAACACTAAGTATCACCAATTTCTTCTCCCTGGTTTTCTGAACAGCTCTAAGGGCTCAGTCACACTGGTGTAATGCCACTGACCTTAGCCAAACCCACTGAGCGCCATACTGTTCACTAGGTTTGCCCCTTTGGCTCAGAGCTAATGGAGCTATGGTCTTGTGCCTCCCACAAGGGCATTAAAAATTCTATGGATATTTTAGTTGTACGTTTCTTGCAAAGTTTCCCCTCTAAGTATTGAGCGTATGCAGTGTGCCTGCCTGTCAGCCTTCACCCCAGAGGTAGCTGTATAACATCAGTGAAATATGCTGGTCCTTGAAGACAATATCCTGCATTTCTATAGCACATTGTAATTGTGGGATGCCCAATGAGATGACTCATGGAGGAGTCCAATCTGTCACGCCTGGATAGGAGTTCCACATGCATCTAGTGGAGAGCAGAATCTACATAGTATGTAGGTTCGGCTGGATTTTTACATTAGTATCTAACGCAGCAGAGTTCACATGACATCAAGGTGAAGTGTGAAGAGCAGCAAAGCGACATTTAACGCGACACGAGCGGCTGTATCACAAGCCGAACACTTCACAAAACTATTTAACAGAGGTAGCCTCTTTCAGAGTTAAGAGCAAACACACCTTGCACTGGTAGGAAAATGAAAAAATCTCTCGTTAAAAAAATGCAGTGGTTGTTACTGAATCAACACAAGTAGCAAATATTTTTCCTAACAACTAAAAACAATTAGACTTGGAAAATAGCTCACACATTACTGAGGCACCTTCATTATAGTAAAACTGCAACAAACAGCTCCAGAAAAATAAATTATATGTATAAATAATATATCGGTAAGGGTGGAACACTTGGAGTTATAAACGGGGGGGGGGGCATGCACGGGAGGACACGACAGGGGAATAGTACTTTGGCCTTAAGTATGAGTGATGTCCCTGCAAAGAAACACTGCATTATTCTTGTGGTCACACAGGTACCATTTGGGCTAAGGACATGGACACAAAACCACCATCTGAACAGGACAAAAGCGCCACTGCAATAGGCTCTAATTGACACTGGAGCTGGCAGTCACGGCAGAGAGGCTAGAACAGGAGTCGGCAACTTTTCAGAAGTGCTGTGCCGAATCTTCATTCATTTATTCACTCTGATTTAAGGTTTTGCGTGCCAGTAATACATTAATGTTTTTAGAAGGTCTTTCTATAAGTCTATAATAACTAAACTATTGTTGTATGTAAAATAAATAAGGTTTTAAAAATGTTTAAGAAGCTTCATTTAAAATTAAATTAAAATGCAGAGCCCCCCAGACCGGTGGCCAGGACCCGGGCAGTGAATGCCACTGAAAAATCAGTTGCGTGCTGCCTTCAGCACCCATGCCATAAGTTGCCTACCCCTGGGCTAGAAGCTGAATGAGCCATAGAAAGTGAGCTCTCCTCTGCCCACATTTGGTCCCTTCCAAATGAGAGCAAGACACAGGGCATGTCCAGACTACAGAACTCATTCCAGTGGTTCACCCTTGAGTTACTCCCCCAAGTCAGCCTAGCACTGAGTGCATGTTGCAGGAGAGCAAAGCAAGCAGGTGTGTATTAACCCTGCCTCTGCTGGATCTCCTGGTTCCAGAGCTATGGCAGGGGGAGCACAGAACTGCCTGTTTCATCTTTCACCAGAGCCAATTTCAGTTTAGAAAGTTCCCTGGCTTAGGCACCACACATGTGAGCCAACACCACAAACAGGTTTTGCTCATTTTTTTGCGTCTTGTTTCAGCCTTGTGTCCTAATTACCTAAATGAATCAAACCCAAGTCCCTTTGTGAGCCCTTTCTGTGTTTGCCACAAGCACATACATTAATGCACTAATCTGTTCCTAGCTCTGAGACAACCCGGCAAGAAGTTGTACAGGTAATGTGGCCCTTTGTTACCCAACTATTAAAACAGCTCAAATCGTTTGCCAGGAAACTGTATTTCTCACCACCTTGTCAAGTTTCCTCTAATAATGCCTAGTCTCCTGGTGCCTTGCCATTATCAAGAACTGCACTTCTAATCAATCCAGAGCTGACACCCACTCCCAGCCCCCTTCTGTGCATAAAGGCATCCCACCTTCCAAACTCACGGTTAGTGACTGATCCTGGCAAAGGCAGCACTCAGTGCAATGTATTGTCTCATCTGTCCTCAGGGTGGGTGGGAGTCTTTAAAACCCAATGAACATTAGCCAGCTCCTGTATTTGATTAGAACAAGTGTCAGACATCCTGATAATGAAGTTGTACAAGCTCAGATTTGCCAGAGCCAGAAGATAATGGATTTTGTGCCATGCTCAGTGCCTCCTACGATGTCCCTTGGGGTCCTCTTTCATTCAGTTGACTTCAGGCCTGGGGAAAAGGCAAATCTCCGAACAAGCAACATGCAAAAGGGGCAAGTTTCCCTTGAGGAACAGGGTGAATGGGCAGGAACAATGCTGCATGGTCTGCCATGCGTGGAGAAGCTTTCTGGAAAGATGAGTATTTGACATAAAGTTCCTGTCGGACTGAATCCCTTTTGTTCCCATCTTCAGCAGGAGATTCCTGCCTCCCCCAGGCCAGTTGTTTCAACCCTCGTGGGGTGCACCGTTCAGTCGCTGGAGTAGCAAAGGCTAGGCCACCCTTAACAGCCTCAACTCTTCCTCCCTCCACTGCCTTCTCCTCCTCTCACACTTAGTCTCTGTAATTCCAAATGAAAACAATCCCTTCCTCTTCAGACTTCCTTCTCCAGCCTGGATAAAAGGAAGGGGTGTTTTTAACTGCAGAAGTAGCCACGCTGCTGAGAAGAGGCCACTTAAGGAATTGTGTGAGGTTAAGACCCCTGAACAGGACTGGCTACAAAGTGGCAGCCATGTGACAGGCCTACCACTGACTGGTTTCTTTATGGTGGCTAGGTGCTGAAAGAGGGAAGGTAAGCGCCCCCAACCCCCAGCTGATCATACAGGAGAACCAAATTTTGATTTTTAATTTATCCAACAGCACTTCACTCTGCTGGGCTTAGCTGCCCTCCCTGCATTGAGCACCCCCAGTAATGAACTCCTGTTTGGCTCTTGAATGGGAGCCAGTTTTACTGATGAATGCTGAGCCTGATTGGTTTCAGCACACAGCAATGAAGGGAAATCCATAAGGCTTGGGTTGTGGGGGGGGAGGCTCAGTGTTAAAAGCTAGAGACACTGTCAAAGGTCTACGAGCAACTAGTGATTTTCAGGTGCCCAACCTGATACCTTAAAAGGGACCTGATTTTCAGAGGGCAGGTGCTAGTTACCTTCTTCAAAGCAATCCCTTGAAAGAAATCAAAGTTAAGCACTGTGAGTCAGTTGCAGTAAGTCACTTTGTGTTGCTGTGCCTCATTTTCTGCACCTGTAAAGTGGAAATAATAGGAACCAAAGATTACTGAATGAAGCTATTCAGTGAATAGCACATGTGGTAACAAATTTTATTCACTGAATTAGCTGTCCAGCAAAGATTTGGTCAGCTGGAGAACTGGCTGCATAACAAAAATGAATTGCTGAATAATGACATTTATGGAAAAACACACACATGGTTTGTATGGAGCCAGCAGTGCTATTTGCCTACTTGCTACAAGTGCTGGAATGCTTACTGAGGTGTGCAAAGTGCTTTGAGATCCTTAGATGAAAGGCACTAGAGATGTGGAAATGCTTAATCTGGATCTCTCTCCAGAGCTTTAGTTCCAGATTGCTAGCCATAGGTGTCCTTATAGCAGAGGTTTGGCTGACCAGCTCCACTGCAGGTTTTTCATTATTCTAAAAACCTCAGCCAATAAAGCAGCTCAAGATGTTTACACATTAGTGAACTAATTGGATAGGCTGGCATGCAATAGATTCTCCCCCTCCAGGAGGGCCAGATGTACTGCTCTCAAGAAGGATAGGTCCGTGGGTTTGTTTTTTTAAATTAGGAGGGTGGGGTTGAAGAAGTCACTGTTTAAATCTCCTTTAACTACAATATGACCTGGACAGAATGTACTTGCTCCAGGATTAAATATATTTGCTATGCTCTGGAATAAAAGATCTAGGAAATTAATACACTGTTGACCCTCTGTGCTGATCCCTAAATGCATTTTAAAACAAATGCGATTGCCTTCTCCAATCATTCACAATTGGATTTGTGCTTACAGTCATAAAGGGAGTAGCCACTGCATTAAATTAGCATGGCTGTAAACAAAAGAAATGATCAGGTCTGGGGCAGGTTTGGAAAGTAGTCTAGTGCTGGATGATCACCTCTGCAAGATCTACTTACCAAGCCAGCCCCCACCTTGTCTCCCCCCATCCCCCAACCTCTAAAAATAGGGGGGAAAAAAGTTAAGAAATTATGATTAAGTTTCAGAAAGAGTACGGGATTGCTGCCCAGTAAAGTTACAGCTTCATGAGATTACAAAAACTCAGAAGCCTGCCATCCAGACAAATCAGAGCTAAAACATGCTCGATCAGATGAAAACAACTGGCCTATGGTGAGAGAGTTAAACTCCCAGAGAAGTAGGACAGGTACCAATAAGAAACATTAAGCAGGTGTGTCTGCAGAGCACCCCCTCCCCCCATTAGTTACAGGGGCTCATGATCGTGGCGTAAATAGTAGATCCAAAACAGATGATCAGCTCAACACTGCCAAGGGGTCTTTTAAGGAGGACTCAGCCATAAAGATGTTCTCTGCTGTGTGCTCATGTAATGAGACCTACATACTTTAAAGAAAGACTTTGTATTTCCATACCAGTGATCTGACGGACTGAGTGAGTCTACTGGACTATCCACATGCACACACGCCTGTTCTTCTTGCTGTTTATTTCTGGGCTACCCAGATCATCTTTATAAGACTAGCTACTCATCCTATGCACCAGGATAGATCACATCCTGCTGTCTTCTCTGGACACTATCAAATACATGGTTAAGGACTGATGGAGCCAGCTGGATACTTTGATTCTGTCCCATAACTCTAACACCCACCACATGCCTTCTCAGCTTTTTGCATCCAGAGATGGTACCTACATGGTGTCAGAACCTCATCCAATTAACAGCAGCCTAGCCACATTGTGGGATGGGTACGTGTGCAAACTCATACCTCTCTTTATTGTATCCTCACCCATAGCGCCAGCAGAATTTTAAAAAATTACTCATCTCAAAATTACTCCTAAATCCTTCAGCCACAATTTTGATATTAAGAATCCAGTGGGCTTGTATGCAAGAACTTAGTAAAGTCCAAGTTACATGACTCCTCCCTCCCCCCAAACACTGCTCAGTTTGAATGAGAGCCATTGTAATTCAGATTAAAGCAAGTGTCAGATTAACAAATCAATGGGCATATGAGATATAAGACAGGTTACCACTGAAGTCTTTCAAATACCCAAACATATGGATGAACCAAATCTGAATTGTAATTGACTCACCCCTCTTTGATCTTTCTACCCTATAGCATCCCAAATGAGACAGTGCCATCAGCCTCCACACTAGAGTTGAGGAGTGAAAAGATTCCATTGTGAATCAGCCACATACAATGCCTATTCTCTCAGCTTCCATCTGCTGGATGTAGATGTGCCGTGGCACTTATAATTGAGACAGATCAGCTCCAAAAATCAAACAGTGAGTAACAGAGCAGAAGAGCTCAATTGTGGCCATGTTATGTTACACAGAAGTCATTTACAAACCCATCTAGTGCAGGGTATTTTCCAGAGATCCCACATACCACTAACAAGTGGTCCTCGTGTGCACCCCAGAATTCTAAACGGCTTCATCATTTTAAGCTGCACAGAGGAGCATGTGCAGGAGTTTTAAAGGAGGCTCCATGGCAAGCCAGGACAGGAGTTTTTGGTACTCATGGTATCTGAAAAGGCCATGCAGCAGCCAGCCCTTCAGTTCATCTTCCCGATTTTTTCCTCAGGTTCAGAGGACCCTGTAGCCTACAACCAAGCACAGAAACAAAGGATGGAATTTCTAGAGTCACTGTATTTTATTATCCATTGCTAGCACTGACAAATCACCAGGCACTCTCTCCTCTGTGGCAGGCATACAACAAGAGCCTAGATAGGTTTCTTCAGTGCAATGCTTACTGCTCTGTGTGTCAACCCAAGCAAATGGGAAAGAAATGCATGGTCACCCTTTAACCATGTTAAAATGAAGTCTTCTCCTGTCGAGTCCAGTTCTGCCACCCTTACTCAAGTGGAAATCAATGAGGACTATTTGCTGAGTAAGGTACTACTCTGCTTAAGGTCAGCAGAATCAGGCTTGCACAGAACCGTTCACCACCTTGTCCATTAACATCCCATCCCTGGCTGTTCACATTGCTTCTATTTTGTTTAAGTTCATCATTTCCTGCAGTGGTTTTCTTTATTAGATGGAGTTTTGGGAGGAACTGGGGAGGGGGGTTGCAGTTGAATTCAGGAGCAACTAAAGCATTGTCTTCAAGCCATGGAAAAATACTTCATTTTGAGTTTTGCAATGAACAAGGTTTTCCTGGGTTTGGGTACAGGTGGACAAATAAAGATTTGAATCATATATATTTTAATTACGTAAAAGTGGAAAGATTTCTCAAACAAGCCACATAAATATTTGCTAGGCTCAAAGTTTCAGGTTTCACCACCAAACTTGCTAAATCCTTCAGCAATCTCCAAATCCTAGACACACAAAAGGGAGGGGTTTGTTTTGTTGTGTTTTTTTAAACCTTGAACCAACAAGTTTCTATCACTAGGGTTTTGTTGCATACTCTTTGCTACCTAATAACCTTGGTAATTGGGTCATGCAAAGATCAGAAACTCCTGCTCTCTATTAACAGTATTTGGCATATGATCCCAAGTTCAGCAGTTTTGACTCCTTCCAGTAGAGGGCAATGATGCCACTTACTATTCAGCTCCTTACAGGTATAGGGGGGAGGGGAGGAGGAAAAAAAAAAAACCACACACACACACACTAAATAGCTGGTCACAAAACAAGTGAAACTAGCTAGAAAAGTTCACCAAAACTGAGACTTTACAGAGCTCCATTTATTGTCCAATCCTGCAGTTGGCTTAACGCTGCCAGTGAAGTCTGCTGATGAAATCTGTAAGAGTTCTGTGTGTGTGGCAATTATAGGAGCTGGCATACAAGAATTGGGGAAAGATACCTTATTTAAAAATCAGAAAATTCACAGGTTCTTAATCTGCTTTAAGACCACCTGGGCCTACTGTTTATATATAGCCTAATTAACTATACTACCTTTATCTGTGTGACTTACAGCTTTCTCTTGGGAGAGCTAATAGCTGTAATGTTAAAGATACAGTTTGCCAGAAGTAAGCAATGTACAACACACACACACCCCTGCAGAAGCATCAGGGGAAAGAGGGCTCCACCTTCCACAACAGATCCAGGCAATACAGAGGAAAGAGAACCTGTAATTAACAAGCTTAAGGACAGACAAGTAGAGCTTGCACCCCATATCAGTTTGCAGTGAGACCTGGCTTGACATGCTAACCTGCTATTCAGTTTTATCTGAGCCTGATCCATGGCAAGTCTGACAACTCCTCCCAAGGGATCATTCCACTCTTAAACTTCCCCCTCTGCCCCATTAACTGGATTCTCTCAGCCTTTCAGAAACACCAGACTGACCTCCTGCTCACTCACTACTAGAGCAGTGATAAATGGAAACAAAATGCGCTCACAGAATTGTGTGTCAAATTCTAACACACTGATGGCAGGGGATGGGGAGGAGGGGGAAGAGACATTACAATCCCCTTCGACCCACTCCCAGAGAAAGTGTAAAAGCCAGATCAAAAACTTTACAACACTAATGAGTTCAGCCTGCAATTCTGCCAGGCACCAGAGCACCTGGCATTCCGGTATAGAGATCTATTATACCAAACATTCTGTTTAAGTGCATGGTTAACACAGGCTCACTTTCTATACTAGGATCCATTCCATCCATTAATTCCAACAAAGACAATGAATTAAAATGGACCCCAAAGATACAGCTAGCTCAAGGGTAAAATTTCTACAAGCTCCTCTGACTTAAAAGCCTAACTCTCATTTTCAAAAGCGACTTTAACCCGTTAGCTGCTGACAGTTTAGTGGCTTGAGGTAAAGTTTTCACTGGTGCCTCTACTGAGGAGCGCAAGTCACGAGAATTTGTGGGAAATCTTATCCCAAACCACTAAACTGTCAGGGACTAACTGATCTACAAAACCCCACCATCTAGCACATTGCAATGCTATGGAATCAGTGTTAAGATCTTTGGATTTATTAAGATAACATCAAAAGGACGGACGAATAGAGACATGCACCAATGCAGGACTGAAACTTAGTTCAGCCATTCAGTCCCATTTTTAGCGCTGACTCACCACTGTTACTCTGGAGTTACACCTGGTATAGCAGCTGCAGCCCCTGAGCTACATAATACGGGATTGTGTGAGTAAGTCCAGGTTAAGGCCCATTTCCAGCAATGTTTGCATATCCCGGCAATGAGGGCAGTGTCAGAGTGTGGCGTTCAGACTCACTTCTGTCGAGAGGAATTTGGTTACTGATTGTAACTAAGAACGGGAGTAGGCTCATCGTTTGTACACCACCACCAGCGTCATTTATAATTAGTTTATTTGGCAACTAGTTTCCTGGGTATGAAAACACAGAAGATATATTTTTACAAAGACAAATTATGTTGATGTTTAAAGGCTAGGATACTTAGTCTACTTACAGGAGAACCTCACAATTCTTAAATTATTGATTTGAAAACTCATTAGACGGTAAAATGAAAACACCTATTTGGCCTTTGCACATTTCTAAACAAATATTTAAGTGTGGCAGTGAAGTCTATTAATAAACACTTCATTTTTTGTTATCCGTTGGCCTAACCCTGCACTAAACACTGGAGAAATTACTGAATTATTTGTTACTTCACTGATGTTACTCCAGCTTTATGTCACCATTATTGAGAGCAGAATTGGTCCAAAGTTGCAAGGTATTTTAGAATCCTATGAAATACTCTAAGTTTAAAAATGGAATGATGCTTGTAAAAAATACCATACACATTGATACAATGTTCTCTTTTGAATGGTTTGTTAACCTAGTCACTAATTTGCATAATCCAGTAATCCACAGTCGATCTCCTGGTCATCAGTGCAAATTATTGGTTCCACTGAAGAGCTACACATATACATTTTAGTATCATTAAAACTATTATTCACCTCCCTGGAGACAGATTGCAGCTTTGCAAAATAGTGGAGGTTATTTTTCACAAGATGTAACTAGCCTCAAGGTATTTCTCCCCTTTTTAAAAACTTATTATGCAATAACCATTACAAAAGCTAAGGGTTGCATATATTTATTGCAAAGTGTATGTATATATTCATGCCCACAGATATAGATGTGAAGGACCCAATCCTGCATTTCTTACTCTGTCAAAACCCTCACTGTGACTGAGGACTTCAAGCAAGTATTTTACAATTACCATGCATCAGGTCCTAATGTTTACAGCTCCAGGGTTGGCTTTTAAAAAGCATATCCCCTCGTTACTTACATGTTAAAGGTATTTTTTGCAAGAGGATTTCAAGTGCCGATTCCAGGGATACTTGGTTCTGCTCATCACAGGGCCAGTCGTGCAAGATCAGGCCCTGCAGCAAGGAAGATCAGAACTTGGTCATCCTCTCCTGTACCTTCACAAACATGCCAGTCTCACTTAACTGACAGAACAAGCAACTGAGTATGGAGCTGCTAGGAATCCCTACTAGAGCAGGTAGAGCACGCCAATCAAAACAAATAAAATGGAGTTTTCCCAATGGAAATTGTGCTCCTAAAAATCATTTACATACTTTTTGAAATCCAACACAGTGACGCTGAAGTGTTGCCTTAGCAGACCAGCCAGATTAGAGCCCTGATCTTTTAGGACTCCTCCTTAATAGGGTAAAACTTATTTATACAAACAGTCCCACTGATTTCATTGTGAAGACTACTTGCGCAAGGCTTTGCAAAAGCCCCATTATACTTAGTTAAGCACAATATTAAATTAGCCACTTGTCAGTTTGGATGGAATATTAAATTTAAAGGGTGGGCTGGGGGGGAATTTAATACAGTCTGGGCCTTGATCCTTAGCTGATATAAACTGGCACACCTCCACTGACTTCAGTCCGACAGTTAACATTAAGTGAAGAGCTGGCCCTTGATGGAGGGTCTCTTCCCCTACTGCCTTTTCTTCCCCCTACAGAGGGAAAAAAATGGACCTTTAATTGGACTGGTTTGGGGGATTATTTTAGGCTCATGGTTTAATGGAGTTAACTGTCAGTAAGACAATGTATATAACCATTTTGTTACTACTTAATGAACATTTTGATTGTAAGAAAAAAATCTTTGATGCTGTTTCTGATTTAACAGAATTGAAGGCAGCTGGAAATAAGTTTATTTTAATTAAAGGGAGATTCTGATCCCATTCAATAAACTTGAATGGGCACAAGATAGACCCTGAATTACATGCCTCAGGACAGACAACAGGGTGTTAGCGGGATACTACACATTCTTGCCTGAAGTTTCTTTTGCTGTAATTACTACAAGTAACATTTAAGCCCCCAGTCCTGCAAATATGCATGCATGTGCTTAATTTTACGCTTGCAGCTACTACAACAGGGCTACTCATATGTAAAGTCAGGCACGTGCATATATGCTTGCAGGATCAGGGCCCAAAATTCTTGGGCCTGAGAGAGTCAAGAAATAATTGCACTTCCTTGTCCTCCTCCCCCACCCCCACTCAGGGCCAGCTCCAGGCACCAGCCCAGCAAGCAGGTGCTTAGGGCAGCCAACGGAGAGGGGCGGCAGGTCCAGCTCTTCAGCGGGAAGCCCCTCACTCCCTCTCAGAGTGAAGGACCAGCCGCCGAATTGCCGCTGAAGACTGAAGCAGTGGCGGTAGAGCTGCAGGTCGTGATTGCAGCTTTTTTTTTTGCACTGCTTGGGGAAGCAAAAACCCTGCCCCCACCTCCCAGCTGTTTATGTTGAGCATTTGACAGCACTCTAGGTAGAATCAGTTTCACTCTAGTCCAGTGGTTCTCAAGCTTTTGTACCGGTGATTCCTGTACTGGTGACCCCTTTCACATAACAAGCCTCTGAGTGTGAACCCCCCTCCCTGCTTATAAATTAAAAAAAAAACACCTTTATATTTAACACTATAAATGCCGGAGGTTAAGTGTTGTTTGGGGTGGAGGCTGACAGCTCGCAACCCCCCCCCCCTTATAATAACCTCATGACCCCCTGAGGGGTCCTGACCCCCAGTTTGAGAACCCCTGCTCTAGTCCATTACCCCTCTTAACATGGGTCTTTTCCACCAGCTGCAGGAGTGAAGGGCACTTTTTAAGAAAAAAGAGAAACAATTTGTAAAACCAGTAAGTGGCTGAGGAATCTGGGCCAAGTGCAGTACCTAACACTAGTTATTTGAACTGGACTGGACTTTAGGTTGATTTACTGATAATCCAGGATGCCATTGGGCACCAAAGGTTGTAGGAATTCGGTTCTCTTACAGTTTTTCCTTATTGTCCCTAGACAGACATCCTGGAGGCCTAAGAACAGGGTGTTCTTGGGAGGAGGATTCTGGTCCTAGACATTGTTGCTTCCACTGGTCCATCAGAACCCAAGTGTACTGACCTTCAGAGCAGGTTGCAAAATACATCATTTTGGGGCAAGCATTTGCCTGGCAAAATTCTTCTAATGGCAGCACAAGGATCGACGAGGGCATTATTTGTGACTGATCAACTTTAATGTTGCTCATTTTTAATGTTTTATGTCACGGTAATGGGTGTCTGAGGGTCAATTAAATATTGTCACTGGCAACAAAAATTGAGATGGGAACCTGCTTAATTAAACATGTTTTGCCCAGCATAAAAGCTTTCTTCCCTCCCCATTATGCTGTGACTACTAACCATGCTCTGTACAGCTGATCTGCATCAAGTCATGCATGTACTATGGATATAAAAAGGAATTTTCATAAGCTATTCGTTACTCCTGTAGCAGTGTGTCCCAGTCAAGTCTTCTGCCTCGTGTTTGATATTTGGTTTATCTAGTAACCAATATTGGAGTCTGTCGGAGTGTTGCTAGTCATGTGAATCAAAATTGCATGATCAGATCCTTAGAAGGTGATGTTAAAAAAAATCCCATTTAGATTGGAGCACGCAGGGGGCAAATTTTGCTATCACTTGTGTCTTTTGATGTTCTTTGCAAGCTTTTTTAAAATTATGTGTAACATTACAATACAAGTGATTTTAAACTTGCAAAGAGATGTGAAATTGTTGGGAGCATAAATGAGAGTAGGTAAGTAAACTTCTCTGCAATTTAGATTTCTGGGACTATTTTGAATGTAACATTCTGCTTGAAAGTTTAATATACAATCACACAGGCATCACTTCAGTCACTCCTCAAACACCACATGCTAACAACAGGTAGTAACTGATAGCTTCCTGACCTTCTCATTAAACTGCCGAAATAACGTGACCTGGTATTTATTGTTCTTTGGAGCCCACATGTCCACTGTCCAACACAGACCTGGCCTATTAATTATCCCCCAACCCACTGATTACTGGCATTCATGCCAACACAAGAGGTGAGTGTTCTTGCTGGAAGATGACTATACTTCGTTCTTACTACAAGGCGGCCAGGGTCTATGCGGTTATTCCATCCTAAGTCAACTGAGCAATTAAAGCCTGCTCTTGGCAAGTACTCAACATCCTCAATTTTGTTTCTTTTTGACTATGATGGTACTCAACACTTTGCAGGGTAGGGAATAAAGAACTGTTTAGGCAGTATAACACATCTAGAAATAAAAAAAAAGTTTGTCATTTGAAAAATGTAGGTGTCAAAGCCTTCTACCTCCCAGAAAGCAGCAGAAGATATTCAACTGCATAAGTTAATAAGTTCACTTTGTCCACTTTAATGAAAGATATGGAGCACCAGGGATTTTCTTCCAATTATTTTGATGCCAATTGCTAGCATAATGTTCCATGACATGCCACAGAGTATCGCACTAATCAGATTAGCCAGGCAGATCCACCACCCAAATAAAAGTCTCTCACACCCCGGAACGCATGGTCAACTTTGAAAAAGTTCAATAACTCAACAGGTGAGGCTATGAAACCTGATCACGGCAGACAATGTAGCTCCTCTCAGCATCGTGCTGAGAAGAACTCATCACGTGCGTCATATCAGGCAATGTGCTTGAAACAGAGTAGCGCACTGAAAGCCCAGCAACACGAATAATCTTTGCCATCTGTTTGAACAACTCAACTCTCCTCAGATCTAAAGGAATGATCCCACGCAAACACAAGGGCCTTGCTGACTGATCATAGCAGTCCACCCCTCCTTTCTGGGGCCACTTTCTTCATAACTCCACACAGTCACTAAGACAATGTCATTTGGGTCTGTCAGGATCTGACTAGAGGCAATAAGTGCCTTGCAGAGCTTTTTTTTTTTTAATAAAAAGACACAGAAGTAGTGATAGTCCCATTTAAACTCCTATTGGACTCTTGCCTGCAAACGTTAATGAGTGGGTGGGAAAAATCCCCTTCGACAAATGATTTTTTTTGGTACTGATTTAAACCAGTATGAGACAAGCTGAATAATGGTGTGATTTCTTTTTGAAAGAAGAAGAACAAAGATCCCAAAGGGATAAAAAATGTTGAGAAACCATTCAAAAAAGAACGAACAAAAAGCCTTATTTAAAAATAAATTGTAGCTTTCGTTCCAGTTAAGTGCAACTCAACGACATTTGTTAGAGAAGCTTGCCTTCTTTGTATAGATGCTATGATTCATATGCATGAAGTTTTTTAATCAAAGGAATTCTGGTCCAATCCAGGTCACTCTGAAGTTTATCGTAAGAGACCCCTTGCATCCTTAAAAGCAAGATCTTGCAAGGTTTGAGTGCTCTCAGTGGTAGTGGAGGGCACTCAGCACCTGGCTTCACTGGATCTTTGTTGCTTTATCAATAGTTTGCAAAGATATACTGTAAGAGATGTTGGAACCAGACACTTGTTACCAATGTAAAGCAGGAATTTATATTGCTGCAGCGATTATGGGTGAAATCCCAGCCTCAGTGAAGTCAATGAAAGTTTGCCGTTAACTTCACTGCGGCCAGGATTTTATTCTAGATCATCCCCCCGACACCCTTTTTTGATCTGACTAGGTACTCGGGGGCACTACAGGACAATTTTCTCATTATGGCAATTGGGACATTCCTATGGTAAGGAAGTTCACAGCTCACCAAGTCTCTGCAGAGTCACGGTGAAGCAGCACCCTAACACAATGGAGATCCTCAGCTGGGATTCCTTAAGTGCCAAGTAATCCAAGAAGATTTTTTATAAATGCAGTTATTACCATGCTTGAAAGAGAGAAAAACTACATTAACCAGACAGGCCCATGAACCTGCAGCCACAACTCTCACTAAAGTCAGAAATTAGGGACTCAGCACTTGTAGGAGGATCACACCCTAAAACTTGGCTTTCCAAGGCAAGGATTCCATCAGTTTCTGTCCAGAGCACTGTACATTATGGTGCTATTATTAAGATTACAGCGCTAGGGCACTTTCCAAACACAGACAAAGCCTACAATCTGTTAGTCTAAATAAAAATTCAGTGGAGGACTAGGGATATTCAGCACATTGCAGAAGGTGCTTGGCACTGCAGCAAACCGGCCCTACGGCAGATAAAAAAATTATTAACAAATGATAATCCAGCAAGCAGTATAGGTTGTCTCAAAATAAGTGTAACAGAGATTTCAGTTCTTAGTACTATTAAGAGTATTATTACTGCCCCAAATAAAAAGAAGGAATCCAATGATAAAAATATAGAGAAAATAGTTCAAAATATCAGGGAACTGCTATTCTAGGCTTGCAAGAAGTTGAGTCCTGTAAGGCAGCAATTGCACTATATACCAGGCCACAAGAGGCTATTCCCTTGCCTCTCCCCTCCAGAAACACACAAGGTTGTTAATGCTGCACACTTCAATTTTTTAAGACAATTGAATATCAAAAATTCCATATACTACTTATAATTAGTTTGCAGTAATGGCTGGATCTTATTTCTTTTCTCTCGTGGTAAATATTCTCATTTGAAGCAGCTAACATGCTGCATTAATTACCAGAGAAAATACAACATGCTTACAGAATTCATTTCTATTGGATCTCCAGCTATCTTGCTATTGAAAATCCATTCAATTTTTCCCTCTTATCACTTTGCTGCTTCAGGGACTGTATTTCCCAGCATCTGATTTTGCTTTATTTTTGCCGCAGAAAAAGTGAAACCAAACATGATTTTCAACAACCCTTTAACCTTGCAAACAATTAAGCAGAAGAAAAACAAAAACCACCATTTTGTCTCTCCTTCAAGTCAAAATACCATATAATTTATGAAGGAATAGTTCAGACAAAAAAAAATGATATATTAAATACTATCAGACACAAATACCATTCCAGAATGGAAACTTATCTAGATATGCAAGTTCTATAGAAAGTTCTGTCTTACACGTCTCAACAAAAACAAGAACTTTTTTTATTGTCTCTCAACTAAAACAAAGTACCAATTCCTCAAAGATCTCCCACCCCAGGGTTAAATATTCCTATTAGCATATTGCTAGGAAGAAATATACCAAGAAGTTTAAAAACTGGACAATTGGATTTGTGCAACAAGGACTCAATCTTGCAAACACTTATGCATATGAGTAACTTTACAAATGCAAGAGGCCCCATTGACTTCAGTGGGGCTACTTGTGAATAGTTTTAAGTGTTCCTAGTTTCAGAATAAGGAATAGTATGTATATAGCTGAACAGTGAGCAATATATGTTTTCTGGGTATGCAAATGATAAAATAAGAAATTTTATCATTCAGCTATAGCTCTTTATCCTTTTTGACATTAACTTCAATTTAAAAGAAACATTAGAGATTATGGAAATATGCAGGACCTTGAAAAGTGCTGAGGCTCAGTCAAATCCGTGGGAGTTTGGAGACAATATCTTATTTCTAACTTATATGGTCAAATCCCTTTAGCTTATTTGGATCAGCGTTGGAAATTTACAAAAAGTTTTTTAATGAAAAAAGTGATATCCTGTCAGATTTTTAGTTTCTGACATCTATTATCTGTGAACCTATTTGGCAATTTCAGTGTTCATTTTCCAACTGCAATATTCATTTTTAAGTGCTAAATTTAGCCCTCCGTTTTGCAAACACTTAAGCACATGAATAACTTTCAAGTATAATTTGCAAATGTGCATAGTGATTTAGAAGCTAAAAAATTCTTTAAAAAAGTGGTTCTTAAATTCCCAATCTCAAGCCATTTTCGTGACAAAGTTTTACGGGTAGTCACATTCCATTGAAATCAATGGTCCCACTTGCATAAGCAAAGTTACACATGTACATACGTGTTTACAAGGTAAGGGGCTAGAGCTCCCACAGAAGCTTATTAAAAGAGTTTATATATTCCAACGAATCGCTTCAGAATTAACGTGAATAAATTGAATACTGCATTTCCAAATGTAAAGCAAAAATATGTCTTAAATATTGACAGTCTCCCAACTCACTGCATCTGGGATAACATTTATGATTAAATTACTTTTAGTTATTTTCCTCCCCCTTCACTTGTAAAAGATTAATCAACCATTTTATGGTCTAATTTAGGTGCCTAATTAAAAACAGAGTTCAACACCTTCAACACCATTTTTGCTAATAAATCTTGACAGCTCTTCTGTTTTGTAATATGCAGGTTCTCATTTCAGAATACTGTATTATAAAATACAGTTTGTTTTTTTATTTTACCTTAACTGCTGTAGGGTTGGCAGTACCCTGTTGAAATCCCAGAATTGATAGCATGAGATTTCAAAAAAGAGAGACTTTAGCTAGATTGTATCTCCTCCTCCTCCTCCTCTCAGTAACCATTGCAGCATACATTGTGACCTTATTTTATGTTTTGCTAACAGTAGTTGGAGGGTGGGAGTCTCTCTCTCAAAGTGAATTCAAATTAAAATTTGGAGAGCTTGAAATCTTCACAGCTGCTACCTAAACTCACAGGGTTTCAAATTTAACTCAGTTTACAAATTCTGTTATTAGTATTCCTTTACACCGGGGAAAAAAAGTTTCTTTAAACATCAGTATTTTGCTAATCTTGATTTGAAATATTCATGCCAATTTTCACCATACTCCTACACACTGCTTATGCACATGCTTAATGCTATGCAACAGTAGTTCCACTGGCTCCAAAACAGACTACTCACGTGTGCAAAGTTAAGCAGGTGCTTGCAGGGCTATGATTTTTATAAAGCCTGGACTTCCACTCTCTAAGGCCCCAATCCTTTAAACTCTATAGTAGTCCCACTGCCTCCTTGTATAAATTATTTGTGTGCTTTCAGGACCAGGCCCTAGAATAGAAGATTTTAGAACTGAAGAACTCCTACCTTCAACCATGCAATTCCAGCCCCACTGCCATTGAAGAGAGTGTTCATAAATCTTCTATTGCTCTGAAACTCCACTCACATAACACTGAACCTGGTATCTGACCAGTTTTACCCCCATTAGTGCAACTGCAGTGTAGTTAATTATCTTCATTCTGCTTCCCAAAATGACTAATCTGAGCAATTTCTCAGTGGTGAAACTAATCCTGAGAGAGAGAGACTAGGAGAATTAGTGTATGAACTACTTAATGCCAAAGTTACAAAATGAATGCTCCTCTAATTCATACAGATCTAACCACCACCACCACCACGTTCTGTCACAAGGCACACAGCAGATCCTGTAGCGATACCACCATAATTTTTAGTATGGTCAAAATAAAGATTTGGTTCTGCTAAGACGTTCACGCTATATAGTCGTGTTTCAATAGCAGAAGAGTATTTAAACATCCTAAATATGTCAAAGCAACATGCAAAATCTTGAAAGTTAAGTGGAGGGAAAAATATAATGTCCAGAAGCTGAGTAGTATTCATGGTTTGTATAAAATATTTCAGTTTTAAGTTTTCTATTAAAATCTTAATTTGTAATTGACCTGTAGCTATAATTTTAGCTTGTTTTCCACTATATTGAGGTTATTTGCACAATAGATACAGATATTAACTAAATATTTTCCCCTCTTAGATTAGCAAATAACATGTTATATACTGATTTGGGGAGGTGGAAGGAGGGGAGGGGGAAGAATCATTCAAAACAAAAGCTTTTAATTAGTATTTCCACCTCATCTTCAAAAGCATGTCAGCTCTGAGGAAGTGATCTGGGATAGCATGAGAGTGAATAAAGTAGGTAAAATCCGAAGCACTCCAATCCTAGTCTAAAGTAAACCTGATTACGGGGGCACATGACTGTTGCGTTTCTTTTCTCACAGCAGTCCTGAATCATCACAGCAAACAGAAGGGGGGGGGGGGACATCACCCAAATCAACATCTTTAATGAGCTTCATCACCCACAAATCTCTTTTGTTTAGGTTAATGGTGCCTTGCTATGCCAAGTGGAACTACAATTAAATTCTGATGCTTAATGCAAATCTCCTCTGCTTTGCCACTGTAGCTCTTGGGATTATCAAACTATAAAACCATTACCCACTTAACTGATTGTGAGCAGTACAGTTTGTGCCGAAGAGACAACCTGCAACATTACAGCCCCTCAAGTCTACCTTATACAAGTCAGGCAATAACTTTTCTGAATATCCTAAACAGACAACATAGGCCACATGGTATATATATAGTCTAAACCTTGATCTAGGGTAATAAATTCCTCTTCCATTCCCTCCTATTTTAATAATATTATGAGCAGAGCACCACCACTGTTTATGCGACGTATAAATACAAGTCATCCCTATTTATGGGCTAGGTTGCTGCATTATTTTTCATGACCCCTGCAATAACTTAAGTTACCACTGCTTTGAAACAAGATGGGGATTCAGGAGCACATTAATAAAGAAGATCTATAGAAAGACAAAACAATCTTCATCTATTTTTAATCCTATTGGTTCTGGGGCAGGGGGGAGAATAGACCTTAGTTTAGAGTTTACAGTATAAATGCATACATTGAACATTTATTTTAATTTGATTTAAATTTAATTCCCAAGTTTGAATAATTTTTTGGATTAATTAGGTTAATAGGTTATCAGTGATCAGACCTTATACCCAGAGCAGATTGTAGAAGGAGCAGAGAAATGAAGGTGCATGACTGAGCATAGGGGTGGGAGAGAACCCAGCATTTTTATAGGGGGTTACATCTTTCCAGGCAATTATCTTGCCCTGGTTGCAGTAGGATCTTAATGCTGCTCTTTCAGCAGAGACTAGTGTAGAAGTTAATGTTCGTCACCCTGACAGTTTTGCTCATTAATTTTGTGTTTAGTTTGGGGAGGATATTAAAAAACAAGAAAGAAACCTGTTTTGACTCCCTTGAAGGCCAGAGTAGTGCTAAGATCACCAATCTCCTCTTATGCTCTACTAATGAAATTGTTAATGAACTGCTGAATAAATAAAAAACAAAAACTTGACACATTTTGGTTCTTTTAATTTTGTTGTTGGAAGAAAGAAAGAATTCCCCTCAAAAAGAGTCCTAAAACACATCTAAAGTGACTTTGAATGGGCCAGATTCCATAGTCTTAACACAGAACCCCCATTAACTTCAGTGTCTACTTATGGGTTTCAGGATTGAGTTAAAGATTTGACTTCTGTACCATGTCCCTGAATGAAAGAGGAAAAGATTGAACGGAAGAGGATAGCTAGTTTGGTTTCTGTTTTATTGCAACAAAATAAAGTATTTCCTTTTGCTGAACTCCACCACCTCTTTGAAATCAACAAGTACCCATTCACTTAAAGAAAACCAACAAAGAATGAAATATACAACACTAACAGGGTTTTGTAACTAACATCCCTAACACACTGTGGGTGCTACTGGATTTTCACTTAGTTTACAGTTTATTTTTTTCCTTTCCCACCAAATGTTTTCCAGCTGACACAGATTATACTTTCACCTTTCTTCAGGGATTAAATTAATTACTCCAATTCAAATGGAAACATTTCTTAATTTAATAGAGTCACTGTTCTGGAGTTAGAACATTATATGCCTGAATGTGTTTTCAAACGCTAACCAGATTTAGAATTAAGGATTTTTTCCCTCCTTGAAGAAAAAAAAAAGAAAGTGAACCTACAGCTACAAAGCAGTCAAATACAAAATAAGTGTGAAGTTCATGATTTACATTATTTACTGCAAGACAATCAAATCTGACTATTGTAGAATTAGACAACTGATTTTGTTTAAGATACACCCAGACTTCTTTATACATAAGAATCGGAGGTCTATATATTTAATGACATGATTGTGTGACTGTCTATAGACACACAATACAGATTTACTAGACAGGCCTGTACACTCACCTGCATTTTACTCTCTAGCTAGTTATTGATCCCTTCCCATCAACGCGAAATCCCGGCTAGTTCTCACTTAGTCAGATTCCATTGTCTCCTAAGATTTAGTGGAAGTTATTCGCTTTCCATTTGTCATAAAGCACCAAAAACTGGGCTTTGCAGGAATCGTGCTCGCAGCTTAGTTAGTGAAAAAGGAACCAGGCAGATGAAGGCTGCAGGTGAACAGCCTCCCTCTTCCCCCCCGAAGTTGGGCTAACTTTCCTCCCCTAGATTTTCTGTACAGATCCGTCACCTGCCGCTCTGTGCCCCCCAACAGCCCTGTAATGCAGCTCCAGGGTGAAGCAAGGCAGCTCGCAGCCTGGCCCATGGTGCACAAGATGCCTTTCATCATCCGGCAAAATTCAAGAATCAAGAAATAATTAGGGGAGGGGAAAAGAGGACAATCAAAGCACTTTAGTCTCCCGGGAGCTGCATTTTCTCTCTTTCAGTCCTTCCCTTCCACACCCACTTAAAGAAATTGTAAATTTTGTTCTTTGGCGATTTTTTCAACTCGTATTTGTTCTGAAGACAGGACTTTTTAGAACCATGCTGCCAAAACAGTTTTAAACGAAATTCAGAGACACCACGCTGGTAAGAGACACACACCAAACACGCCCGTATTTGGGCACCACAAGGCAAGCGGGGAGAAAGAACAAAGCGTTAATACGAGACTGTTGCTCTCCCATTGCTGTTCAGCTCGGCTGAGCCCCAAGGAGTTGGACCGCAGAAGTTAAACGGAACGCGGTGGAAAGTGACACGAAGCAGCGGCAATATGTCGGGAAATAAATAATCTCATCGGTGGAGTTCCTAACTCCGCGAGCAAATCGGGCCTAGATTATCCAACACTACGGGGCTAATCTCATTTAAACTAATAATTTACTGTGAACTGGAGTTTGCACCTCAACGCCTTTAAACAGCGGCTACACTATAAAATAAAAATCTACCATGGGAACAGCTGCGATCCGTCTCAATCCAGAGACACTTTACAATTAAACGCTTTTCGCCGAACAAAAAAAATCCAGTGCATCTGAAGTATCCCCCCCCCCCAAACTTTTCATGATCAAAATTTATTTTAAGGCCCCCAAAAAGCAGCATTTTGTTTTATCGATAAAACCAAACAACGTGTCTCGCAAACGCTTAGACAAATCTGGATTTTATTGTTTCGAGGTAACGCGGAGCGGTACCGGAGTTTTTGATCGATTCCCTTTTGCAAAGAAGGAGCCGAGAAGGGTCTGATGCGCTGGAAGAGATGCTGCAGTGTCCCTTTCTTCCCAACAGAGATCACTACATCCCTGCTCCATGCTAAAGCTGCCTCCTCGCAGCGATCAAACCCTGTCTTGCCAAAGCAGACTACAGGCGCCAAAAATACATGCGAGGAATTGAAGTCGGGGGCGCGTTTATGTGGATACTGGCAAATGTTGGACCTGAAAACGCAGCTATTGGTGAAACGGTACAAGATGGGAAGGGGCACCTGCATTGCCGCATCGGTCACGACAGCAAATAACTTTCCATCTTCTAAATTATGGGAACCTTCTCAGCTGCCTTATCTGGGATTTTTTATTAACAGCTGAGCTGCCTTCAGGAAACCGAACCGGGACACAGCACACGACTTGTTAGTTAACAACCTGACCTGGAACATCACTCCGAACCGTTCGGGGTAATCTTACAAATTATGGGCAGACCCTGCTCTTGCAGAAGTCCGTGGCCCAGACGGCTATTGCATGAAACAGCAGCAGAATCAGTGTGCCCGATCCTTCGATAAACCAGATACCCCCGGATTCCTTCGCCGATTTGTTAGAAACAAAGAACGGGTCTAATCAAAGTGCTTCCCCTCTGGGGCAGCTCGCCCCCTCATTCGGGGATAGTAGAAAGCTGAATGGTTCTCCAGGATTCAAATTTAATTGGAGGGAGAAGTCACTATTTTGTTTTAATTTATTTTTGCAATTTCTATATCGCTTTAAGAAAGAAACAATCCCACCCTCCGATAGCAGAGCGGTAAAACCACTGCACGGCAACTGGAGAAAAAAAATAAACTTCTAATTTTTTTTTTCCTAGAGTCTCTGCGGTAATGGGAATCCCCAGAGGACAGCTCGTTTGTTTTTTTTAAAAAGCAGAACTCCGTACCCATTTCCACAGAGGGCAGTTTGCAGGACATCTTGTCCGGCTGGAGAAATTAGAAATGGAAAAATACACACTGGACGGGTCTAGCATGGGCCAGGGCAAAATCCAACCCGGAGCTGCACCTAATTTAGACCCTTTTCTGCTGCAAACAGCGAAGTAGGGAAAGCTCCGGGAGCAGCATCTCTTGCATGTTCAGAGTTGGGGGAGGAGGGGAGTGACTCCCGCTGCTGATCTGCGGCTATAAATTATGGAGCTGCACAAAAGGTGTAAGTGGAACCCCCACTCTCCCCTGGAGGGGGAAATGAACCAGAAATGGCCTGGAGGGTGAGGAAGGTGATTTATGGGTTTGGTGCAAGTGACCCCGGAGGGGTTAACTTTCAATCACGCACACGCATCGTGAGGCACAGAGAGGGGTGGGGCAGGGGGGGTACCTGTACCAGGCGAAGCCCTGCTCGTAGTTGCGGTCGAAGAAGTGGGGCTCGGCCCCAACGGCCCGGATGTCGGGGTGCACCCGCAGGAACTCCAGCAGCGCCCGTGTGCCGCCCTTCTTCACCCCGATGATGATGGCCTGCGGCAGCTTCTTGGTGCCGGAGCCGTTGAAGAAACTGGAGATGGGGCTGGTGGGGTCGGGGGCCGCGCTCTGCTCCTCCCGCAGCTCCGAGGGGGAAGCCGCAGCGGAACCCGCCAGCCCCTTGGCTCCCCCGGAAGGCGCCCGGCGCAGCAGCTTGGAAAGCACCTGGAGACTCTCTCCGTGCGCTCCAGCCGTGGCGGTAGCCTCCCCAGCGCCGGCAGCGGGCCTCGCCGCGAGGCCGGGCACGGAGGCGCAGGAGCCGGCGCACGAGTAGAACATGTAGAGCCAGAGGAAGAGCATGATGCAGAGCAGCAGGAGTTTCCTTCTCACCGGGAGGAGCAGCGGCGGCTGCAGGGCGCTGGGCGCATCGAGGCAGCAGATCAGGCGCTGTCCCATATGCCCGCCTGCGCGCCGGGCAGCATGGCTCAGCGCACGGGCCCCGCCGCGGGGGTTGCTCCCGGGCCCCGCCAGTCGAGCCCCAGCGCCGCCCGGGGGTGCCCCTCTGCCCAGCCGCTCAGGAGCCGCGCTGGGCAGCACATATGCGGGCTGCGCTCCCCGGGAGAGACTAGCGCGGGGAGGCTCGGGGCACCATGCTGCGCTCCCCGGGGCGCACGGCCACTGCCCCAGGGCAAGTCACTCAGCAGGCTCCGCGCGACGCGCCCAGCATCGCCGCCTCTGCCCCAGCGCCCCGCGGCTGCTCCCCGGAAACGTGCACTCAACCAGCCCCTCGCAGAGCCGCCCCCTGACTGCCAGATCGCCGGCCTCCAGCGGGCAGCCCCTCAGCCTGGCGAGGAGGGCTGCGAAGCAGGCGCCCGTGATAGGCAGCCCCGGTGGCCTATAAGAGCCGGGCTCCCTATGCTAATTAGCCTTATTTGTTGATAGCAAGGCAGCCAACGGGAATGCAAACTGCTCCAACGGGGCGGGGCGCCGGGGGCTGCTGGAGGTGATTAGTGATTCTAATTGGCTAATGAGCCGTTCAAGGGGCAGGGGCGGCTGAGGAGTCAAGGCTCGTTGGAGGAGTGGGGGGTGGAAGGGAGGAGAAGGGGAGAATGGATGAGCAACCCCCTGCCCCGAACTCATTCCTCCTCCTCGCTCAGCCACGCAGCCAGAGAGCCTGGGCTGCGCGCTGGAGCCAGCCCCGTTACCCGCCCAGATGTGCAGCAAGACGCAGCCAGATGTTGCGAGCACGCGCACACAGGGAGGTTATGAAGTCGGGGGAGGGATACTGGCTCCGGAAGGCAGGGATCGTCCGGGGAAGGTCATCAACCCAATGATGAATTGAATTGGCTGAAGGGACCCGGTTAGTGGATAAAGAGGAAAGGAGACGCCTCGCAGCAGCCAGTACTGCTTCCAGCGCCCACCCTCCAGATGTGTATATAGAGAGCTCTGCCACCAGCAATATATATAGGGGCCCCCGCTCCCAGCAATATATGTAGTGCTGCCCCCCGCAATCCGCGCAGCTCCCCGACCCTCAGAAGTCTCTGGCTCCCCAGCAATATATATGGTACCCTCCCACACTGCTCTATACACTCTCCCAAAAGCACTGTATATAGCCCTGCAGTCAGCCATACAGCTAGCTATCTCTCCAGCAGTAAATAGGGTTCCCTCCGATAGTCTATAGCGCTGCTCCCAACCATAGGGACTTTCTTCTGCACCAACCTGGCTCCCCGGTGCAGGGCAGGCAAGTTGCAGCGCAAGGACCTCGGCACTAGCTCACAGGAGGCCATTCGTTTCTCCTCCTGGCGAATCGCTGCCCGGAGATTCCATCTGGGGGCTTCGCTTTCGGAGCCGCTCCACCTTCACTGGAAACATTTCATTTTTCTTTCTGTCTCCCCCACTTTTGCCCTAGCCTGGGGGGGGGGGTTGCTCACGGGGGGAGACAAACTTTAAAGGGTTCTTTGCAGACAGATACTTTTAACTGTAACCGCAGATGAAGCCAAAGAGAGAGACAAACGGGGAGCTAATGACGTTAGTACTTAGTGGGGGTGTTCTGCTGTGTTTTGTTTTTTAATGAAGTAATGTGCCTTAGCTGCACGAAGGGAAGGGGGAAATACGCTGATAAATTCGATATAATTGTTAGGCTTTTTATATTTACGTTGAGGGCAGAAGAATGCATATCCCATGGACAAATGCTCCCAAGATTTAGAACGAAAAATATTGTCATGCCATGTTATTCCTTCTTTCTTTCTTTCTGCAAAACCAACCAGACCTACCTAGCTCGACTTGCAAAATAGATAAACATTGGTGCTTTAGCCCCACACTTAACGATTTCATTTTCTTTTTTCTGCGGGATGCCAGATCGGTCTGTTTTGTGTTGTGTTGTTTCGTGGCACAGCAAGATGCCTCCCGCCATAGAGCAGAGAGCTACTGTATTTATCAGAAGCTGGTTCCAGGCTGCCTCATTATTTTTGTCCTTCCCTAGTAGCGGGATAATCATTAAAGGCCCTTCAAGGACTGCAGCAAGTGCGCTGAAGTTTATAAAGAGAAAGTGGCAGCGGTTTCAGGGGTGATAGCGGGGATTATCTGTCCCCCCCCCACTCTGTGACTAGCCTGCAGAATGACTTGGAGTCTTTCCCTGTGTATGAAATGGTGCTATTCGGGGAGAGGGCTGCTCTATTGTCCACTGCCTGGAGCTACAACTGGGCTGCCCAGCGGCACTAATTACAGGCGTAACCGGGATGGCCAAGGGACAGGTTTCCCCAGGATCCACTTGAACGTGGCAAAATGTAGCCTTCAAATGGCCTTTTTCCCTCCAGCCAGGCGGCGGGGGGATCAGCCTCTGGAAACTCAGCCAGAGGAACTTTCTGAAACAAGCAGGGGTCCCTAGCCGCCTGCAGCCTGGAACAACAAGCCAGGTTGGCGGGACAATGCGGATCACACCCACACCCAGGCAACAAGATGTTCAGTGCTCAACCGCGAAGGGAGAGACTTTGAGACCAATTCAACTTCGCGACAGGGGACCGGCACAAAGACTCTGATGTTATGTGTATACGCGTGTTCTCCGGACACACAAAAGGCAACGTTTGTGAAGTTCTTAAGGGGAATCAACATTTTCCTTCTTCCCTGGGGCTTTAAACCAACCTGGATCATTCAGTTACTTATGTCTTCATTTGCTGTTGTGAAAATAAACAAGCGTTACAAGAAAACACAACACTGGGTTTCCATAGGAGTTAGTGGGGGTGGGGAGAGGGTGTCTGGAGGAAAGAAGACTATTTCAAAGTTAACAACATTTCTTCCTACAGAAAATACGTTTCAGCTTATGGATCATCACAGCTAGTCGCTTTCCTCTAAAGCGTGTAGAGAGTTTTGCCAATGGATTCAACAGGAGAGGATTGGGCCCTTGGATGTATTTTGCCCAGCTAGCGTTCTAGCTAAACTTTGTTTGCCTTTAGACATACTTAAATAATGGTTAAAAGGAAAAGAAGGAAAAATGGACAATCCAATATTTTTTTCCTGGCGAGTTTAAGTACTTGTTTCTCTGTCTAAATCTTTTGAAGATGTTTCGCATAACATAATCATTATTCACCCTTAGGTCAGTTTTTTAAATAATTCTTACAGCGCACACAAATTCGACTGAAGGGCAGATCAGTTCTGAATCCACCTGAATAGAATCTGCGTTATCACTTTTAAGGTTGATTTTTGAAACCAACATTTTGTATCCTAGAGGAGAGGGAAACAAACAAACAAACAAACCTCCTAGAGATTAATGCCCCGTCCCTAGTTTTCACAGATACTTGGTAATGATCCCTTGAAGGAGCAAAGGCCAGAGGAAAAAACAAACGAACACGTGTTTGTATTCCTAGTCAAAAGAACAAAAGAGATCTACACACTTAAACTCGTGAGTTCACCTTAGAGTTGTAATGTCAGAGACATGTCAATTTCGCAGTGAAAATAACCCAGTGCAAATATCTGTCTCTTTTGGCCATAGCAACCACTGAGTTACTAATTCCCCCCGTTTTTGACACATATTTGCAATTTGTTTGTCTCGATTTATGGACAGGGGGTTGGTTGATCAGTCCCCAAAACTTGTCAAAGCGACACTCCCAAGTTTTATCTGTAGGAAACCGTGTGGGTAGCTCGTGTCCTCGACCGATTAGCTCAGCCTAGCCCATCGAAAGCTACCTCTGGATCTTTGCAGGGGGTCGTGCTGTTATGTTTGTCACCTCTCGGAAACTGGTGATTGGGACGGAACAAATGATTCCCAACGTAGAGCCATTGTCCGGCCATCCCAAGAGAAGAAATGCAAAGGGATCTCTTCTCCGCAGCGTACAGTTCTGCGGGCTGGAGGAGGGAAGTCATAGTGTGTCCCTCGGCCAGGAAAGGAAGACGATTGAGTTTCAGTTCGTTGCGGACCTGTCTCGGAAAAGCTTTGAGGCGAGCTGGCAGGTACGCCGAAGCCAGCAGGGGCGAGGGTCTCCAGTTCCCCGGATCAGGGCGCTCTTTAGGATAGCAGTCGCTCAGCGAACTGCAATAACCCACTTCCCCCCTTCCCCCGCCCAGAACATTGGCTTTTTCGCTGCGGGACAACCCAGACCTCTGCCAAAGCGGGCAAGGCCAGTGGGTAGGAATCGGTGCAAGTCAGGGGTTGCCTGCGCTCCTCCTCAGCCCCCAGCGAGAGTTGGAAAACCGCACCATGTGGTTGCCGTTGTGCTCAGGCGAGCTGCCTCCCTCTAGACTATTCCTTACCCATCTTAACCCTCAACCCTGGGGGATTTCCGGCCCCCGGTTCGCGTAGCTGCAAGAGTGCAATGAATAAATCCGTAAGATCAATCGAATCAAAGCAGCACCTTAAAGGAGTCGAGAGCAATTCATTGCTCTCTGATCCGTTACGATGCAGTGGCAGAACTCCCCCCTACCCTACCCGGCCCTTTTTGTCTCTTCCCAGGAGGACTGGCAAGCAGGACCGAGAGAGCCACATGCCCAGCTAGCGAAGGTCACTCACTGCTCACTTCTTTGATTTCTCTTTATAAGCCTGGAAAAAAACAACGACCTCCCGAACCAATTCCCCCTCCAGGTCACTAGCAGGCGACTTCCCTTGTTTGCATCCAGTCACCCTACGCTTTTCGCAGCTGTCCTGGGCTTTCAAAACTTCCTTAACTCCTAGGCTGTGAATTATTTTTACAGCGAAGACAACTGCTTCTTGTACCTGTGGCGGCGTGGTGCGTATCGAGCCTCAGTCCAAACCTTCTGCTACTCTACCGCCTCCACCTTTGTTCCCCCTCCAGCTCTTCTTTGTGGGAAAGACGAAATCTGGATGATTTCCCCTTCAAGGAAGCGGAGAACATCAGGGCATAGATTTCGGCTGCTCTCCATAATTAAGCGTCCCGTTCTTACCAAACTCTGCAGTGGAACCTGACCTCGGATCGAGGGAATCTCTACTTACAGAGAGGTAGAAAGGAAAGTCCCAGATTGTTCCCATGCCTTGACACGTGCGTGCAAAACAACTTCTAAAGAGTTTAAGAAAAGGGAATCTTTCTGGGTGCACACACTGAAAGCTGTGGTCTGTTAGGGGCATATTTCACTCCACTAATCCAGCTGGAGTGTTACACACTCGGCAATGCTTTACCCAGGTCTGAAAGGCGAAGTTCTGTGGCAAAAACACTTCTTTCTCCTCCTCATAGTTATCTAGTTAGGAACCGAGCTGCGGAACTGCAGCGTGAGAGCTGTTTATTCTTAGCATGCCAAAATCATCAAGGCTAAGAGGGCTGGGGGGAGTTGAGGCAATAACCAGTGTAATGAATAGAGTGAACCTGGGACAACCGACGCCGAATGGTGCCTGTTTTCTAAGGAATAGTCGCATTTCGTATTTATTTATTTAGCTTTTGATGGCTAATGCAAAATTCCAGCACATCAAAAAGAGACAGAGTAGGAACAATACCTAAACAAAGTACAAAGGGGCCCGATCCTGCTGTATTTACGCAGCGAGAACTCCCGTTAAAGTCAATGGGGATTTTGCCTGTCCAGTTCCAGATTGTAAAACAGGGCTCGAAGATTACCTCTTGCGATGTTATGGTGTTTTGTCTCAATACCCGCTCCGAGGATACTACTCTGGTGACACGACCGCCTGGCTGTATGAGAAGGGAATAAACTACTGATTCCGGAAATTTGCTTAATGCATCACAAAAATGTTTTAATATTTAAAAGAAAAACCCTGTCATCAAGAAACATCTCACATTATATTTAACCACACAGATCTTGTCTAGTATTCAGAAACCCGCAAGGACAGGCATGTACAAATAAATAGCGACATGACAGATATTTTACTATAATACAAAATGGTGAAAATATCAATAGATTCGCAGAATTTAAGGCTAGAAATGACCACACTGATCATCTGGTTTAACCTCCTGCATAACCCTGGCCAAAGAACAGCATCCAAAAATTTCTGCATCAAGCTCATGACTTCTGACTGAGCTAGAGCATCGCTTCTGAAGTATATGGCTCGTCTTTCTTTAAAAATGCCAGGCCTTGGAGAATCCACCACATCCCTAGGTAAGTATTCCCAAAGGTGAATGGCCCTCACTGGTAATATTTTGTGCCTGCTTGCTAGTTAGACTTTGTCTAGCTTCGGCTTCCAACCATAGGAGCTTGTCATGGCTTTTCCTGCTGGATTTAAGAGTTGTCTGCTGTCTGAAATCTCTTCCCTCAAATCGCCCATTTCCTAGCTTTTCTCAGGACTGCCATATTAAGACAGTGAGCAAAGTGTGGGAACCATCCGATGATCATAGCATGAAAAAAGAACAGCTTGGCTAGGTTGTTTGTTCATGTGTCACACTGGAGTGATTGTGGCAATGGTGGATTTAACACACAGGCCACAAGCTGAGGCACAGAAAGGCCACAGCATCAAACTAAGTGCATAGTGAAGCACTCAAACCCCAAAGTCTTTCTTTCTTGGAAAGCTGGCCTAGTGGTTAGATCAGTAGCCTGAGCTGTGGGCAAGCTGAGTTCAGTCCCTGCTCCCCGAGAAGCAGCTTGTGTGGCTTATAGTGTAGATCGGCCCAAAGTGTGACAAGCGGCTCTGGCAGTGATTATGTTTTAACAGGACAGTATGAGCAGCCATTCAGCTTAGCAGGGGTGCGTTTGGCTGGTGCCGGGAGAGTAAATGGTATTTAAGGAGGTTTTACACAGTGCTGAAACTGTACATATATTGGGTGAAATTTTGGCCCTACTGAAGTCAATGGCAAAATTCCCATTGACTTCAATGGTGTCAGACTTTCCCCTCTTTCATTTAATTCAAATAGAGATTTTGAGAGGAAGAGTAAAACTGAAGTGTGAAGATGATCATTTTTATTCAGTACCATATTTATTTTCAGCATTTGTATTATTTATTTGATGGGAGGCCCCAGTCAGGACCCACACCCCATTGGGTATGGCATGGTACCAACGCACGGTCTCTGCCCCAAAGGGCTGATGGCTCCTCTTTTACTCAGAGCAGACAGGCTGCTGACAGAGGGGCTGCCATTAAGAGGATTCTACAGTCGAGTTGGTCACAAAGTTTTCCTCAAAACAGTTTTCTGTCAGAAAATGCCATTTCAATGAACTGGTCACACAATCATTTCAATGAAGGCAGAAATTTACTGAGAAACAGAATCAGAACAAAGCTCCGATTTCAACATGACCAATTCCAGTTTTTCATTTGCAATGACTTTTGACGTTGACATTTACTTGTATGTGATATTTAAAAAAAAAATGTCGAAAGGGTCGGACTAGAAAGAAATTATTTCAATTGACTTGGAACGTTTGAGGGTGTTTTTTTTGGAATGATACTTTACAGAAATGTTGAATGTTGCATATTTCGTGTTGTCCCAGTTTGGGATGAAATTGTTTTGTGGGACAGAAAATCCATTTTCCGCCCAGCTGCGTTTAGCCAGGCCAGCACCCAGCCATGTGCTTCCTGACAGGAGAGGACTGCATGGTCCTCCCCAGTGGTTTGAAGCCTGGACAGCTGCCTCAGATACTTATGGCAGTGGATCAGGATGCCGGCTGGACTTTCCCATAAAGGGCCAGCACCTTTTAAGGCCAGCTATTCAGGGCATTTGTATCCCACAAGGGAGCATCTGGCTTGAGCAAGGCTGGCAGGGGAAGCAGGATATAAGAGTTCTTTGTGGAAGGTTTGGTGAGAGGAGCAGCTGGCTGGGCTTGCTTGACACCAAGAAGGGAAGGATCCAGAGAAATGAGCCAGCATTGAGTGGGGAAGGACTACTTGAATCCCCTAATCAAAGGGGAGAGGAAGAAGGACCACAGAGGCTCTGGGAAGGGAGCTGCCTCAGATGATTAGGTCTGGGGTCTGCTATGATGTTTGAGTTTTGGAGGACCAAGAGCAGAGTCTGGAAAGTGGGCTGCAGAAATCTGAGGGGTGGATGTGCAGAAACAATAGGATGGGAATAAACCGGGGTCTGAGAAGAAAGGCTCTTTGTTGACAGGATAGTTCCCTCTCCCACCCCACATACCTCAGACCTGGAGGGGAAACTGAGATAGAGTGGTCAGGTGTGACCACTTCAAACAGGGGTTTATCTCCGGTTGTGAAAGATCGATATGTTATGGCTCCTGCCGGTGACAACCCCATGGCAGGCCCCTGCCATCCCTTCCACTCTAGCTTTACAGAGGTATGAATTGCTTCTGGCACAGCCATGTTCTACTCTTCTATATTATTGCACTTCCCAATCCAGAAGCATCGATATGAAAACCCTGCCAGCATTTCCTACCTGTTCTTGGTGCCCTGTGCATTCCCTGCAGCTCACGTGGTGGACTCAGGTGCTCTTGGAGAAAGTGGCATTGTTCGACAGAGTGCTTGTTTGTAGCATTGCTCTGGGACCGTGGTGGTGATAATCCCACAGGGGATTTATACTTGCAGAGATGGAAGCAGGCAAGATTTCCAGAACATTTGGACCAACTGATTGTGTCCAGCTAGCTGGTGTTACTATGAACTGGGGACTGAAGGCCCTAATCTTTCAGCAACAAGAGACAGTAAAACCGAGAAACCGCATTTCCTCTGCCAATAGAAAGAAATTTCATGGTTCAGGCTATCTAAACTGACCTGTTTCCAGTCTTTTTGGGAGGCCTATATAGCATCCTATATTCTCTCTCCAGGACAATTTTGATCCAATACACTGCACAATGAGTGAAGCGGCTTGGAAGAAGAAATGGCTTGTTTTCTTGGTTTTCCAAGGAAGGTGAGGTGCTCCCAGCTCTCACAGCTGGGTCCCATGCTTTCCTCTCTAGATTGTTCCCGTTCAGGCGAATGTAACACACCAAGACTATAACAGGGTTCAAAAAAGAACTAGATTAGTTCATGGAGGATAGGTCCATCAATGGCTATTAGCCAGGTTGGGCAGGGATGGTGTCCCTAGCCTCTGTTTGACAGAATCTGGGAATGGGTGACAGGGGATGGATCACTTGATGATTACCTGTTGTCCTTTCCCTCTGAGCCACCTGGCATTGGCCACTGTCAGCAGATAGGATACTGGGCTAGATGAACCTTTGGTCTGACCCAGTCAGGCTGTTCTTATGTTCTTATTTCTCTTTGTTCTTCTGGTGGAGAAAGAATATGGTGGATTTCACCTCAAAACCTACGGGGGGTGGGCAGGAATTGTGCAAACATATAGATCATGGGAATCCTGTATAGCTGGGATTTTCAAAGGAGCCTGTGGGAGTTTGGTGTCTGGATCCCTTAGGCTCCTTGGAAAAATCTTATCTTACACTCTTAAGACTACACTTATCCAGAAGGCCCCAAAGACCTTGACAAACCATGGGCCAACTGCTGAAGACCTCCTTAACTGGGACAGAAACGCCTATTAGGTTCCAAGTGAGCATGACGTTATGCTTTTGCTTAGTATGAAAAATGGTGACTATCACGCACAGCTTCCTAGCCAAGAAAATAATTCTAATAGGTGCTTTTACATGGTCTAAAAATCTCTACTTTCTTCAGTGCCTAGGGGTCCTCTACAGAGCTTTCTAATCAACAGGGATTAGACAACTTGTGATTGACAACTTGCCCTAGGTTGTTGGCACTGTAAGGGTGCAATCCAACTTCCAGTTAAGTCTGAGGCCTGGTCTACACTACGCTGTTAAACTAATTTTAACAGCATTAAATCGATTTAACGCTGCACCCGTCCACACTACACTGCTCTTTATATCGATTTAAAGGGTTCTTTAAATCGATTTCTGTACTCCTACAAAACGAGAGGAGTAATGCTAAAATCGATATTACTATATCGGAATAGTGTTAGTGTGGACGGAAATTGACATTATTGGCCTCATTATTTTACAGTAGCTACCCACAGTGCACTGATCCAGAAATAGATGCTAGCCTCGGACCATGGACGCACACCACCGAATTAATGTGCCTAGTGTGGACGCGCACAATTGACTTTATATTATCTGTTTTATAAAATCGGTTTAAGCTAATTCGAATTTATCCTGTAGTGTAGACGTAGCCTGAGTGAGTCTTTCCATTGACTCTAAAGGATGTTGGGTTGTCACAAGGTACAATACTAATAATTTTCACTGGTTAGCTAGAGGACTACAGTAAGGCTGCAAGTCTCGGCCCTAAACTTCCCTTCATCCCAACCCTGAAACGTAGCCACCTTTGGTGTGGGATTTATCATTCAGAGCCAGCTGCACACAATATAAGCAGTATGTTAAATGAGAAAATGAAGACCAGTTCCCCCAACTGAATCTACATGGAGGAGTTTAGATAAGCATGATGTAATTACCAGAACCAGAGTTGGGTCAGACAGTTGAAACGTCTGGAATAGAAGTACTTCATGCAATGTCAGTCTCTCTTGTCTGTCTTGTATCTGGGCATCTCACAATCTTGAATGTATTTAGTGCTGACAATGTACCTATGAGCGAGGCCAGTACTGTGACAAAGCAAGGAGCTGAAGTTATGTTTCTTGAGTCATAGACTAGGTACCTTAACCCTGTTCTCTAACTCTTCTGTTAGCTCCCCTTAAAGCTCTGACTGTCCACCATAGTGGAGTCTGCTCTCTGAATTTACAAATCCATGTTACCCTTGATAATGAATTCAGACTGTCTAAGTCTCACTGATGGATTCCCAGGACTTTATACTGCACAAGTTATAGTGGATCTCAAAGACGTTAAAAAACCATATATTAAACTTATATACTGTTACAGTTCTGTGTTCCACAGCTGCCAGGTTTCATCCCAGAAGCGGCTGCATTTCAGTAGTGGCTGAAACAAGATGCAGCTACCTCTGGAGTGGTAACCTGGCAGTTGTTTAACAGTGCACAGCAACATTACATATCACTGTAGGCAGTAAGTAAAGGAGAATCCTATATCTAGCTATCTCGAAGCCACAGGGAGGCACAATGCATCTGCTCAAAAATGGAAGACACATGGAATATCACCTTGCTCTAGCAAAAAGTGCCTTGGACTACAAGTGCTCAGGATTTTGACAGCACCTCCGGTAACATAGTGCCGGCTAACACCATGCTAGGGGACTGACTGGACACTACTGTCTCAAAAGGAACAGTACCACCAATTCATAGACTCATAGACTCATAGGTCAGAAGGGACCAATATGATCATCTAGTCTGACCTCCTGCACAAGGCAGGCCACAAAACCCTACCCATACACATTTATAACAACCCCGAACCCATGACTGAGTTATTGAAATCCTCAAAATTGAGATTTGAAGACCTCAAGCTGCAGGAAACCCACCAGCAAGCGACCCATGCCCCACGCTGCAGAGGAAGGCGAAAAACCTCCAGGGCCCCTGCCAATCCGCCCTGGAGGAAAATTCCTTCCCGACCCCAAATATGGCGATCAGCTAAACCCTGAGCATGTGGGCAAGACTCACCAGCCAGCACCCAAGAAAGAATTCTCTGCAGTAACTCAGTTCCCATCCCATCCAACATCCCCTCACAGCATTAGTGCCACTCTGCACTGCCCCTGGGAGACTGCTTAAGAAAATCCCTCCTAATACCAACCTGTCCTGGCCCCATGTAGCTTAGCAGAACTGACAGGATCACAACCCTTACTGGCCGGAGCTACCAAAGCTAGTAGTAGACCTCAATTTTGCATGTTGGCAAGGATGACGTATCCCAGGCAACAAAGCACTTATGTGTGTTGTGATTGGGTAGTCTTCCCCTTAAGGGCAGTGGTACCTAGTGGTCAGCATGGTCATGTATCATGGTTCTTTAAGATGTTGGAAGTTTTGTGAGTATACAAAGACCTGGGACAGTAGAGGTACTAGAGGAGAGAAAGCAACCCCAGGAATAAGCATTTGGAAGAAAGTCAATTGCTATTTCTTTAAGGGCTTGGGACCAGGAACTTTGCAGAGTGGAAGGCTACCTTCGCTCCTCCAACCAATGGGGAGCAAGCTGGGAGTAGGGGATTAGCATGTATTCTGCCTGCTCCCACCTGAGTCATAGCTGGGCAGGTAGCACTGGGAGGAGGCTACCTGCTGAACCCTCCAAGCTGGTGGACTAATTGGGAAAGGGTGCCCAGCTCCAGGGAAAATTAGCTAAAGCCTGGTAGCTGGCCTAAAATCCCAACACCAGCTCTGAGGAGGCGAGCTCGGGGGGAAAGATGTCTGACACGAGGGATGAGTGAACTGTCTAAACCACTAGCCCAGCTCTGTGCAGGAGAGTTGGGGCAACTCCTGTTTGGAGACAGGAGACAGCCTGAAATCCAATCCCAGCCCCAGAAACAGGACTGAGGGGAAGATTCCTGTTTGAAGGAGGGAAATACTGACTGCCTCCAGGAGAGAGCCAGAGGGACTGTTCAGAATAGAGCCCCATTGCTGTGAGAGGGGCTAGGAGCAGCTTCCAGGAACCACCTGCATGGCTGGCTAAGAGGAATCTGTGAGGAACCACAAACTGAAGGTGGGGCTAGCAGAGTCCGCAGACCTGGTGAAGATGCTGACCACAGGGCAAAGGTAGGAAGAGTTCAGGGAAATGGGTGAGGGACTGAAGGAACAGTTCTTAGCTGCCTAAAACAGGGCCACAGAGCTGCAACCCAGAGGAGAGGGTGGGCCTGGGTTTCTCTCCCTCAAACAAAGAGGGGAAGTACAGGCATCCAAAGTGAAAGAGGCAAGAACTATGAGCCCCAAACAGAGGCAGAGGGGTGGGCTTACAGGCTACTAGACTTTGGGTTTTCTTATTTGGGACTTTTCCATTAACCTCAGAAGGGGAATGGACTGGGAGATGAGTGACCTGGCTGATGGGGAGACCACAGAAGCAGCAGACTTGTGGAACCAGGGTGGGACAAGGGAGCACAGGGGTGAAAGAACCCCTGCAATACTGCATCCTGCCATGAGGGGGTGCACTGGCATAGCTATCTCAGTAAGGAGTGTGGAAAAATATCACACCCTGGCAGACGTAGCTAAGTCAACAAACTCCTCTAGTGCAGACTCAGTCATACTGGTAAAAAAGGTAATTTGGCTGGTTATAGCTTAACTTGTTGAGGGATAAGCCATGGTGGCAAAAGGACAGTATAAGCAGTGTCTCCCTAGGTGGGTTTGCTGATATAGTTATAATGGTAAATGCTTTATAGTGTAGACAAGATGAATATAGGAAAAAAGGGGAAATGGAGTCACCAAGAGACAAAGTGACTTGCCCAAGGTCATACAGCAAGTCAGTGGCAGAGCCATAAATGGAACTTAGGTTCCTGAGTCATAGTTCAGGGGACCAGGCTGCACGCCTGTCCTTTTTGGGATCACCATCACTGCACCCTATCTACTAAACAATTCTTACCCTAGTGTTTAGTATTTCAGTCATTATGTAAAAATTCAGAGACATTTCCTAAGTCTTTGCAGGCACTTTAAAACTGATTATGTTCCCAAAGCCAGTGATGGCATCAAACAAGCTCTGGTAAAATACAATCCCAGAAGAACAATATTTTCTTTCTTTCTAACATACGTAGTGAAGCTAAAGCTGCAGAGAGAGGACAGCTTGTAGCTAGCAGAGTGCTGTACAATATCAGCAGCTTGACTATAGTAATTGTGACAGCAACTTCAGAGCAAATGAAATTAGATGGGAGAGTCCCCACAGTCTGTTTATAAATCAATATCATAGGCAGCATTGGTTCAAGAGATGATGGCAACTGCCCTGTCAGTCTAGGATTGTAGTATATTTAGTTAGGTAACTATTATTCCTTTATTTTGTGCACTGAACCTTTACATTTTTAAAGATTCTGCTGTCTGCAGAGTCAGGCAGCCATTCTGCATTCAGGTCAACGCAGGAGAGACACACACACTGTGCTCTCTCATGGAAACTCAGCTTTTGTTCTTACTTCTAAAGGCCCATCTGACTGCCAGGGTCTTGTTGCTCCTCACACATGGCAAAACCTAACCAGGCTAAAATCAACAAACTGGCACAGAATGATGTTTCTGAGCCCATAAAGCATTTACTTATGTCTTATAAATAGAGCTCAGCTTTTAAGACAAATTGTTATCACCAAGATGCAGTTACAGAGAAATTTGTCTTAAGCAGCTTCTCCAGGGAATGACAAAAAATTGGTTGCTTAATGGAGATGGCTTCCTTGCAAAGGTGCTACAGAATGATCTATTGTTTGTATTGCAGTAGTGCCTACAGGCTCACTCTCACTATATTCATTATTAGTTGTATGACCATATTGCCGAGGAGCCCCAGTGCCAGGCATTGTACAAACGGAACAAAAAGACAGTCCCTGCCCCAAAGAGCTTTCAGTCTACAAACCTAACAGTCCTTGCCTTGGAGACCTCAACAATTGAACTTGGTCAGTTAGAGATACTTTGGGGCAGGCCTCTAATATCTAAGAAAGGTGGAATCTTGTATAGGTTTCACTGCATTTAATTATATTGGTAAATTCAAAGGCAGGGGCAGGGAGGAGAGAACGACCCACTTGTCATTCCTTACAGCTGACATAGCACTGAACTGTCTGCTTAATTCTAGCCAAAATGAAGCCTGTACGACACATGCAGCCGACAGACCTCTCCAGTATGATCTGTGAGCTGTCCTCAGCTCTATCTGGAAGTGAAGTCCTCTGGGGATTGCAGTTCACATCATGGCATGCTCTGACCTGAGATAGAAAGAGTATAGCATGCTGGGATCTGTAGTCTTCATGGGGTTATATGGAGAGAGCATCTCCAGTTTGCATCATGGTATTCAGGAAAACTCTTGAGCACATACTTACTTCTCATTGAAATCAATGCAATTTAATTGCAGGCTTAAAGTGAAGCATGTGCTTATGTGCTTTTCTGAGCAGCCCTTGAGCTCTTGCTATGATGCCAGTGTGGTACCCAGCTGAGCACCATTTAGATGGAGATGGGCCAACAGTCTAAAAGTCCCTGTTGCAACAGGAAAGAACATGGAGAACCCTGTCAACTTTCCTGTTGGAATAACTAAAGAATTTCAGATAGAGGCAATGGAAAAGACCTGTCATCCCCTCTAGGCCACCCCGTTGGTGTCAGGGCAGGATTGTTCCCTACCATTCTCCAATCCTGTGTGCAGTGTAGTGATATGGATTCCATCACTTCCCTGGAAAGACTATTTCACAATTCATGGTCCTTGCCACTCATTTCATATTTAGCCCAACCACACTCTCCCCTACTCATCAATTTCATCTTGTCACTCCTGGGGTTGTGCTACTGAATAAGAAACTATTTATGCAGTTGGGAGCAGATGCCCCTTTTGTAGCCACAGGACATCTTCATTGCAAAATGATGTATATTTTTTGCTGAAATTGTTCTTTGATGCTTGGAAGCAGAAACTGGAATCTCTTTACTGTAGATGACAATTTCCTAACTCAAAGTGTTGCATCCAACTGGAACTGGAACTAAAAATCAATGGTAACTTAGGTACTAGTAATCATGGCTAGTAATCATGACTTGATCACACATATAATGGGTTCTCACACATCGCTATATACAATATCAGTGCCCTCGGGGTATGTTCAGCCAATGGGAGTTGTTCTGATGATCTAATGCACTTCTTTTATGCCTCATTGGGTCTCTCTGAAGCATAGTGGAGATGCCATCACATTCTAGGTGTTCTTTTCATCACTGTTGAAATCACTGTTTTTTTTCTAATTTGCTTTAATGCCTATTTCACTAAACAGCACAGGCCAAATGCACCGCTAGCATAATACCTCCAACTTAAATGGAGAACAGTGTTTGAGCTGCTCTGAGGAGGAGGTATAAGTAGAAGTGATGTGATGGAAGTGAGTAAAGGAAAATATAGGCTGGCTGTCAAGAGTTTCCAAACAGTGAAATCTATAGACCATGGACACTTCCCATAGGAATTGGTAGAAACCAAATTGCTTGAGTCATTTAAAATGGAACTGGAGAATAGCAGAACAATCCAGGATTGGCCAAAGGGAAAAGACTAGATGACAGAATGCTGTTTTACCTTCTCTAATTTCTCTGGCCTCTATTGCTTTGTCCATGGGTTCATCTCCATGGAATGGAATTTTTTTTTTTTGTCTTTAGTGTAGCGTGGTGGTTCTTGTTTCTTCTGGACACATTTCAATTCCTGAGCCAAACTCTGTGCTGGATTTCAGTGCCCACAGCAACCTCATTGGTCCCTCTCGCTGCCCCATTGTCTGCATTATCCTCCTTTCGGGTCTTCTCAGCTTCTCTACTGAGTTATTAAAGTTTCGTTCTCTGGTTCCATATTTACATAGCTGTACAAAATTAGTCAGCCTAATTTGGGAACAATTACCTGGCTCCTTCGAGGCTCAATCCATGAGCTCCAAACTCCTGAAGAGATAAGATGCATTTTTAACTCAGTGGGGAAAAATAGTTATAAATGGAAATCACCATGTCTTCCAAAGATCCCTCAGGCTCATTCATACAGTACCTCTGCAGGAATATTATAATGGTAATTAGCACTTTATGCAACATGTTTTTTCGCTGATACTTATTCCCAATATCTGTGGCGCGCATGTATATAAAAATGTGTCTGCATACACACACATGCACCGCATGTTAAAAGATAATGGCTTTTGCAATCTCTTATGCATAGAACTTGCTAATTGTTGGTATTAACGATTTAACAGTCTCTCATCATTCACAGCTTTTTACCAAGTTAAAAAGCTTTGCAGCTAAGAACCTCCTACGTCGCCCATTTCCCTGATAATTGCAGATTAGAACAGCCTAATTTTTATTTTTGTAAAGCCGTCAGAGATCTATGTTTGTTGTTATTGTCTCCTAGGTTGCCAATTGCATGAATACATGTGTAAACCCCTTTGATCGCTAAGTATAATGACACAGATTTATCAAATGTTTGCCTTTTTCTGTCTCTTTGAAAAGGCTGATTTATTGAGTGCAGCCCCTGGCTCCCTTCCTCTCTTGAAATATGAAGTGTTTGTGAATAGCCAAGGTAATATTTAATATCCTGCCAAGAACCCTTTGCACTTCCTAACAAATGAACTACAACCTAACCAAATGGCTCACATCTGTTTAGCCCTTTTCTTTTTAACTAAACAAATTAGCATCAGAATACCTGGGAGACATACAAAGTCCCTTTCTAGATGACAGAACACAGACAATTATTAGCAAGGGGAGTAACTGTACTGAAAGGATCCAGCAGATGTTTTTACATCTCCTGGAGTGTCCATGAATGATCTGCACCGCAGTGGATGTGCTGCCGCAGTCGTTTGAAGTAGGCCGGGGAATCCATTCAGAATCCCCTTCTGAATGATATTAAAGGCAGGGACCTAATTTAGTTAAATGTTGCATTTAAGCCCCTTCCAGCAAAGATAGTCTTTCACTAAGTGGTTAAAACAAAGGACCAGCCACCACTTCTCCCCCGCCAATTGAATATGATTATTCAAAACAAAATCCTCTAAATTACAGTTCATACGGGAGGAGGGGGAGGAGGAGCAACTGTGAGAATTTCATGCTCTTGGTTTTTAAAAGGTCTCCTAAATCCCCATTGTGTGATCTCTATCTGGATCTCAGTGCATCGGGACAGTCCCTCATACTCCTACTCTGCTGCAATCCATCTCAGAACAGAGTGTCCAAGGTGGTCACCTGGACAATGGATATTTCTTTGGAGATAAGCAGTTTGCTTCAGTTTTTCTACAGATAAGGGATGATAACTGCTTCCTGTGGGGTTTCATCTGCCAGGCTACAGAGTACAATTACTCATGCCCTGACTACTTAGGAAAAGATCATGGCCCAGTGCTTAGAACAGGGAGTTCAGGGTCATACTGCTAGTGCCTTATCAGAAATTGGTTAAATCATCTTGTGTACGTCTATACTATCCACCAGATCCGCGGGGAGTAATCAATCTATCGGGGATCGATTTATCGTGTCTCATCTAGATGCGATAAATCGATCCACGAATCGACACCTGTACTCCGCCTTGACAGGAGGAGTAGGCAGTGTTGACGGGGGAGCCACGGCAGTTGACTCGCCGCCGTGAGGACGGCCAGGTAAGTCGAACTAAGATACTTCAACTTCAGCCACACGAATAGCATTGCTGAAGTTGTGCATCTTAGATCGATCCCGCCCCCCTAGTGTAGACCAGCCCTTGATGTCACTGCACATTAATTCCCCCTTCTGTAAAATGGGGTATGACATGTTCTAGTTTCCCAGGAGTATTGTGAGTGTAATGAATCTTAGTGCACTGAGATCCACGACTGAAACATAGGAATGCATAACAATCTGTCCACAGGCAAGCCCTCACTTGGTCTCCATCTAAACCATCCAGATATTTGTATTGTCCACACTGCTCTGTAATTTAAGTACCTTTCAGACAATCATTCTGATCAGCCAGACAGCTGCTGCTGACCTACCAGTTAGGATACTAGAGAAGCATGCGATGATGCCGAGCTGGACTCCTTTGAACTTAGCGCTCATTTGACTTTAAGGGACGCAGCAAAGTGAAGTGTCGTTTTTAGCAGGGCCAACACTTAGCTTTTGTTCTTCAAAAAACCTTTTTACAAAATTTAAAGTCCAGGTGAAATGTTTCCCTTCATCTGTTGTTTAAACAAAGCCCAACTGAAAACTGATTTTAGAACCACGTCTTCCTCTGCATCATTCCCTACCCAAGCTTTGCAGCACTGGGCTAGTGCAGGTGAGACCTGACTAAAAACAAAGGTGAGTGGTCTAGTTACTTCTTTAAAAAGATTCTGAGCTGATAGGTAACAGGTAAATAAGCAGAACTAATGATACAAAGTGATTTCGATTGCTCCTGTTCTTCACTGTATTGAAGCAAGGGGCTGTTATTAAGAGATAACTATGTTGATTTAAAAACATTGTGTTTCTTATCCCAACACTTTCCCTTTAAATTGGGGCAAGGGGTGCAATTTCAGGGTAAACTAACTGAAGGTGTTTGGTTTAAACGTAGGGTAGCCAATGCTGAACATGGCCTACAGGCCTCAGCAGGGAGCATCTCTGTCATCCTCTTTCTCCTTAGGACAAGCCCTGTCTCCTTCATTTCCCCTATTGCGGGGAAGGCCTGGTGTGGCTACAGTAGATGCTACAGGTACAGTCCCCCGGTGAAGGATCAAGAGGGGCTTCGGGAGAAAGGAAGAACAAAATGGCTTTTGTCAGACTGAAGAGATACAACATGGAAGCACATGGGGTTCAATCCAGCACCCACTGAAGGCAATGGGAAGATGCTCATTGACTTCAATGGGCACTGGATCAGATCCAGAGAGTGGCACATTGGCAAGGCACACTATGGGGATCCCCATCACTCCCTGAGTCCTGGGGCTATGGTACCTTTCAGGGTGATTTTCCACATAGCCATAGGGGAGGGGGAGTCAGACTGTGGGGCGGCCCTGCTACTGCACCTGCAATGGAATGGCATTGCCAAGGAACTGGGGCTGGGGCCACCCAGGATTAGTGCTGTGCCGATGGCACTGGCCTCTTTCAGATCCCCTGGGGTGGCCCTTCCATGAGGCAGGGGAGCAAACTCCATCCCCAGTGGGATGATGAGGGGGGGTGTTCTCCACTGGGAAGGTTCCTCCCTCTCCTGCTGTGTGGCTCTGTGAAGTGTGTGTGGGGTCAATCTGGCCCATTGTTTCTCAAGCCTCACCATCTACCGCAGTTCTGTCATGCAGCACTCTGCAGATGGGGGCTCCTTACTTACCAAGGTGGGCTCTGAATTCTTGGGTCTGCAGGTGGCAGTACGGGCTAGTGCATCAGTTTTCAAACTGTGCGGCATGTCCTGCCTTCTCCCCATCCTCTCTTCCCTGGGTACTCCCTGCTGACTCTCCCCACTGCTGCCCTGCTCTGGCCCGGACACCCGGTAGGCTGCAGCCCTGCATATTTTAAACCCTCCCGAACCCGTGGGTGCAAGAAGCTCTGGGGGGAGGGCAAGAAGCGCTAGTCCGCTTAGCGCTCTGCTGTCATGGACTCCTCCAGGGATGGAGTTGGCCAGGTCCTGCCATTGCCCTGAGCATGAGTTGCCTGCTGCCAGCACTGGGCCACTACCTGCCCTGGATATGCAGGAGTTTGGTGGGGGAAGGAGGTGGGGAGTTGTTATGTGATGTCTATAGAGAAGGGGGAAAAAAAAAAGATTGGGGGCCCTCTGGTCTGGTGGATGAGGATGCCGGACAAGGGGAAACCTGAGTTCAAGTCACGGCTCTGCCCCTGACCTGCTGTGTGATTCTGAGCAAGTCACTTCCCCTTGCAGTGTCTGTTTCCTTCCCACCCTGTCTTGTCTATTTGGATTGCATACTCATCAGGGCAAGGGTTGCCTGTACAGCACCCAGCACAAGAAGAGTCTGATCTTGGCTGGAGGCTCTAGGCACTGCTGTAATACAGATGTGACTACGATCCTCCAAGTTGTTAGTAAATTCACAGCCTGTTCTTTGCTGTTTAACACTTTCCCCACCTTGGATGCAGTCCAGTACCTCTTAGAAGCAAAGGTGGGGGGGGGAGGGTATGGGAGCGCAGTTTAGTTAATTACCCTTTTTGAATCTCTGTTTCAAGACCTTCCTAGTTCTTCCCAATAATGCGTTCTCTTTCCCCAGCAAAAAGGTTTCAAAGCTTTTGCTAACAGCACAAGTCTTAGTATCCCTGGATTCTCAAACGAACACCCCAAACCAAACATTTCCTTGGGACTGAGCTTTGATTGCTGGGCTGTTTGATATATTTACTTCCAAGCTTTACATGTTTTTTTCAGTCCTTAATCAGGAGGAGATTTGATGTTGGGTATAGAGACTGTGGCATCCAGCTGCCCTTTCTCTTTCGTCCACCCGTGGTCTGTCAGGCTTTCAGTTCATTGAGATCTGTAGGACAATGTGCAATTTGATTTTCTTACCTTCTTTTGCTTGCTTTTGGATGACGGAAAATGGAAGTATTGGTAGCTAAATGGTTACTAATAGGTTGAACAGAGACCACCTATTATGGGGTCTCTTCTAGGTAACTCACAGGTCAGCTCCCATCTACACATATTTGTTTAATTTTAACCTCTGCATTTCTCTTGGCCCAAGGGCCTCTCCAGCTGCTACTCTACCATCCTCCCATGTAGAATCCTAACTCTGAGCCTGGGGTCGTGCTCAGCATGGCTGGCATGAAGGACACTCAGTGGGGCTGGAGCATGCTCAGTGCAGATAGAACCTTGAGAGATAGTAGCAGCACCCTTCTAATGAGCTCTTGCAAAAGGCAGTCTTCAGAGGCCATTTGGGCTCTGGTCCGTGAAAGGTGCAGTCATAGTACAAATAAATAATAGATTTAACATGCAGCATAACTAAGTAACTTTGCCCTACTGCTAAGAGTGACCCCATGGTCCATTAAATGCTTGACAGGAGATAGGGGTCTTATGTCTCCAGGGACCAATTGACGTGGGAGTTCTTGTGATGGTGACTTCATAGCTGGCCTGAGGTCTATCAGCTCAGGTGTCACATTTTACTCCAAATTAATCATTTGGCATAGATGGGGTTTGTTTGAACCTGACTTCTCTATAATTTTTCCCTGATAAAATTACTTGTAGGGCTTTTTGATGCACATACATTAATTATTCCAGTAGCCTTCAGATCAGCTCAGGGCCAAGATGTGCCTGGCATTGTACCACACAGAACAGAGGCAGACAGTCTCCTGCCCCAGAGAAGTTCCAGTGTAAATAACCAAGACTGACAAAGGCTGGGAGGGGAAACAGAGGCATAGAAGAAGTGGCTCACCCAAGGCTGCACAACAGTTCAGGAGCAGAGCAGGGACTAGAAGTCAGGTTTCATGACTCCTGCTTCTCAGACTGGCTCTTCGCACATTTGCACAGTAGTTAAAATACCACTGAGGACAGGCCGCAACAGCTATTGCTACCAACAGCAGAGCTGCCCCAGTATGAGAGCCTAAAACTCAGGAGAACTGGATTCTAATCCCAGCTCTGCCCCTACTTTGCTGGGCAAGTCACTTCTCTCCCTGTTCCCCAGTTTCCCCATCTGTAAAACGGAGATAGTGACACGACTTCCTTTGCAAAGTGCTTTGAGGTCTATGAATGAAAAGCTCTTTCTAAGAGCTAGGTGTTATTACTGTGAACATGGTATAAATCCCCAGCTGGATGGATATAGTTAGGTAGAAGAGCTTTTTAGTGTCCGTTCTCATTTCCATAATGGCATCCTGAGCGTAAATTGGGCATCCTTAGAAGTACATACTCTAATATCTACGTGTAACTGAAACACAAGGTGTGGTGGTATTTTGATATTATAAAGTGCTTTCCAGGCACTCTCCAAGGCATTTAACACATTACAGTAGATCACTTCCCGTGTCCCTGGAATACAGTCAGCTCTGGAGTGCAACACAACAGTGCCCATCTCTTGGGGTCAGTAAAGGATAGGTTTTAAAAGACACCTGATCTCTATGTCCGAGATTGACTTTCTAAAAAATTATGCTAATCTCTTGTGGTTGAGCTAGGCTTTGATGCAGGCATCACTGCATGAAATACTATGGCCTTTGTTATGCAGGTCAGACTAGATGATCAAAATGGTCCCTTCTTGCCTTAAAATCGACGAAGGCTACAGATATTTTGAGAACAGGCCCTGACAATAACTGCTCTCTCCAACTGGAACCACAAGGGGAGTTTTAGGAAGGTAAATCTCGGCTAGGATGCTAAGGACATGTCTACACTTACAACTTGCAATCAATGCAGCGAGTGTCGATTTAGCTGATCTGGTGAAGACATGCTAAATCGATGGGAGAGCACTCTCCCATTGATTAGTGTATTTCACCTCCCCAAAAAGCGTAAGGGAAGTCGATGGGAGATGCTCTCCCACTGACACAGCGCAGTGTAGCTACTGTGGTAAGTGGATATAACTACATTGGCTTCAGTTACATTATTCACATAATTGAAGTTGCATAACTTTGATTGATTTAGCGCGGTAGTGTAGACCAGCCCTAAGTCTAGCACCACTGCTACTCTTGGGGAAAAATACCAGAGGAGCCTTAACGGTCCTGATTGGGTTTGTCACCTGAAAGGAACACAGTGCTTCTATGACGTGCTGGGGGTCTGCTTCTAAAGTGGCTCAGTGGGAAGAGAGCCACCTACTGAAGGAGGAACACCGCATCTTCTTGTTCCCGATATACCGGCTCAGTACGTCAGTACCTCTGACCAAGCCACGATTCCTCTGAGCTCTGCCAAGTCCACCACCTGCTCTCCAAGTTCCTCATGTTCTTCTGAGCCAGTGAACAGTTCACAGAATCTTATTTCACTTTGCAAAACGTTGCCAGCTTTCTCCACTCATCGCTGAAGCCTCATTTTCAATGGAAGCATTTTGCAACATAAAAACACACACTTCCCATCCGTTCCCAATTTATGTAAGGCTTGATCATATGACACGAGTGCTACTGCTACTAGGAATGCTGCGAAACCAGCATAAGATGGCTCTTGTATCGGGCTAAACAAAGTGTAAACTGCTTGTGAATCATGTACAAGAAATGATACCCCGCACTTTACTGCTCTTGTACAGTATGTTTTATTGCAGAACAAACTCATATATTTTACAAATTGAGAAGTTGTACTGGGTTGTAGACTGTTTCCAGGTATTCCTATGCAGTGTTCCCACAGTAAACAACCTGAATACAATGGAGTCTATTTCAGAAAAACAGTAACAGGGATTCAGCACCGTTATCTGCAATCAATAGAGAGAGGCAAGCATCTTATGTCTGATTGTTTAAATGTCATTTAAAACACCTGATTCTATTCCCATAGAACACTATTGCCAACAGAGACCGAGGGCAATGGAGTCACTCCTGATTTACACCAATGTGACTGAGACCAGAATCGGCCTGCACCATTAACGGATGCTGTCAAGGTTTTATATCAGGGTGACAAGGACACTGGCAAACTCGTGAAATTCCTTGAAGGCCTTTCCTAGATATCACATTAGATAAAATATTCCATTTCACCACCAGCAGAACTCACCATCAGCAAAAGCCTTGGATCTGGTGCATAACAGTATTAGAATGGACCTTGTACATACTGGAAAAAGCTTGGGGCTTGTTTACAGTGAGGAAAATACAATAAGTTATTATACTTGTTAACTAACACAATGTAAACTATAACCTACTCCTTGTCTACACAGCGTGCTGTTGTGTTTAACGTCATGTTAGTTGGTCGTGGCTAAACATACAGTGCACCCTGGGTTAATCAGGACCCACTAACATGACTACAAACAAGTCAGTGCTTGTCTGCACTGACTGTCTTACATCATGTTAATTAACACGTTACAACATGACACATTTTCCTCGTGCGGCCATGCCCTTATAATAAACTTCAGCTACGCTGGTTGGAATTTGAACTTTCTGAAGTAGTTTTTAAGTTTAGACTGTAGCTGGAATGAAAACCGGCTTTTCCTCAAGACTGAGAAAAGGTGATTCCCCACCAATAACACACTTCATAGCAATCTTCTCTTGGAGCTGCAACTGTGCCATGATACTTAATAGAGTTGTCATATTTCTTAATGAGACTCCGAACTCAATTAATTACAGGAAATGCCTTACCAGCAAACAGGCTCTTACACTGAACAGGTTGGCACAATTCATGTTAGCATATAGAAAACCTCAAATTATTGGATTCTGTATATCAGCAAAGCTCCAGTGAAGTTGACATAGTTATGTCAGTTTACACCGGTTGAGGATCTGGCCCTGAGCATTCAATTCCTAAAGATTTCTCCCAGAAAGACCTCTAGCCAGGGTGAGAAGTTTCTCTGTGATGGAACACAATAAAAATTGCCATGAGTATGTGAAAGGTACAGACTAGGAACTATCTCCATTCAGCCAGAGGCTGAATAATGCTAATGTACTGTTTGTGTTGTATGATCTACAAAGTGCTGAGGACAGAATAGAAAATAATCTGGGTTCTCTGAAAATATATGAAAGTGAACTGAATCCTTGTGAAAGGTGCTGAATTGACAGTCCCAGAAACTGAAGTCCTCCATTTAGTCACAGAGCAGGGATGGCATGACGGGGGCAATGCAAGCTTCCCCCTCACTACCCTGCCAATGTGCCTCAAGCCTATTCTGGACAGAATACCTGCTCACAGGGGGACAGAGGAAAGCTCAGTATCCAATGAGTCTCCTTGGCTTCCTCACTCCAATGATGAGGGCCCATTGTGGCGCTGGTGCCTCTGCCATTGTAGATACCTGCTCATTTCACTCATTCACCTCATTGCACTGGTCACCAAACTCATTTCACATAGGCTAGCAGGAAGCCAAGGGAACATGATTCATTTTTCACCTAGGCTGGATTTTAACTCATGACCTAAGGAGTGATTCCATTGACCAAGTCCATGAGCCATTTAAGTCCCCCAAGTTCCTTCCTCTAAAAAGAAATTAGAAAACAATTATGTAAAGTGGTCACTGGGCACAAGGGATTCCCCTTTAAACACACTGCCATAGATTTTCCTGCCCATAATTTGCAAAAGACCCTCTGCTTGACAATAAAAATAGGTGTCATTAGTTTTAATTGACATTAAGGCAACTCAATTTCAACTGAAAAGCTCGCTTTTGTCTTCTTTCTCTAGCAGGGATTTCTTACATGTGAGCATGAGAAGCAGAAGCATTGGCAAGTGCCACAGACTGCAGAAGAAAAGTTTCCTGGAGCTGCTGCGATCTGCATCCCTGTAGAACCGAAAGCCGAGGTAGGAAATGTACAAGTTGATAGGGAGTGAAATGAGTGGAAAATTCCATGTGGTGACATCGAGGATGGGGGCCATTGTTGAGAGTCCAATTAAGGCCAAGCAGTGACGCAGAGCAACCCGCCGGCACATCGCAGGGTGAGTGACGGACATCATGCAGTATCCTCCTCGTGAGTAATCCTCTCGGAGGCCCCAGCTCAGGGCATTGAAATGAGGAAACTGCCAAGAATAGAGAATTCCTCCCAACAGCAACGCGCCTGCAAAAGGAAAGAAAAGGAAACATGCATTAGAGTGCTCATCTTAGATCATAGCAAAGGAGCACTGCATGCTACATTTCAACACCTATATGGAGCTTACCCACACTATCATGTGCTATAACTGCATAGTTTGTGACAACTGCCCCCCAACTCCCACAGAACTCCTGATATCACACTTAAATACTGTAAAGAAGTCAAGGAGTTATTCTCTGTTTATCAGCAATTATGTGGCTTTTGGAGATTTTTTTTTAAACTTGCAAATGGTGTTCCTTCAAATAATTTATTTCTGATGCACCTGTCACCTCAATATCTAGGCACCAGTTCAGTTTCCATCGGGGGGTGATTTGTTGAAACTTAAGAGAAGTTTGGTAGAAGAATTTTTTTCACAGTCTCTAGGACACAAACTTATCTCTCCCAAGTTCCCTAACTGGAGCACCCAGAGCAGGAAAAACATAGTAGACGGAAGGAAGTGTGTGACAGGATAAGCAAAAGTTATTAACAAGATGAGTCCTACTCGCAGATATGCAGTGAGAAAAGGAGCCTATGCAGGAAACAGGTCACATCCTGAAAACTGTGATACCAGTGATGACAAAATAATTCAGAGGCTCAGCTGGAGTTTCTCCTTCTTCATTTTGTGAAGATTTCAAAATGCTCACAGGTGTAGAGGCTTCTCAAGTGCTTAATCATTATATCCTGGGGTGGCAAAGTACAAACATGGCAGAGTGGAGCAGAAGGCAGTGGAGAACTGCTTACTTCCCAAGACCAACTCTCAATACCGGCTTTAAATACAAAGGCATCTACCGATGTATTCTTCAGGAATTCCTAAACATACGTGGGACCTGATCCAAAACATGTTGAAGTCAATGAGAGTCTGATTGACTCCACTGGGCTTTGGAATGGGCCCTCATACTGGGCTATATACAGCTGTGCCCCTCATCCACACTAACATCACCTGTGAGACTTCCACCTGTAGAGCCATCTAGGACCTTGCCTGTTATTCCCTTCTCTTCTACCTCCCCTTCACTCCAGCCGTAATATCCTATTTGCATCTTCCCACCTCCATGTGTTTGTCCTTTCTGGGAATGACCTCCCACTTCCGAGCCCAAGCTACCACTCCTCCTTGCTCATCTAATGGAAGCAGAATCAGGCTCTAACGTCAATAGCAACATTTGTCTTCAATTGGAGGAAGGTCAGGTCTTCCCAGAAGGAGTGAGTTCATAATAACTAACAGACTAAGTTCCACCTCCACAAAGGGACTTGGGCACCTAAGCTCCACATTTAGTTATCTAAGTCCCAGTTTTAGGTGGTGATGTGATCCACAGAATCATCCTGGCTCCCTGGGTACCTAAGTTTCTGCCTTTGAGCATGTGCACTGCTGCTTCTCTCGTGTCTGAATGCCCGTCTCCCACCTAAGCTTCAGTATGATCCATGAACTGGGGGAAGACAGGTGGAGAAGTGCCTGTTTTGCCAATAGAACCTATCCAGTAGGCATGCTCTGAGCACACCGAAGCGATCAGACCCTATTCAAAACGCAGCAGGAGGAGGAGGAGCAGCAGCAGCCCATCTTTTAATCCAGTGGTTAGAGCACACACCCAGGATGGGGAAGACCTAGGTTCAGTTCCCCACTCAGCTCAAGGAGGAGAAAGGATTTGAACAGAGTATTTCCCACCCCTCAGGAAAGCACTCTAACCACATCTATTCTGATGTGGGTCGCTCAATCTCTCCCATTGAATCTGTTCCGCTGTCATTAATACAGTCATTAAGCCTGACAGAGAGTGTGAGTCTGAGAATGACTCTATAGCCTGGGTATTAGGTACCCAACCGGGAGGTGGCAGAAGCAAGGTCCAGTTCCCCTGCTCCAATGATTCTTTAGTTATTGATCAAAGAGCAATATATGTGCAGTGCCTAAATCCCTTTGTGGATTGGGGCCTAAGTTATTTCCTCACTGATTCGGGTTTTCTCTAGATCTGTTTTGGCTGTGAACTCCTTAGGGCTGAAAATGTCGATCTTTCTGTCTTGTAGAGCTCAGTGTCATCATTACCCTCCTCCAAATAATAATCCAGGCTGGTACCAAGGCCCATAGCTCAAACCACCCCAGCCAGAGAATGTCACTGCTGCATCATCAAAAATCTAAGTTTAAGGGCCGTTTTCTAGCTGCCTATAAGATGCCTTGAGACAAGATGGATGAGATAACATCTTTTTTTGGACTGGTGAGAGAAACAAGCTTTTGAGTTTAAACAGAGTCTAGACCTGAAGAAGAGTTCTGTGTAAACTCAAAAGCATGTCTCTATCTCACAGACAGAAGTTGGTCCAATAAAAGATATTACCTCACCCCCCTTGTCTCTCTAATATCCTGGGACTGACAGGGCTACAACAACACTGCATATAAGATGCCTCAGCAGTCTGAGCATTTGTCTCACATCTTCTTAAAGTTATGAATGCACTTTTCCATTTTGTGAGTTCCATGTCTCTGGAAGCTGCTTATATTAAGTACAGAGACAAGGAAGGTCTACCAGTATGCGAATGCAGATCATTGGACAATGTAGTGAGCAGGAGAATTACAGGTAAGCCTAGGCTAAGATTTTAAAATGTGATTAGTGATATTTGGGTATCCAACCCAAGACTCCTTAAAAGGGCCTGATTTTCAGAAAGGCGATCTTCAACACTTTCTGAAAATCAGGACCCTTTAAGATGATGAGTTGGGCACCCAAATATCACTAGTCACTTTTGAAAATCTTGGCCATAGTGCATAAATGCCATTTTCAAAGTCTGGTGAGATACAGGATTGATGTTTCTTCACTGAAATCAAAGCAAGTTTCTCCATTGACTTTGAAGGGCAGCAGGATTGAGCCTATAAACAGTACACCTCTGTACTATTGGTTTCTTTAGTTTTTTCCTATTCAACTGAAATATAAGGCAGTATACCAGACTTGATGAACCAAAGACAATAATACACAGGATTATTTAATCTTTAAAGGGCTTTAAAAATATTAACTCATTATTTCTCACAACACCCAGGGAGATAGGTTACAATTATTCACCATATGGGGAAACTGGAGCAGGGACAGAATCTGAAGAAGAATTAATACATGCACGTTGTTTCTGGTTCCCCTTTCTTTGATCTGGTATGACAAGCCCTATATTCTTGTGCCTTTGGTCTGTAACAGAGAGTCTTCACTTATGAAGTTGTTCAATCTTTGGTGTGCAGCCAACCCCCAAAAAGCATACAAAACCTCAAACACACTAGAAACTGTAGTAATTCCCTCACTATAACACTACATTTTCAATTAAAAAAATCATCTTGAGGCAACTTTTACACACAAACTAACCAGCCAGAACTACTTTGAGACTGAATTCCCATTTGCAAAGATCTGGTTTTAGTGCGAGAGCCTTTGGAGTTTTTAACTACTTTTATTACATCACTACTTCAGAAATAACAGGTATTTTATAGAGAAGCTAAACAGTAAAACAATTTAACAGGCCATTATGGGGATTTTAATTGATCCAGTCATGGAGCTACATTTCCTTACTGATTTTACTGGTGATCCTTTTGTTAGTTTTCCATATGCCTTGCTGACTTTGTTGGGTTTCCAAAGACTGCTAAGTGTCATGTACATGCTGACTTAATTGGAAAACAGGAGAGAACGTACTCTAGTGTCAAATAAGCCCTGGCTAGGAACCTTGCAAACTTCCAGCCAATGACAAGCATTAAAAGACTTGAATTGCTTGACAAACATTAACTATGTCATAAGTATGTCAATGGTGTTTGTAAGCGATGTTATTACATGAAGGACTATAGCTGAAGAATCGGCCGGTTCACTGTTCTGTAGACTGCACTGGTTTCCCTATGGAGTTCTTCATAGCTCTGTCTATATGTATAACTAGCATAAATGATCTCTCTCTATGGAGTTTAATTATGGTTAGATCAGATTAGTTAGTTCACATCCATGATACATTCTGTTGGCATCTTCTCAGAGTTGGCACAGTATGATCCAAGGCCTAGCTGGTTCATAATTGTAAGAACTGCCTTTTTTTTTTTGTAAATAGTTTGTTAAAGCCAGGAGTTTGGAAACACCAGTTTAATACCAGAAATACCCTGGCCTTCAAAAGCTCCATGGTTTCTCTGTTGCACTGATAATAGCGGTGAATACAGGTATACCAATTTGTAACCCTTATAAAATCTTTCAGCTTCTCCACAGGCTTTATTAACTGGAGCCCACAAATATCAAACTCTTTGGATTTCTTTGCAGAGTTTCTAATAGTAGTGAGTTCAGGAACAGCCATGACCATTGCAAACTCCATCCACTTCTCCAGGTGGAGATCATTACTAATGCTGATGATTTGGAAGAGGAATTTTGTTAGATGTCTGAAACTCCATTGCCCTCCCACCACTGCAGTCATTGTCACCAGTGTAAAATGTGACCATTCTGACTGGGAGAATTTCAATTCCCACTTTGCACTGGTTTAAATGATCATGTAAGAAATAGGGTAACAGAAACCAGGTCCAGTCTCCATAAACTTAAAGGCAAAGTCTGTGATTAACATTAAACTTTAGTGTCTAAGATTTAACTGTTAGCAGTTTTCTTACTGCTTTAATTTTAAACATATTCTAATGGCAAAAATATATTTCTTGACAAATATAGCAAGCTGAGACATCTTTTGAATTTTTTGTTTAAGTGAGATGCAGCCAAAACCTTAACTATTAACCAAGATTTTTTTTTTCCTGTATGAAGAAAGAGTTATTGTTGCTTGTTAAGGTTTTGAGGTGCCATAAAATGTTTCTTATGTAGAGGAAAAGGCAAAGCCCTAAAACATTTCACAAAGCCTCATGGTAAGAAACTGTAAGATGCCAAAAGCGTCTTTGATCAAAATTTATGAGTGACGGCTGATTTTGGGCTTCCAAGTGGACATACTCCTAAAGGGTCTGATTTCCAGAAAGCACTGAGTACTCACCCTCTGAGAACTGGCTCTTTACGTTGTCAAATTGGTCACCCAAAAAGCAAGCCAACCAAAATCACTAGTCACTTTTGAAAATCTCCATCTCTATTCTTTATTGTCTACGGAATGGGTCAGAATAACATCTCTGGATTATTAGTATTTTCATTATTTGTAATACTGCAGCTCCAAGGAGCCGTACTCATAGACCAGGACCCCACTGTGCTAGGTGCTATATAAACACAGAACAAAAAGATGGTAAATCCTCTATTTATCCCCAGAAAAGGGACAGTATAGTTGCAAAGGGCCAAGCCACCCCCAAAAGGCCCCATTACTGTGCTTCAATGACTATTTGCTACAAGGTCCAAATCTCAGGTCACTAGAGCAGTTCAGTCTCTGGGCCTGCTGAGTCCTTGGACTCTGCCATTACAAGTAACAAGGTTTTTTATTATGTGTGACTACCTGTGGAGTAGGATCTGAACTCTGATAACTGATTCACTTCACACAGGGCACTGGACAGCCATGAGATGTCAACAATGTCTGATCACTACCAACCTGGGCCCTCATTAGAATCAGTGACTCAGACATGAAAGATTCTACTCTCCATTACTAATCCCTTGAATGATCCATGCCCAATAAGGATAACATAGTCTGTTCACATTAACTATGAGAATATTGAGTTGCGTGGCTAAGATGAAAAGTCAGAAAGACATCGCAACTGCAGCATTATTTTGAACAGACACTGGTTTTTTTATAGGACAAAAAAGAGAAGTCCAGACCCAGCTCCTCACCCACTTATTGCAAAGGATGGCATATTCCAAATACTGTTTGACATTAATATCTGGATAATATTATATTTGTTAAGCAGGCAGTTGAAATTCATATCCTGCATTTCACTGACTTACATACAAAATATACACTGTATAGTGATGTTTTCATCCACCATCACAAGGCAGCCACCTCTGAGACTAAAAGCAGCAGCTGTTAAACAATGCACAATAGTTTAGGATAGGGAGAGAAGAATATTCTTTGCAGTTAACTTCTCCCACCATGCCCGGAGGGAAACTTTTGAAGGCAGGCTATTGCAGAGAAGAGATTTGGTCAGGATACCATTTTTAGCCCTCTTCCTCTTACAAAATGTACGTGGAATTTTTAGTGATCACAAGTGATCAGGACCCCCTGCTCTGTCTCATCTTAAAGATGATACCTCCAGCAACACGGTGTCCCTGAGTACTGCTTAAATACTGACTCAAAAAAGGGAGAGGGACACTTAGTGGCAGGAAAGCCCACTTGTTCGAGGTGGTGGTGTGAGAGGTGCCACATCTAATTATTGGCCTGGTCTGGCATCAGCAATAGCACTGCAAAACTTTTGATGAAATTGTTTCAAATGCCTTTGTCGTCATTTTGGTGTTTGCTTTATAAACCTCAAATATTTCTTCTAACAATGCCTTATTTCTTGTACAGAGATTACACCAAAGAGATATAAGCTCACTAAACGCAAAGCAGCCTAGAAAGATTCATGTAACATGCAACAATGAACCGCATTGGCTAAAAGAGAAGGGATTGACATCTCCACTAGAATGCATTGGATCCACTGCAGCACAGGGAAACAAAATTATCTTAGGAGTACAGAGACCAATACACGCATTACATTCCTGTAAATGCACTAAGAGCATGAACAGCTTATTCTCTACCCCTACCCCACTCACTGCTCTTTTGACTAAGCAGAGAGTCTTCTATTCCTTAAAAACATGGTGCTTTGCAGAACACTGGTTACATTTGTATGCCCAAGTTGGGGCAAACAGGTGTTTTATGTCATCAATACAACAACAAAAAAAAAAAAAAAAAAGAGGGAGGGGAGTGCGATCTGGAGTTGCAGCTCAATATGGATTTGCTCCCTTTTCAGTCTCTTTTTGGCCCTGCATATGTATGACTGGGAAGTGGCCAACTAGGCATGTAAAATAAACATAGAATGGTTAAAATGTCAGCTCCAAAACAGATGTTGAAATCTTATTGCATTTCCCAAAGCTGGTGTTTACTGCCTCTGCAACCTAAGAATGCTGTTTTGCTTAAAGCACAATTTTAGTAATTCTTCTGCCTTGAATAATGTGAAGGAATTTTAAAATTATTTCCAGACTTTGGTAGCTGACTGACACATTAGGGGAAAGCACCGGACTTTTGTTTCAAGGAAACTGGGTACGAGTTTGGCTCATGTCAGAAGTGAAAGGTTTGGAAGTCTAAGCTTAGCTTTTAATGGACTGTAGTCAGAAAACAACCACACATAGCTCTCCTTGATATGATGCAACTGGCTCCCCTTAGTTAAAAGATGTTGAACAAATTACTTCTCTTTAATCCAGACAAGAGCTGGGAGACTTGAATTAGTCCAGCTGCAGCCATCTGCCTATGGGAAATATGATTTTCCATGCTTTGTATGCCTCACCTTTCTTAATTCATCCTAAACTCTTTGCAGTAGTCCTGCATGATTTGTATAGAAAGTTACCCACCAGAAAAGGCATGCGATGCTCCCTGAAAGACATCTTTTATCCCCTGCTTACTCTCAGTTTTGTGTTTGTTTACATCCAAAATTGAACATGCTCATAGGCACTTTTCTTTGAGAATCTGTAAGCGTGCAACCATTGTAGGCCTGGAGAAAGATTTTAGAGTTCAGTTATGGTATCTTGTCTTTTCCCATAACTTATCATTCAAGACTGAGATTCAGTGCAATGCCAGCCTCAAACTATACTCTTCTGAGGACTTGGGGATGAATAACTATGATTCTTAGGTGGATGCAGAAACTGATTTCTAAAGTGGCATTATTGTCAGTCTTCAAAGACATTGGCTGTTCTATCAATTTACTGTGTATATGCTACACAGCCATAGTTAACATACATAGATATATACACACATATTATATATATGGGCTGTCAAGCGATTAAAAATATTAATCACGATTAATGATGCGATTAAAAATTAATTGTGATTAATTGCATGATTAACAATAATAGAATACCATTTATTTAAATATTTTTGGATGTTTTCTACATTTTCAGATATATTGATTTCAATTACAACACAGAATACAAACTGTACACTGCTCACTTTATACTTATTTTGGTTTAAAAATATCTATGCTGTAAAAAACAAAAGAAATAATATATTTCAAGTCACTTCATACAAATACTGGAATACAATCTCTTTATCATGAAAGTTGAACTTACAAATACAGAATTATGTAAAAAAAACAACCGCATTCAAAAATAAAACGATGTAAAACTTTAGAGCCTACAAGTCCACTCAGTCCTACTTCCTGGTCAGCCAGTGTCTCAGACAAACAAGTTTGTTTACATTTGCAGGAGCTAATCCTTCCCGCTTCTTGCTTACAATGTCACCTGAAAGTGAGAACACACGTTCGCATGGCATTGTTGTAGCTGGCATTGCAAGATATTTACGTGCCAGATGCACTAAAGATTCATATGTCGCTTCATCTTCAACCACAACTTCAGAGGACATACATGCATGCTGAAGATGGGTTTTGCTTGATAATGATCCAAAGCAGTGCAGATCGACGCACGTGCACACTTTCATCATCTGAGTCAGATGCCACCAGCAAATTGATTTTATTTTTTGATGGTTCAGGTTTTGTAGTTTGCACATCAGAGTGTTGGTCTTTTAAGACTTCTGAAAGCTTGCTCCAAACCTCGTCTCTCTCAGATTTTGGAAGGCACTTCAGATTCTTGGGTTTGAGTGCTGTAGCTATCTTTAGAAATCTCACACTGGTACATTCTTTGTGTTTTGTCAAATCTGCAGTGAAAGTGCAGTGAAAGTGAACATGTGCTGGGTCATCATCCAAGACTGCTATAACATGAAATATATGGCAGAATGGGCGTAAAACAGAGCAGGAGACATACTATTCTCCCGCAAGGAGTTCAGTCAAAATTTAATTAATGCATTATTTTTTAACGAGCATCATCAGCATGGAAGCATGTCCTCTGGAATGGTGGCCAAAGCACGAAGGGGCATACGAATGTTTAGCATACCTGGTATGTACAAACTTTGCAATACTGGCTACAAAAGTGCCATGCAAACTCCTGTTCTCACTTTCAGGTGACATTGTAAATAAGAAGCCGGTAGCATTATCTCCCGTAAATGGAAACAAACTTGTTTGTCCTAGCGATCGGCTGAACAAGAAGTAGGACTGAGTGCACTTGTATGCTCTAAAGTTTTACACTGAGTTTTTGAGTGCAGTTATATAACAAAAAAAAAATCTATATTTGTAAGTTGCACTTTCACGATAAAGTTATTGCACTAGGGTACTTGTATGAGGTGAATTGACAAATACTATTTCCTTTGTTTATTGTTTTTACTGTGGTAAATATTTAATAAAAATAATAATATAAAGTGAGCATTGTAAACTTTGTATTCTGTGTTGCAATTTAAGTCAATATATTTGAAAATGTAGAAAAACATCCAAAAATAGTTAATAAGTTTCAATTGGTATTCTATTGTTTAACAGTGTGATTAAAACTGTGATTAATCGCGATTAATTTTTTTAATCATGATTAATTTTTTTAAGTTAATCGTGTGAGTTCACGGCAATTAATCGACAGCCCTATATATATATATATATATTTTCAGTGCTGTACAGCAGACATATCCCATACATCTCTGGGCATGACCGTATCATCTGCGTCACAGCTGCACTGCCTTCAAACGCAAATATGTTTCTCCTTTACCTGATGGCAGAATTTTCTTCTTGGGAGGGAGAGGTGGAGCTTCTGATTGTCTCCCCACAATTAGCTTCAGGGACAAAAAATAGCTGTTTGTGGTGCGTGAGTTGGCCTGCATCATATTATCTATGTACAAAATGTTGCACATTTAAAATAACGTCATTTAGCAAAAAATGCAGGTTGCCATTTAATTGTCAATGTCCACTGTTCTTTTCGGGGGTGGGAGTGGGATTACCTCCATACAATAGAAATCTCCATGTGTGACCACAGAACATTCTCAAGCATAAAGGCATCTTGGAGTTGTACATTCAGAAGTCTTAGCAAGACTAACTGGTGATAGAATTCCACTGTATTTCACAGCTCTAATATTTCTGCAGTGGTGGCATGGTAAGCCTTCAGCCGGCATTTTTTCCTACTGCAAACAGAATATACTATTGATTGTATTAGTTGACATGTGAGCGGCTGAGTAGCCTTGAGGAGAAAAAAAATGTATCCCTTTCTAAAGCTTGTTGCATTTATACAAGGTCTCTACATTGCACACAATAGGACTGACTATCAATGTAGCTCTACATGGCTCTATGCTCCAGCCTCCACGTTCACTGATAATTGTGTGCTTTCAAGGTTATATGGTTATGTAAACTAATGGCAAGGAGGAAAAAATCCCAAACCAAAAAGCTTCATGGTCATGGGTTTCAATAGCCGTTTCTTTTGAAGGATGGCACAAAGGACCTGTGGAACAGGACTGCTTCAGTGGAGCAATAGACTTCTGTGCTGGAGTACATAAAGGGAAGGGAATGTTGTATCTGTATATGAACTGCAAACAGAACAAAAGGAGGATCTTAAATATTCACTGGAAATGGGAAATAAACACACACACACACACAGCTGAAGGCTTCATAGTTGAAATAGCTTTCAGTGTGAATGCAAATGACCCTTTGTTCTTTGTGGAAGACCCGAATTACAGAGGAAGACATGGCACGGGTAAGTATGGAAGAAGCGGTTGGCTATATCGTTTGTGGATTCTCTGGCAGTCTCATAAAGGAATTAGTCCAAGACTGCTTTAGAAGGACAACAATGACCTGCTCTTTTGATTAATCTTAGCTAGCTTTAGTATCGTGTCTATTGCCTCAAATGCGACTGTATGGAGTAATGAAATGACTCAGACATTCACAGGTGCAAGTATGTTTAGGGAGTATCTGCAGGAGTGTCTCAAAGTAACATTTTCAGCCAAATACTATAAACTTCCATAGCCACATATGGGGTTATACTCAAAGGCACTTCAGCCTTCCTTTGCAGCTACTAGGCTGGCTCATTGAAGTCAAAGAGTCTTTACTGAATCCTGCTGCTGTTTTGGTGCCCCCTACTGGAAAGTGTGATTCCCAGACTGGGGCACTGTGACAGCTGCCCCACACAGTTCAATATTGTTCATCTGGAAGATGAACGCACTGAGCTGGTAACAGCTGTGCATGATGCACAGAATTGGGATAATGGTGAATTTATTTGACTTTGATTTCATCTTTCAGACTGAGTCAGTCCCCAAAGGTACCTCCATGGTAGAATCACCACTTCTTTTGTCTCTTGCATGACGGAAAAAACCACAGAATAATTCACTGACTCTTGTCTTAAATTTAAAACAGCTGCCTACTAGCACTGCCCATCTGCCTCAGTTTTTACCCACGCCGAGCACACTTCTGGGCCGCCAGCTTCCTATCCTCATATGTCAATGACATTAATCTCTCTACCCTCCCAAGAAACAGAGTAAGAACTCCTTCGTCATCTTGTCTTTGAAGATAAGTGAAACCCTAAAAGACTTGATTTTGTTAGCAAAGACCCCAGCTAAAATCCTCAGGAACTTTATAATCTAGTCTTGCTCTGGGCACCAGAAGCTCTCACAATAGACCTGCATCCATGTCAATAGGCTTTTAAAAATCCAAACTGTTTAGTCAAAAAGACAGTGTGAAAGAAAGAAAAAAACAAAGGGTTGTAATGTTTATTTCAGCCACAATTAAGTTTTTGCGTAACCTCCCTCTTCCTGGCAGACAAAGGCTACACCGGGAAAGGTATCAGAAACTCGTTTGTCAGGTCATGCCACAGCCCCCTCTCTCTCCTTCTCTTCTCTTTTTTGTTACTAAAACCATCCATCTGCCAAATGTCACTTGCAGATAAGAACTGTCCATTTTTAAATCCCAATTTGTAAATAGATGTTGGCTGACATAATTAATGTCTACCATACAACACAATTTGAATTACAAAGTAAAGGCAATTTAAAAATCAGCCTCCATATGATTACCATTGACACTCAGTCTATAAATTCCATAGCCCCAGGAATTATTTAAATTTCTGACAATGAATGAAAATCAGTACAAGATGTCTTTCAGGAAAGAGAGACCAGAAGTGGAGCATCTGAGATAAACTAAATAGTCTCTTGAGCTAAACATTCCTTGGTGCAGTAATACCTATGGCTCCAGGCCACCATGGGGCTGCAGTGTCTGCTACACTGTCAAGACTGTTATCTGCTATGCCACTGCCACCTACTCAGAACAAATCCCCTTAACTGATAAAGCACATTATGCTGAAGACCCCTGCTTGTCACGTCTATCGAACTGGGTGGTTTATATGAATGCTGTGGCACTGAACTACTCGGTTCTAAAACCTGAGGAGGTTTCAGTTGGGATCAAGCCACCACTGCATCAGTATATGGCGTTCATTGAAATGAAAAACTTTAAGGTAGCTTGCAGCCCTCTGGTGCTGGGAATATTTACTATAAATTCTATTTTGCTATATTTGCTAATTAGGAAAAAAAATCAGTCAAAACTGACAATGAAGCAACAGGCAAGCAGCAGCAAGAATGTAATTTAAATCATATATGTGGCTGTTCTCTTCTCTGCAAAAATAAATAGCTCTGTGTTATTTCCTAAAGACGTCTGTCAGTCACTCATGTATCATGGGCAGAAGTGCTTAACGTGGGTCTCACCCAGAAGGAGAATCTAAAACAAAAAGAGGAAAGCTGTACCAATTCTTTCCTCTGACCTTATCCTAACGCTTATGATTTAAAACAAATTTGCTGTCATTCTCCTCTGCATCAAAGTGAAACAAGTCACTTCAGGGCCTGGATTTATTAGTCAAACAAACAACCTTTTATTTAACTGTAAGGAAATAGTACCACAAAGGAACAGAAGGAGGGGCTTTCAAGGAAGCAGATGTGGTACTGCAAACCACTGTCTGGCAGCCAAGCTATACATAAATAGACCAGATATGTGATGGTGAGAAGGATGTGGTGAGTGGCGTTTATCATACAGCTTTGACTACCTTACCTGCATTCTGCTCACCCCTAGGATTTATGTTCACATTCCAAATCTCCCAGCAGTTTCAAATGGGCACCATTTAAAAATACCAGCTTTCCATAGAAATGTTTCCTTCTTTCTCCTGAAATGTATATTCTGCCCCAAATTACCCTGGCCCAACTTCCAGGCTAGACAATGTTCACTGACATCTTTAAGTGCTGATCTCTCAAGACCCATCAGGGCTAGAAATGGCAGCAACAGGCCACTGGACATGATTTGTAAAGCACTTTGAGATCTACTGATGAAAAGAGGCATATAAGAGCGAGGCATTGTTATTATTGGAAATAAGAGAATCCCAGACTTCCAATGGGAAATGCAACACTTCCTTCTTACCTTGGAAGTTGCTGAGACACTAGCCTTTAAAGTCGTGGCATTTTAATGTGCATTTATTTTGGAAAATAAAAACAAATTCCTAAATGGATTTTGGAAATAAAAAAAGGTTGGTCAAATCTGCGGCTTTTGGAACTAAACCTGACTTATTTTCTTTACCTCTGCTGAAGTACAGATGTTATAAATGCTGTTTCAAAAACTGCACCTTCAGCTCCAGAACCACAATCCAGGAAGTGTCTTAAATTATGGCAAAGGAACAACACGATCTTTCAGCAGTAAGCCTTCCTGAACCATGTCAGTGACGTTTGCTGTTTTTTGTATATGGAAGCTGGGCAGTGATGGCTACACAGATTTGCCCATCAAAGAGGGAAGTGAAAGAAGTTCTAACCTTAACGACTACCTTTGCCATAACTAGTGTCATAAACAGATAAGAAAAGTTAATAGCACATAAGTACTTTATATCTCTTTGACTATAAAGGGTTAACAAGTTCAGTAAGCCTGGCTGTCACTTGACCAGAGGACCAATCAGGAGACAGGATATTTTCAAATCTGGAGGGAGGGAAGTTTCTGTGTGTGCTGTTAGAATTTGGTGGTTGTTCACTCTGGGGGCTCAGAGGGACCAGACGTGCAACCAGGTTTCTCTCCAATCTCCCTGATACAGGTTCTTATAGATTCCAAATAGT